>NW_027141018.1:2090000-2390000 GCF_036365525.1 Heterodontus francisci
TTCCCTCCAGACCCTGTGTTTAAATTTGTGACAGTTCAGTATTTCCTCCAGGCCCTGTGTTTAAATTTGTGACAGTTCAGTATTTCCTCCAGGCCTTGTGTTTAAATTTGTGAGAGTTCAGTATTTCCCCCAGGCCTTGTGTTTAATTTTGTGACTGTTCAGTATTCCCTCCAGGCCTTGTGTTTAAATTTGTGACAGTTCAGTATTTCCTCCAGGCCTTGTGTTTAAATTTGTGACAGTTCAGTATTTCCTCCAGGCCCTGTGTTTAAATTTGTGACAGTTCAGTATTTCCTCCAGGCCCTGTGTTTAAATTTGTGACAGTTCAGTATTTCCTCCAGGCCTTGTGTTTAAATTTGTGACAGTTCAGTGTTTCCTCCAGGCCCTGTGTTTAAATTTGTGACAGTTCAGTATTTCCTCCAGGCCTTGTGTTTAAATTTGTGACAGTTCAGTATTTCCTCCAGGCCTTGTGTTTAAATTTGTGACAGTTCAGTATTTCCTCCAGGCCCTGTGTTTAAATTTGTGACAGTTCAGTATTTCCTCCAGGCCCTGTGTTTACATTTGTTACAGTTCAGTATTTCCTCCAGGCCCTGTGTTTAAATTTGTGACAGTTCAGTATTTACTCCAGGCCCTGTGTTTAAATTTGTGACAGTTCAGTATTTCCTCCAGACCCTGTGTTTAAAGTTGTGACAGTTCAGTATTTCCTCCAGGCCCTGTGTTTAAATTTGTGACAGTTCAGTATTTCCTCCAGGCCTTGTGTTTACACTTGTGACAGTTCAGTATTCCCTCCAGGCCCTGTGTTTAAATTTGTGACAGTTCAGTATTTCCTCCAGGCCCTGTGCTTAAATTTGTGACAGTTCAGTACTTCCTCCAGGCCCTGTGTTTAAATTTGTGACAGTTCAGTATTTCCTCCAGGCCTTGTGTTTAAATTTGTGACAGTTCAGTATTCGCTCCAGGCCCTGTGTTTAAATTTGTGACAGTTCAGTATTTCCTCCAAGCCTTGTGTTTAAATTTGTGACAGTTCAGTATTTCCTCCAGGCCTTGTGTTTACATTTGTGACAGTTCAGTATTTCCTCCAGGCCTTGTGTTTAAATTTGTGACAGTTCAGTATTTCCTCCAGGCCTTGTGTTTACATTTGTGACAGTTCAGTATTTCCTCCAGGCCTCGTGTTTAAATTTGTGACAGTTCAGTATTTCCTCCAGGCCTTGTGTTTAAATTTGTGACAGTTCAGTATTTCCTCCAGGCCTTGTGTTTAAATTTGTGACAGTTCAGTATTTCCTCCAGGCCCTGTGTTTAAATTTGTGACAGTTCAGTATTTCCTCCAGGCCCTGTGTTTAAATTTGTGACAGTTCAGTATTTCCTCCAGGCCCTGTGTTTAAATTTGTGACAGTTCAGTATTTCCTCCAGGCCTTGTGTTTAAATTTGTGACAGTTCAGTATTTCCTCCAGGCCCTGTGTTTAAATTTGTGACAGTTCAGTATTTCCTCCAGGCCTTGTGTTTAAATTTGTAACAGTTCAGTATTTCCTCCAGGCCTTGTGTTTAAATTTGTGACAGTTCAGTATTTCCTCCAGGCCCTGTGTTTAAATTTGTGACTGTTCAGTATTCCCTCCAGACCCTGTGTTTAAATTTGTAACAGTTCAGTATTTCCTCCAGGCCTTGTGTTTAAATTTGTGACAGTTCAGTATTTCCTCCAGGCCCTGTGTTTAAATTTGTGACAGTTCAGTATTCCCTCCAGACCCTGTGTTTAAATTTGTGACAGTTCAGTATTTCCTCCAGGCCCTGTGTTTAAATTTGTGACAGTTCAGTATTTCCTCCAGGCCCTGTGTTTAAATTTGTGACAGTTCAGTATTTCCTCCAGGCCCTGTGTTTAAATTTGTGACAGTTCAGTATTTCCTCCAGGCCTTGTGTTTAAATTTGTGACAGTTCAGTATTTCCTCCAGGCCCTGTGTTCAAATTTGTGACAGTTCAGTATTTCCTCCAGGCCTTGTGTTTAAATTTGTGACAGTTCAGTATTTCCTCCAGGCCTTGTGTTTAAATTTGTGACAGTTCAGTATTTCCTCCAGGCCTTGTGTTTAAATTTGTAACAGTTCAGTATTTCCTCCAGGCCTTGTGTTTAAATTTGTGACAGTTCAGTATTTCCTCCAGGCCTTGTGTTTAAATTTGTAACAGTTCAGTATTTCCTCCAGGCCTTGTGTTTAAATTTGTGACAGTTCAGTATTTCCTCCAGGCCTTGTGTTTAAATTTGTGACAGTTCAGTATTTCCTCCAGGCCTTGTGTTTAAATTTGTAACAGTTCAGTATTTCCTCCAGGCCTTGTGTTTAAATTTGTGACAGTTCAGTATTTCCTCCAGGCCCTGTGTTTAAATTTGTGACAGTTCAGTATTCCCTCCAGACCCTGTGTTTAAATTTGTGACAGTTCAGTATTTCCTCCAGGCCTTGTGTTTAAATTTGTGACAGTTCAGTATTCCCTCCAGACCCTGTGTTTAAATTTGTGACAGTTCAGTATTTCCTCCAGGCCTTGTGTTTAAATTTGTGACAGTTCAGTATTCCCTCCAGACCCTGTGTTTAAATTTGTGACAGTTCAGTATTTCCTCCAGGCCTTGTGTTTAAATTTGTGACAGTTCAGTATTCCCTCCAGACCCTGTGTTTAAATTTGTGACAGTTCAGTATTTCCTCCAGGCCTTGTGTTTAAATTTGTAACAGTTCAGTATTTCCTCCAGGCCTTGTGTTTAAATTTGTGACAGTTCAGTATTTCCTCCAGGCCCTGTGTTTAAATTTGTGACAGTTCAGTATTCCCTCCAGACCCTGTGTTTAAATTTGTGACAGTTCAGTATTTCCTCCAGTCCCTGTGTTTAAATTTGTGACAGTTCAGTATTTCCTCCAGGCCCTGTGTGTAAATTTGTGACAGTTCAGTATTTCCTCCAGGCCTTGTGTTTAAATTTGTGACAGTTCAGTATTTACTCCAGGCCCTGTGTTTAAATTTGTGACAGTTCAGTATTTCCTCCAGACCCTGTGTTTAAATTTGTGACAGTTCAGTATTTCCTCCAGACCCTGTGTTTAAAGTTGTGACAGTTCAGTATTTCCTCCAGGCCCTGTGTTTAAATTTGTGACAGTTCAGTATTTCCTCCAGGCCTTGTGTTTACACTTGTGACAGTTCAGTATTCCCTCCAGGCCCAGTGTTTAAATTTGTGACAGTTCAGTATTTCCTCCAGGCCCTGTGCTTAAATTTGTGACAGTTCAGTACTTCCTCCAGGCCCTGTGTTTAAATTTGTGACAGTTCAGTATTTCCTCCAGGCCTTGTGTTTAAATTTGTGACAGTTCAGTATTTCCTCCAGGCCTTGTGTTTAAATTTGTGACAGTTCAGTATTCGCTCCAGGCCTTGTGTTTAAATTTGTGACAGTTCAGTATTTCCTCCAGGCCTTGTGTTTAAATTTGTGACAGTTCAGTATTTCCTCCAGGCCTTGTGTTTAAATTTGTGACAGTTCAGTATTTCCCTCCAGGCCTTGTGTTTAAATTTGTGACAGTTCAGTATTTACTCCAGGCCCTGTGTTTAAATTTGTGACAGTTCAGTATTTCCTCCAGGCCTTGTGTTTAAATTTGTGACAGTTCAGTATTTCCTCCAGGTCTTGTGTTTAAATTTGTGACAGTTCAGTATTTCCTCCAGGCCTTGTGTTTAAATTTGTGACAGTTCAGTATCTCCTCCAAGCCTTGTGTTTAAATTTGTGACAGTTCAGTATTTCCTCCAGGCCTTGTGTTTACATTTGTGACAGTTCAGTATTTCCTCCAGGCCTTGTGTTTAAATTTGTGACAGTTCAGTATTTCCTCCAGGCCTTGTGTTTACATTTGTGACAGTTCAGTATTTCCTCCAGGCCTTGTGTTTAAATTTGTGACAGTTCAGTATTTCCTCCAGGCCCTGTGTTTAAATTTGTGACAGTTCAGTATTTCCTCCAGGCCCTGTGTTTAAATTTGTGACAGTTCAGTATTTCCTCCAGGCCCTGTGTTTAAATTTGTGACAGTTCAGTATTTCCTCCAGGCCTTGTGTTTAAATTTGTGACAGTTCAGTATTTCCTCCAGACCCTGTGTTTAAATTTGTGACAGTTCAGTATTTCCTCCAGGCCTTGTGTTTAAATTTGTGACAGTTCAGTATTTCCTCCAGGCCTTGTGTTTAAATTTGTGACAGTTCAGTATTTCCTCCAGGCCTTGTGTTTAAATTTGTGACAGTTCAGTATTTCCTCCAGTTCTTGTGTTTAAATTTGTGACAGTTCAGTATTTCCTCCAGGCCCTGTGTTTAAATTTGTGACAGTTCAGTATTTCCTCCAGGCCTTGTGTTTAAATTTGTGACAGTTCAGTATTTCCTCCAGGCCCTGTGTTTAAATTTGTGACAGTTCAGTATTTCCTCCAGGCCTTGTGTATAAATTTGTGACAGTTCAGTATTTCCTCCAGGCCTTGTGTTTAAATTTGTGACAGTTCAGTATTTCCTCCAGGCCTTGTGTTTAAATTTGTGACAGTTCAGTATTTCCTCCAGGCCCTGTGTTTAAATTTGTGACAGTTCAGTATTTCCTCCAGGCCTTGTGTTTAAATTTGTAACAGTTCAGTATTTCCTCCAGGCCTTGTGTTTAAATTTGTGACAGTTCAGTCTTTCCTCCAGACCCTGTGTTTAAATTTGTGACAGTTCAGTATTTCCTCCAGGCCTTGTGTTTAAATTTGTGACAGTTCAGTATTTCCTCCAGGCCTTGTGTTTAAACGTGTGACAGTTCAGTATTTCCTCCAGGCCTTGTGTTTAAATTTGTGACAGTTCAGTATTTCCTCCAGGCTCTGTGTTTAAATTTGTGACTGTTCAGTATTTCCCTCCAGGCCCTGTGTTTAAATTTGTGACAGTTCAGTATTTCCTCCAGGCCTTGTGTTTAAAGTTGTGACAGTTCAGTATTTCCTCCAGGCCTTGTGTTTAAATTTGTGACAGTTCAGTATTTCCTCCAGTCCTTGTGTTTAAATTTGTGACAGTTCAGTATTTCCTCCAGGCCTTGTGTTTAAATTTGTGACAGTTCAGTATTTCCTCCAGGCCTTGTGTTTAAATTTGTGACAGTTCAGTATTTCCTCCAGGCCTTGTGTTTAAATGTGTGACAGTTCAGTATTTCCTCCAGGCCTTGTGTTTAAATTTGTGACAGTTCAGTATTTCCTCCAGGCCCTGTGTTGAAATGTGTGACAGTTCAGTATTTCCTCCAGGCCTTGTGTTTAAATTTGTGACAGTTCAGTATTTCCTCCAGGCCTTGTGTTTAAATTTGTGACAGTTCAGTATTTCCTCCAGGCCCTGTGTTTAAATTTGTGACTGTTCAGTATTTCCTCCAGGCCCTGTGTTTAAATTTGTGACTGTTCAGTATTTCCTCCAGGCCTTGTGTTTAAAGTTGTGACAGTTCAGTATTCCCTCCAGGCCCTGTGTTTAAATTTGTGACAGTTCAGTATTTCCTCCAGGCACTGTGTTTAAATTTGTGACAGTTCAGTATTTCCTCCAGGCCCTGTGTTTAAATTTGTGACAGTTCAGTATTTCCTCCAGGCCCTGTGTTTAAATTTGTGACAGTTCAGTATTTCCTCCAGGCCCTGTGTTTAAATTTGTGACAGTTCAGTATTTCCTCCAGGCCCTGTGTTTAAATTTGTGACAGTTCAGTATTTCCTCCAGGCCATGTGTTTAAATTTGTGACAGTTCAGTATTTCCTCCAGGCCCTGTGTTTAAATTTGTGACAGTTCAGTATTTCCTCCAGGCCCTGTGTTTAAATTTGTGACAGTTCAGTATTTCCTCCAGGCCTTGTGTTTAAATTTGTGACAGTTCAGTATTTCCTCCAGGCCCTGTGTTTAAATTTGTGACAGTTCAGTATTTCCTCCAGGCCCTGTGTTTAAATTTGTGACAGTTCAGTATTTCCTCCAGGCCCTGTGTTTAAATTTGTGACAGTTCAGTATTTCCTCCAGGCCCTGTGTTTAAATTTGTGACAGTTCAGTATTTCCTCCAGGCCATGTGTTTAAATTTGTGACAGTTCAGTATTTCCTCCAGGCCCTGTGTTTAAATTTGTGACAGTTCAGTATTTCCTCCAGGCCCTGTGTTTAAATTTGTGACAGTTCAGTATTCCCTCCAGGCCATGTGTTGAAATTTGTGACAGTTCAGTATTTCCTCCAGGCCCTGTGTTTAAATTTGTGACAGTTCAGTATTTCCTCCAGGCCCTGTGTTTAAATTAGTGACAGTTCAGTATTTCCTCCAGGCCTTGTGTTTAAATTTGTGACAGTTCAGTATTTCCTCCAGGCCTTGTGTTTAAATTTGTGACAGGTCAGTATTTCCTCCAGGCCCTGTGTTTAAATTTGTGACAGTTCAGTATTTCCTCCAGGCCCTGTGTTTAAATTTGTGACAGTTCAGTATTTCCTCCAGGCCCTGTGTTTAAATTTGTGACAGTTCAGTATTCCCTCCAGGCCATGTGTTTAAATTTGTGACAGTTCAGTATTTCCTCCAGGCCCTGTGTTTAAATTTGTGACAGTTCAGTATTTCCTCCAGGCCCTGTGTTTAAATTAGTGACAGTTCAGTATTTCCTCCAGGCCTTGTGTTTAAATTTGTGACAGTTCAGTATTTCCTCCAGGCCTTGTGTTTAAATTAGTGACAGTTCAGTATTTCCTCCAGGCCCTGTGTTTAAATTAGTGACAGTTCAGTATTTCCTCCAGGCCTTGTGTTTAAATTTGTGACAGTTCAGTATTTCCTCCAGGCCTTGTGTTTAAATTTGTGACAGGTCAGTATTTCCTCCAGGCCCTGTGTTTAAATTTGTGACAGTTCAGTATTTCCTCCAGGCCCTGTGTTTAAATTTGTGACAGTTCAGTATTTCCTCCAGGCCCTGTGTTTAAATTTGTGACAGTTCAGTATTCCCTCCAGGCCATGTGTTTAAATTTGTGACAGTTCAGTATTTCCTCCAGGCCCTGTGTTTAAATTTGTGACAGTTCAGTATTTCCTCCAGGCCCTGTGTTTAAATTAGTGACAGTTCAGTATTTCCTCCAGGCCTTGTGTTTAAATTTGTGACAGTTCAGTATTTCCTCCAGGCCTTGTGTTTAAATTTGTGACAGGTCAGTATTTCCTCCAGGCCTTGTGTTTAAATTTGTGACAGTTCAGTATTTCCTCCAGGCCTTGTGTTTAAATGTGTGACAGTTCAGTATTTCCTCCAGGCCTTGTGTTTAAATTTGTGACAGTTCAGTATTTCCTCCAGGCCCTGTGTTTAAATTTGTGACAGTTCAGTATTTCCTCCAGGCCTTGTGTTTAAATTTGTGACAGTTCAGTATTTCCTCCAGGCCCTGTGTTTAAATTTGTGACAGTTCAGTATTTCCTCCAGGCCTTGTGTTTAAATTTGTGACAGTTCAGTATTTCCTCCAGGCCTTGTGTTTAAATTTGTGACAGTTCAGTATTTCCTCCAGGCCCTGTGTTTAAATTAGTGACAGTTCAGTATTTCCTCCAGGCCTTGTGTTTAAATTTGTGACAGTTCAGTATTTCCTCCAGGCCTTGTGTTTAAATTTGTGACAGGTCAGTATTTCCTCCAGGCCCTGTGTTTAAATTTGTGACAGTTCAGTATTTCCTCCAGGCCCTGTGTTTAAATTTGTGACAGTTCAGTATTTCCTCCAGGCCCTGTGTTTAAATTTGTGACAGTTCAGTATTCCCTCCAGGCCATGTGTTTAAATTTGTGACAGTTCAGTATTTCCTCCAGGCCCTGTGTTTAAATTTGTGACAGTTCAGTATTTCCTCCAGGCCCTGTGTTTAAATTAGTGACAGTTCAGTATTTCCTCCAGGCCTTGTGTTTAAATTTGTGACAGTTCAGTATTTCCTCCAGGCCTTGTGTTTAAATTTGTGACAGGTCAGTATTTCCTCCAGGCCTTGTGTTTAAATTTGTGACAGTTCAGTATTTCCTCCAGGCCTTGTGTTTAAATGTGTGACAGTTCAGTATTTCCTCCAGGCCTTGTGTTTAAATTTGTGACAGTTCAGTATTTTCTCCAGGCCTTGTGTTTAAATTTGTGACAGTTCAGTATTTCCTCCAGACCCTGTGTTTAAATTTGTGACAGTTCAGTATTTCCTCCAGGCCTTGTGTTTAAATTTGTGACAGTTCAGTATTTCCTCCAGGCCTTGTGTTTAAATGTGTGACAGTTCAGTATTTCCTCCAGGCCTTGTGTTTAAATTTGTGACAGTTCAGTATTTCCTCCAGGCCCTGTGTTTAAATTTGTGACTGTTCAGTATTTCCTCCAGGCCTTGTGTTTAAATTTGTGACAGTTCAGTATTTCCTCCAGCCCCTGTGTTTAAATTTGTGACAGTTCAGTATTCCCTCCAGGCCCTGTGTTTAAATTTGTGACAGTTCAGTATTTCCTCCAGGCCTTGTGTTTAAATTTGTGACAGTTCAGTATTTCCTCCAGGCCTTGTGTTTAAAGTTGTGGCAGTTCAGTATTTCCTCCAGGCCTTGTGTTTAAATTTGTGACCGTTCAGTATTTCCTCCAGGCCTTGTGTTTAAATTTGTGACAGTTCAGTATTTCCTCCAGGCCTTGTGTTTAAATTTGTGACAGTTCAGTATTTCCTCCAGACCTTGTGTTTAAATTTGTGACAGTTCAGTATTTCCTCCAGGCCTTGTGTTTAAATTTGTGACCGTTCAGTATTTCCTCCAGGCCCTGTGTTTAAATTAGTGACAGTTCAGTATTTCCTCCAGGCCTTGTGTTTAAATTTGTGACAGTTCAGTATTTCCTCCAGGCCTTGTGTTTAAATTAGTGACAGTTCAGTATTTCCTCCAGGCCTTGTGTTTAAATTTGTGACCGTTCAGTATTTCCTCCAGGCCCTGTGTTTAAATTAGTGACAGTTCAGTATTTCCTCCAGGCCTTGTGTTTAAATTTGTGACAGTTCAGTATTTCCTCCAGGCCCTGTGTTTAAATTTGTGACAGTTCAGTATTTCCTCCAGGCCTTGTGTTTAAATTTGTGACAGTTCAGTATTTCCTCCAGGCCTTGTGTTTAAATTTGTGACAGTTCAGTATTTCCTCCAGGCCTTGTGTTTAAAGTTGTGGCAGTTCAGTATTTCCTCCAGGCCTTGTGTTTAAATTTGTGACCGTTCTGTATTTCCTCCAGGCCTTGTGTTTAAATTTGTGACAGTTCAGTATTTCCTCCAGGCCTTGTGTTTAAATTTGTGACAGTTCAGTATTTCCTCCAGACCTTGTGTTTAAATTTGTGACAGTTCAGTATTTCCTCCAGGCCTTGTGTTTAAATTTGTGACCGTTCAGTATTTCCTCCAGGCCCTGTGTTTAAATTAGTGACAGTTCAGTATTTCCTCCAGGCCTTGTGTTTAAATTTGTGACAGTTCAGTATTTCCTCCAGGCCTTGTGTTTAAATTAGTGACAGTTCAGTATTTCCTCCAGGCCTTGTGTTTAAATTTGTGACCGTTCAGTATTTCCTCCAGGCCCTGTGTTTAAATTAGTGACAGTTCAGTATTTCCTCCAGGCCTTGTGTTTAAATTTGTGACAGTTCAGTATTTCCTCCAGGCCCTGTGTTTAAATTTGTGACAGTTCAGTATTTCCTCCAGGCCTTGTGTTTAAATTTGTGACAGTTCAGTATTTCCTCCAGGCCTTGTGTTTAAATTTGTGACTGTTCAGTATTTCCCTCCAGGCCTTGTGTTTAAATTTGTGACAGTTCAGTATTTCCTCCAGGCCCTGTGTTTAAATTTGTGACAGTTCAGTATTTCCTCCAGGCCCTGTGTTTAAATTTGTGACAGTTCAGTATTTCCTCCAGGACCTGTGTTTAAATTTGTGACAGTTCAGTATTTCCTCCAGGCATTGTGTTTAAATTTGTGACAGTTCAGTATTTCCTCCAGGCCTTGTGTTTAAATTTGTGACAGTTCAGTATTTCCTCCAGGCCCTGTGTTTAAATTTGTGACAGTTCAGTATTTCCTCCAGGCCCTGTGTTTAAATTTGTGGCAGTTCAGTATTTCCCTCCAGGCCTTGTGTTTAAATTTGTGACAGTTCAGTATTTCCCTCCAGGCCTTGTGTTTAAATTTGTGACAGTTCAGTATTTCCTCCAGGCCCTGTGTTTAAATTTGTGACAGTTCAGTATTTCCTCCAGGCCCTGTGTTTAAATTTGTGGCAGTTCAGTATTTCCCTCCAGGCCTTGTGTTTAAATTTGTGACAGTTCAGTATTTCCTCCAGGCCCTGTGTTTAAATTTGTGACAGTTCAGTATTTCCCTCCAGGCCTTGTGTTTAAATTTCTGACAGTTCAGTATTTCCCTCCAGGCCTTGTGTTTAAATTTGTGACAGTTCAGTATTTCCTCCAGGCCTTGTGTTTAAATTTGTGACAGTTCAGTATTTCATCCAGGCCCTGTGTTTAAATTTGTGACAGTTCAGTATTTCCTCCAGGCCTTGTGTTTAAATTTGTGACAGTTCAGTATTTCCTCCAGGCCTTGTGTTTAAATTTGTGACAGTTCAGTATTTCCTCCAGGCCTTGTGTTTAAATTTGTGACAGTTCAGTATTTCCTCCAGGCCTTGTGTTTAAAGTTGTGACAGTTCAGTATTTCCTCCAGGCCTTGTGTTTAAATTTGTGACAGTTCAGTATTTCCTCCAGACCTTGTGTTTAAATTTGTGACAGTTCAGTATTTCCTCCAGGCCTTGTGTTTAAAGTTGTGACAGTTCAGTATTTCCTCCAGGCCTTGTGTTTAAATTTGTGACAGTTCAGTATTTCCTCCAGGCCCTGTGTTTAAATTTGTAACAGTTCAGTATTTCCTCCAGGCCTTGTGTTTAAATTTGTGACAGTTCAGTATTTCCTCCAGGCCATGTGTTTACAGTTGTGACAGTTCAGTATTTCCCCCAGAAACTGTGTTCAAAACTGTGACAGCTCAGTATTTCCCCCAGGCCTTGTGTTTAAATTTGTGACAGTTCAGTATTTCCTCCAGGCCTTGTGTTTAAATTTGTGACAGTTCAGTATTTCCTCCAGGCCTTGTGTTTAAATTTGTGACAGCTCAGTATTTCCTCCAGGCCTTGTGTTTAAATTTGTGACAGTTCAGTATTTCCTCCAGACCTTGTGTTTAAATTTGTGACAGTTCAGTATTTCCTCCAGGCCTTGTGTTTAAATTTGTGACAGTTCAGTATTTCCTCCAGGCCTTGTGTTTAAATTTGTGACAGTTCAGTATTTCCTCCAGGCCTTGTGTTTAAATTTGTGACAGTTCAGTATTTCCTCCAGGCCTTGTGTTTAAATTTGTGACAGTTCAGTATTTCCCCCAGAAGCTGTGTTCAAAACTGTGACAGCTCAGTATTTCCCCCAGGCCCTGTGTTTAAAGTTGTGACAGCTCAGTATTTCCCCCAGGACCTGTGTTTAAATTTGTGACAGTTCAGTATTTCCTCCAGGCCTTATGTTTACAGTTGTGACAGTTCAGTGTTTCCTCCAGGACCTGTGATTACCGCTGTGACAGCTCACTATTTCCGCCAGGACCTGTGTTTACAGTTGTGACTGCTCACTATTTCCTCCAGGACCTGTCGTAAAGTTGTGACAGTGCCTTATTTCCCCCAAGGCCCTGCGTTTATAGTTATGGCAGATCAGTATTTCCCCCAGGCCCTGTGTTGAAATTTGTGACAATTCAGTATTTCCACCAGGCCCTGTGTTCAAAGTTGTGACAGCTCAGTATTTCACCCAGGACCTATGTTTAAATTTGTGACAGTTCAGTATTTCCTCCAGGCCCTGTGTTTAAATTTGTGACAGTTCAGTATTTCCTCCAGGCCCTGTGTTTAAATTTGTGACAGTTCAGTATTTCCTCCAGGCCTTGTGTTTAAATTTGTGAGAGTTCAGTATTTCCTCCAGGCCCTGTGTTTAAATTTGTGACAGTTCAGTGTTTACTCCAGGTCCTGTGTTTAAATTTGTGACAGTTCAGTATTTCCTCCAGGCCCTGTGTTTAAATTTGTGACAGTTCAGTATTTCCTCCAGGCCTTGTGTTTAAAGTTGTGACAGTTCAGTATTTCCTCCAGGCCTTGTGCTTAAAGTTGTGACAGTTCAGTATTTCCTCCAGGCCTTGTGTTTAAATTTGTGACAGTTCAGTATTTACTCCAGGCCCTGTGTTTAAATTTGTGACAGTTCAGTATTTCCTCCAGGCCTTGTGTTTAAATTTGTGACAGTTCAGTATTTCCTCCAGGCCTTGTGCTTAAAGTTGTGACAGTTCAGTATTTACTCCAGGCCCTGTGTTTAAATTTGTGACAGTTCAGTATTTACTCCAGGCCTTGTGTTTAAATTTGTGACAGTTCAGTATTTACTCCAGGCCTTGTGTTTAAATTTGTGACAGTTCAGTATTTCCTCCAGGCCTTGTGTTTAAATTTGTGACAGTTCAGTATTTCCTCCAGGCCTTGTGCTTAAAGTTGTGACAGTTCAGTATTTACTCCAGGCCCTGTGTTTAAATTTGTGACAGTTCAGTATTTACTCCAGGCCTTGTGCTTAAAGTTGTGACAGTTCAGTATTTACTCCAGGCCTTGTGTTTAAATTTGTGAGAGTTCAGTATTTCCTCCAGGCCTTGTGTTTAAATTTGTGACATTTCAGTATTCCCTCCAGGCCTTGTGTTTAAATTTGTGACAGTTCAGTATTTCCTCCAGACCCTGTGTTTAAATTTGTGACATTTCAGTATTCCCTCCAGGCCTTGTGTTTAAATTTGTGACAGTTCAGTATTTCCTCCAGGCCCTGTGTTTAAATTTGTGACAGTTCAGTATTTCCTCCAGGCCCTGTGTTTAAATTTGTGACAGTTCAGTATTTCCTCCAGGCCTTGTGTTTAAATTTGTGACAGTTCAGTATTTCCTCCAGGCCTTGTGCTTAAAGTTGTGACAGTTCAGTATTTACTCCAGGCCCTGTGTTTAAATTTGTGACAGTTCAGTATTTACTCCAGGCCTTGTGCTTAAAGTTGTGACAGTTCAGTATTTACTCCAGGCCTTGTGTTTAAATTTGTGAGAGTTCAGTATTTCCTCCAGGCCTTGTGTTTAAATTTGTGACATTTCAGTATTCCCTCCAGGCCTTGTGTTTAAATTTGTGACAGTTCAGTATTTCCTCCAGACCCTGTGTTTAAATTTGTGACATTTCAGTATTCCCTCCAGGCCTTGTGTTTAAATTTGTGACAGTTCAGTATTTCCTCCAGGCCCTGTGTTTAAATTTGTGACAGTTCAGTATTTCCTCCAGGCCTTGTGTTTAAATTTGTGACATTTCATTATTCCCTCCGGGCCTTGTGTTTAAATTTGTGACAGTTCAGTATTTCCTCCAGGCCTTGTGTTTAAATTTGTGACAGTTCAGTTTTTCCTCCAGGCCTTGTGTTTAAATTTGTGACAGTTCAGTATTTCCTCCAGTCCCTGTGTTTAAATTTGTGACAGTTCAGTATTTCCTCCAGGCCTTGTGTTTAAATTTGTGACAGTTCAGTATTTCCTCCAGGCCTTGTGTTTAAATTTGTGACAGTTCAGTATTTCCTCCAGGCCTTGTGTTTAAATTTGTGACAGTTCAGTATTTCCTCCAGGCCTTGTGTTTAAATTTGTGACAGTTCAGTATTTCCTCCAGGCCTTGTGCTTAAAGTTGTGACAGTTCAGTATTTACTCCAGGCCTTGTGTTTAAATTTGTGACAGTTCAGTATTTACTCCAGGCCTTGTGTTTAAATTTGTGACAGTTCAGTATTTCCTCCAGGCCTTGTGTTTAAATTTGTGACAGTTCAGTATTTCCTCCAGGCCTTGTGTTTAAATTTGTGACAGTTCAGTATTTCCTCCAGGCCTTGTGCTTAAAGTTGTGACAGTTCAGTATTTACTCCAGGCCCTGTGTTTAAATTTGTGACAGTTCAGTATTTACTCCAGGCCTTGTGCTTAAAGTTGTGACAGTTCAGTATTTACTCCAGGCCTTGTGTTTAAATTTGTGACAGTTCAGTATTTCCTCCAGGCCTTGTGTTTAAATTTGTGACATTTCAGTATTCCCTCCAGGCCTTGTGTTTAAATTTGTGACAGTTCAGTATTTCCTCCAGGCCTTGTGTTTAAATTTGTGACAGTTCAGTATTTCCTCCAGGCCTTGTGTTTAAATTTGTGACAGTTCAGTATTTCCTCCAGGCCTTGTGTTTAAATTTGTGACAGTTCAGTATTTCCTCCAGGCCTTGTGTTTAAATTTGTGACAGTTCAGTATTTCCTCCAGGCCTTGTGTTTAAATTTGTGACAGTTCAGTATTTCCTCCAGGCCCTGTGTTTAAATTTGTGACAGTTCAGTATTTCCTCCAGGCCCTGTGTTTAAATTTGTGACAGTTCAGTATTTCCTCCAGGCCCTGTGTTTAAATTTGTTACAGTTCAGTATTTCGTCCAGGCCCTGTGTTTAAATTTGTGACAGTTCAGTATTTCCTCCAGACCCTGTGTTTAAATTTGTGACAGTTCAGTATTTCCTCCAGACCCTGTGTTTAAATTTGTGACAGTTCAGTATTTACTCCAGGCCTTGTGTTTAAATTTGTGACAGTTCAGTATTTCCTCCAGGCCTTGTGTTTAAATTTGTGACATTTCAGTATTCCCTCCAGGCCTTGTGCTTAAAGTTGTGACAGTTCAGTATTTCCTCCAGGCCTTGTGCTTAAAGTTGTGACAGTTCAGTATTTACTCCAGGCCTTGTGTTTAAATTTGTGACAGTTCAGTATTTCCTCCAGGCCTTGTGTTTAAATTTGTGACATTTCAGTATTCCCTCCAGGCCTTGTGTTTAAATTTGTGACAGTTCAGTATTTCCTCCAGGCCCTGTGTTTAAATTTGTGACAGTTCAGTATTTCCTCCAGGCCCTGTGTTTAAATTTGTGACAGTTCAGTATTTACTCCAGGCCCTGTGTTTAAATTTGTGACAGTTCAGTATTTCCTCCAGGCCTTGTGTTTAAAGTTGTGACAGTTCAGTATTTCCTCCAGGCCCTGTGTTTAAATTTGTGACAGTTCAGTATTTCCTCCAGGCCTTGTGTTTAAATTTGTGACAGTTCAGTATTTCCTCCAGGCCTTGTGTTTAAATTTGTGACAGTTCAGTATTTACTCCAGGCCTTGTGTTTAAATTTGTGACAGTTCAGTATTTCCTCCAGGCCTTGTGTTTAAATTTGTGACAGTTCAGTATTTCCTCCAGGCCTTGTGTTTAAATTTGTGACAGTTCAGTATTTCCTCCAGGCCTTGTGTTTAAATTTGTGACAGTTCAGTATTTCCTCCAGGCCTTGTGTTTAAATTTGTGACAGTTCAGTATTTCCTCCAGGCCTTGTGTTTAAATTTGTGACAGTTCAGTATTTCCTCCAGGCCTTGTGTTTAAATTTGTGACAGTTCAGTATTTCCTCCAGGCCTTGTGTTTAAAGTTGTGACAGTTCAGTATTTCCTCCAGGCCCTGTGTTTAAATTTGTGACAGTTCAGTATTTCCTCCAGGCCTTGTGTTTAAATTTGTGACAGTTCAGTATTTCCTCCAGGCCTTGTGTTTAAAGTTGTGACAGTTCAGTATTTCCTCCAGGCCCTGTGTTTAAATTTGTGACAGTTCAGTATTTCCTCCAGGCCTTGTGTTTAAATTTGTGACAGTTCAGTATTTCCTCCAGGCCTTGTGTTTAAATTTGTGACAGTTCAGTATTTACTCCAGGCCTTGTGTTTAAATTTGTGACAGTTCAGTATTTCCTCCAGGCCTTGTGTTTAAATTTGTTACAGTTCAGTATTTCCTCCAGGCCCTGTGTTTAAATTTGTGACTGTTCAGTATTTACTCCAGGCCTTGTGTTTAAATTTGTTACAGTTCAGTATTTCCTCCAGGCCCTGTGTTTAAATTTGTGACAGTTCAGTATTTCCTCCAGACCCTGTGTTTAAATTTGTGACAGTTCAGTATTTCCTCCAGACCCTGTGTTTAAATTTGTGACAGTTCAGTATTTCCTCCAGGCCTTGTGTTTAAATTTGTGACAGTTCAGTATTTCCTCCAGGCCTTGTGTTTAAATTTGTGACAGTTCAGTATTTCCTCCAGGCCTTGTGCTTAAAGTTGTGACAGTTCAGTATTTACTCCAGGCCTTGTGTTTAAATTTGTGACAGTTCAGTATTTACTCCAGGCCCTGTGTTTAAATTTGTGACAGTTCAGTATTTCCCTCCAGGCCTTGTGTTTAAATTTGTGACAGTTCAGTATTTCCCTCCAGACCTTGTGCTTAAAGTTGTGACAGTTCAGTATTTACTCCAGGCCCTGTGTTTAAATTTGTGACAGTTCAGTATTTCCTCCAGGCCTTGTGTTTAAATTTGTGACAGTTCAGTATTTACTCCAGGCCTTGTGTTTAAATTTGTGACAGTTCAGTATTTCCTCCAGGCCCTGTGTTTAAATTTGTGACAGTTCAGTATTTCCTCCAGGCCTTGTGTTTAAATTTGTGACAGTTCAGTATTTCCCTCCAGACCTTGTGCTTAAAGTTGTGACAGTTCAGTATTTACTCCAGGCCCTGTGTTTAAATTTGTGACAGTTCAGTATTTCCTCCAGGCCTTGTGTTTAAATTTGTGACAGTTCAGTATTTCCCTCCAGACCTTGTGCTTAAAGTTGTGACAGTTCAGTATTTACTCCAGGCCTTGTGTTTAAATTTGTGACAGTTCAGTATTTCCTCCAGGCCTTGTGTTTAAATTTGTGACAGTTCAGTATCTACTCCAGGCCCTGTGTTTAAATTTGTGACAGTTCAGTATTTCCTCCAGGCCCTGTGTTTAAATTTGTGACAGTTCAGTATTTCCTCCGGACCCTGTGTTTAAAGTTGTGACAGTTCAGTATTTCCTCCAGGCCCTGTGTTTAAATTTGTGACAGTTCAGTATTTCCTCCAGGCCTTGTGTTTAAATTTGTGACAGTTCAGTATTTCCTCCAGGCCTTGTGTTTAAATTTGTGACAGTTCAGTATTTCCTCCAGGCCTTGTGTTTAAATTTGTGACAGTTCAGTATTTCCTCCAGGCCTTGTGTTTAAATTTGTGACAGTTCAGTATTTCCTCCAGGCCTTGTGCTTAAAGTTGTGACAGTTCAGTATTTACTCCAGGCCTTGTGTTTAAATTTGTGACAGTTCAGTATTTACTCCAGGCCTTGTGTTTAAATTTGTGACAGTTCAGTATTTCCTCCAGGCCTTGTGTTTAAATTTGTGACAGTTCAGTATTTCCTCCAGGCCTTGTGTTTAAATTTGTGACAGTTCAGTATTTCCTCCAGGCCTTGTGCTTAAAGTTGTGACAGTTCAGTATTTACTCCAGGCCCTGTGTTTAAATTTGTGACAGTTCAGTATTTACTCCAGGCCTTGTGCTTAAAGTTGTGACAGTTCAGTATTTACTCCAGGCCTTGTGTTTAAATTTGTGACAGTTCAGTATTTCCTCCAGGCCTTGTGTTTAAATTTGTGACATTTCAGTATTCCCTCCAGGCCTTGTGTTTAAATTTGTGACAGTTCAGTATTTCCTCCAGGCCCTGTGTTTAAATTTGTGACAGTTCAGTATTTCCTCCAGGCCCTGTGTTTAAATTTGTTACAGTTCAGTATTTCGTCCAGGCCCTGTGTTTAAATTTGTGACAGTTCAGTATTTCCTCCAGACCCTGTGTTTAAATTTGTGACAGTTCAGTATTTCCTCCAGACCCTGTGTTTAAATTTGTGACAGTTCAGTATTTACTCCAGGCCTTGTGTTTAAATTTGTGACAGTTCAGTATTTCCTCCAGGCCTTGTGTTTAAATTTGTGACATTTCAGTATTCCCTCCAGGCCTTGTGCTTAAAGTTGTGACAGTTCAGTATTTCCTCCAGGCCTTGTGCTTAAAGTTGTGACAGTTCAGTATTTACTCCAGGCCTTGTGTTTAAATTTGTGACAGTTCAGTATTTCCTCCAGGCCTTGTGTTTAAATTTGTGACATTTCAGTATTCCCTCCAGGCCTTGTGTTTAAATTTGTGACAGTTCAGTATTTCCTCCAGGCCCTGTGTTTAAATTTGTGACAGTTCAGTATTTCCTCCAGGCCCTGTGTTTAAATTTGTGACAGTTCAGTATTTACTCCAGGCCCTGTGTTTAAATTTGTGACAGTTCAGTATTTCCTCCAGGCCTTGTGTTTAAAGTTGTGACAGTTCAGTATTTCCTCCAGGCCCTGTGTTTAAATTTGTGACAGTTCAGTATTTCCTCCAGGCCTTGTGTTTAAATTTGTGACAGTTCAGTATTTCCTCCAGGCCTTGTGTTTAAATTTGTGACAGTTCAGTATTTACTCCAGGCCTTGTGTTTAAATTTGTGACAGTTCAGTATTTCCTCCAGGCCTTGTGTTTAAATTTGTGACAGTTCAGTATTTCCTCCAGGCCTTGTGTTTAAATTTGTGACAGTTCAGTATTTACTCCAGGCCTTGTGTTTAAATTTGTGACAGTTCAGTATTTCCTCCAGGCCTTGTGTTTAAATTTGTAACAGTACAGTATTTCCTCCAGGCCTTGTGTTTAAATTTGTGACAGTTCAGTATTTCCTCCAGGCCTTGTGTTTAAATTTGTGACAGTTCAGTATTTCCTCCAGGCCTTGTGTTTAAATTTGTGACAGTTCAGTATTTCCTCCAGGCCTTGTGTTTAAATTTGTGACAGTTCAGTATTTCCTCCAGGCCTTGTGTTTAAATTTGTGACAGTTCAGTATTTCCTCCAGGCCTTGTGTTTAAATTTGTGACAGTTCAGTATTTCCTCCAGGCCTTGTGTTTAAAGTTGTGACAGTTCAGTATTTCCTCCAGGCCCTGTGTTTAAATTTGTGACAGTTCAGTATTTCCTCCAGGCCTTGTGTTTAAATTTGTGACAGTTCAGTATTTCCTCCAGGCCTTGTGTTTAAAGTTGTGACAGTTCAGTATTTCCTCCAGGCCCTGTGTTTAAATTTGTGACAGTTCAGTATTTCCTCCAGGCCTTGTGTTTAAATTTGTGACAGTTCAGTATTTCCTCCAGGCCTTGTGTTTAAATTTGTGACAGTTCAGTATTTACTCCAGGCCTTGTGTTTAAATTTGTGACAGTTCAGTATTTCCTCCAGGCCTTGTGTTTAAATTTGTTACAGTTCAGTATTTCCTCCAGGCCCTGTGTTTAAATTTGTGACTGTTCAGTATTTACTCCAGGCCTTGTGTTTAAATTTGTTACAGTTCAGTATTTCCTCCAGGCCCTGTGTTTAAATTTGTGACAGTTCAGTATTTCCTCCAGACCCTGTGTTTAAATTTGTGACAGTTCAGTATTTCCTCCAGACCCTGTGTTTAAATTTGTGACAGTTCAGTATTTCCTCCAGGCCTTGTGTTTAAATTTGTGACAGTTCAGTATTTCCTCCAGGCCTTGTGTTTAAATTTGTGACAGTTCAGTATTTCCTCCAGGCCTTGTGCTTAAAGTTGTGACAGTTCAGTATTTACTCCAGGCCTTGTGTTTAAATTTGTGACAGTTCAGTATTTACTCCAGGCCCTGTGTTTAAATTTGTGACAGTTCAGTATTTCCCTCCAGGCCTTGTGTTTAAATTTGAGACAGTTCAGTATTTCCCTCCAGACCTTGTGTTTAAATTTGTGACAGTTCAGTATTTACTCCAGGCCTTGTGTTTAAATTTGTGACAGTTCAGTATTTCCTCCAGGCCCTGTGTTTAAATTTGTGACAGTTCAGTATTTCCTCCAGGCCTTGTGTTTAAATTTGTGACAGTTCAGTATTTACTCCAGGCCTTGTGTTTAAATTTGTGACAGTTCAGTATTTCCTCCAGGCCCTGTGTTTAAATTTGTGACAGTTCAGTATTTCCTCCAGGCCTTGTGTTTAAATTTGTGACAGTTCAGTATTTCCCTCCAGACCTTGTGCTTAAAGTTGTGACAGTTCAGTATTTACTCCAGGCCCTGTGTTTAAATTTGTGACAGTTCAGTATTTCCTCCAGGCCTTGTGTTTAAATTTGTGACAGTTCAGTATTTCCCTCCAGACCTTGTGCTTAAAGTTGTGACAGTTCAGTATTTACTCCAGGCCTTGTGTTTAAATTTGTGACAGTTCAGTATTTCCTCCAGGCCTTGTGTTTAAATTTGTGACAGTTCAGTATTTACTCCAGGCCCTGTGTTTAAATTTGTGACAGTTCAGTATTTCCTCCAGGCCCTGTGTTTAAATTTGTGACAGTTCAGTATTTCCTCCGGACCCTGTGTTTAAAGTTGTGACAGTTCAGTATTTCCTCCAGGCCCTGTGTTTAAATTTGTGACAGTTCAGTATTTCCTCCAGGCCTTGTGTTTAAATTTGTGACAGTTCAGTATTTCCTCCAGGCCTTGTGTTTAAATTTGTGACAGTTCAGTATTTACACCAGGCCCTGTGTTTTAATTTGTGGCAGTTCAGTATTTACTCCAGGCCCTGTGTTTAAATTTGTGACAGTTCAGTATTTCCTCCGGACCCTGTGTTTAAAGTTGTGACAGTTCAGTATTTCCTCCAGGCCCTGTGTTTAAATTTGTGACAGTTCAGTATTTCCTCCAGGCCTTGTGTTTAAATTTGTGACAGTTCAGTATTTCCTCCAGGCCTTGTGTTTAAATTTGTGACAGTTCAGTATTTACACCAGGCCCTGTGTTTTAATTTGTGGCAGTTCAGTATTTACTCCAGGCCCTGTGTTTAAATTTGTGACAGTTCAGTATTTCCTCCAGGCCTTGTGTTTAAATTTGTGACAGTTCAGTATTTCCTCCGGACCCTGTGTTTAAAGTTGTGACAGTTCAGTATTTCCTCCAGGCCCTGTGTTTAAATTTGTGACAGTTCAGTATTTCCTCCAGGCCTTGTGTTTAAATTTGTGACAGTTCAGTATTTCCTCCAGGCCTTGTGTTTAAATTTGTGACAGTTCAGTATTTCCTCCAGGCCCTGTGTTTAAATTTGTGACAGTTCAGTATTTCCTCCAGGCCTTGTGTTTAAATTTGTGACAGTTCAGTATTTACACCAGGCCCTGTGTTTAAATTTGTGACAGTTCAGTATTTCCTCCAGGCCTTGTGTTTAAATTTGTGACAGTTCAGTATTTACACCAGGCCCTGTGTTTTAATTTGTGGCAGTTCAGTATTTCCTCCAGGCCTTGTGTTTAAATTTGTGACAGTTCAGTATTTCCTCCAGGCCTTGTGTTTAAATTTGTGACAGTTCAGTATTTACACCAGGCCCTGTGTTTTAATTTGTGGCAGTTCAGTATTTACTCCAGGCCCTGTGTTTAAATTTGTGACAGTTCAGTATTTCCTCCAGGCCTTGTGTTTAAATTTGTGACAGTTCAGTATTTCCTCCGGACCCTGTGTTTAAAGTTGTGACAGTTCAGTATTTCCTCCAGGCCCTGTGTTTAAATTTGTGACAGTTCAGTATTTCCTCCAGGCCTTGTGTTTAAATTTGTGACAGTTCAGTATTTCCTCCAGGCCTTGTGTTTAAATTTGTGACAGTTCAGTATTTCCTCCAGGCCCTGTGTTTAAATTTGTGACAGTTCAGTATTTCCTCCAGGCCCTGTGTTTAAATTTGTGACAGTTCAGTATTTCCTCCAGGCCTTGTGTTTAAATTTGTGACAGTTCAGTATTTCCTCCAGGCCTTGTGTTTAAATTTGTGACAGTTCAGTATTTCCTCCGGACCCTGTGTTTAAAGTTGTGACAGTTCAGTATTTCCTCCAGGCCCTGTGTTTAAATTTGTGACAGTTCAGTATTTCCTCCAGGCCTTGTGTTTAAATTTGTGACAGTTCAGTATTTCCTCCAGGCCTTGTGTTTAAATTTGTGACAGTTCAGTATTTCCTCCAGACCCTGTGTTTAAATTTGTGACAGTTCAGTATTTCCTCCAGGCCTTGTGTTTAAATTTGTGACAGTTCAGTATTTCCTCCAGGCCCTGTGTTTAAATTTGTGACAGTTCAGTATTTCCTCCAGGCCTTGTGTTTAAATTTGTGACAGTTCAGTATTTACTCCAGGCCCTGTGTTTAAATTTGTGACAGTTCAGTATTTCGTCCAGGCCTTGTGTTTAAATTTGTGAAAGTTCAGTATTTCCTCCAGGCCTTGTGTTTAAATTTGTGACAGTTCAGTATTTCCTCCAGGCCCTGTGTTTAAATTTGTGACAGTTCAGTATTCCCTCCAGGCCCTGTGTTTAAATTTGTGACAGTTCAGTATTCCCTCCAGGCCCTATGTTTAAATTTGTGACAGTTCAGTATTTCCTCCAGGCCCTGTGTTTACACTTGTGACAGTTCAGTATTCCCTCCAGGCCCTGTGTTTAAATTTGTGACAGTTCAGTATTTCCTCCAGGCCCTGTGTTTAAATTTGTGACAGTTCAGTATTTCCTCCAGGCCTTGTGTTTAAATTTGTGACAGTTCAGTATTTCCTCCAGGCCTTGTGTTTAAATTTGTGACAGTTCAGTATTCCCTCCAGGCCCTGTGTTTAAATTTGTGACAGTTCAGTATTTCCTCCAGGCCCTATGTTTAAATTTGTGACAGTTCAGTATTTCCTCCAGGCCCTGTGTTTACACTTGTGACAGTTCAATATTTCCTCCAGGCCCTGTGTTTACACTTGTGACAGTTCAGTATTCCCTCCAGGCCCTGTGTTTAAATTTGTGACAGTTCAGTATTTCCTCCAGGCCTTGTGTTTAAATTTGTGACAGTTCAGTATTTCCTCCAGGCCTTGTGTTTAAATTTGTGACAGTTCAGTATTTCCTCCAGGCCTTGTGTTTACATTTGTGACAGTTCAGTATTTCCTCCAGGCCTTGTGTTTAAATTTGTGACAGTTCAGTATTCCCTCCAGGCCTTGTGTTTAAATTTGTGACAGTTCAGTATTTCCTCCAGGCCTTGTGTTTAAATTTGTGACAGTTCAGTATTTCCTCCAGACCTTGTGTTTAAATTTGTGACAGTTCAGTATTTCCTCCAGGCCTTGTGTTTAAATTTGTGACAGTTCAGTATTTCCTCCAGGCCCTGTGTTTAAAGTTGTGACAGTTCAGTATTTCCTCCAGGCCTTGTGTTTAAATTTGTGACAGTTCAGTATTTCCTCCAGGCCTTGTGTTTAAATTTGTGACAGTTCAGTATTTCCTCCAGGCCTTGTGTTTACATTTGTGACAGTTCAGTATTTCCTCCAGGCCCTGTGTTTAAATTTGTGACAGTTCAGTATTTCCTCCAGGCCTTGTGTTTAAATTTGTGACAGTTCAGTATTTCCTCCAGGCCCTGTGTTTAAATTTGTGACAGTTCAGTATTTCCTCCAGGCCTTGTGTTTAAAGTTGTGACAGTTCAGTATTTCCTCCAGGCCCTGTGTTTAAATTTGTGACAGCTCAGTATTTCCTCCAGGCCTTGTGTTTACATTTGTGACAGTTCAGTATTTCCTCCAGGCCTTGTGCTTAAAGTTGTGACAGTTCAGTATTTCCTCCAGGCCTTGTGTTTAAATTTGTGACAGTTCAGTATTTACTCCAGGCCCTGTGTTTAAATTTGTGACAGTTCAGTATTTACTCCAGGCCCTGTGTTTAAATTTGTGACAGTTCAGTATTTCCTCCAGGCCTTGTGTTTAAATTTGTGACAGTTCAGTATTTCCTCCTGGCCTTGTGCTTAAAGTTGTGACAGTTCAGTATTTACTCCAGGCCCTGTGTTTAAATTTGTGACAGTTCAGTATTTACTCCAGGCCTTGTGTTTAAATTTGTGACAGTTCAGTATTTCCTCCAGGCCTTGTGTTTAAATTTGTGACAGTTCAGTATTTCCTCCAGGCCTTGTGTTTAAATTTGTGACAGTTCAGTATTTCCTCCAGGCCTTGTGTTTAAATTTGTGACAGTTCAGTATTTCCTCCAGGCCTTGTGCTTAAAGTTGTGACAGTTCAGTATTTACTCCAGGCCCTGTGTTTAAATTTGTGACAGTTCAGTATTTACTCCAGGCCTTGTGCTTAAAGTTGTGACAGTTCAGTATTTACTCCAGGCCTTGTGTTTAAATTTGTGACAGTTCAGTATTTCCTCCAGGCCTTGTGTTTAAATTTGTGACAGTTCAGTATTCCCTCCAGGCCCTGTGTTTAAATTTGTGACAGTTCAGTATTTCCTCCAGGCCCTATGTTTAAATTTGTGACAGTTCAGTATTTCCTCCAGGCCCTGTGTTTACACTTGTGACAGTTCAATATTTCCTCCAGGCCCTGTGTTTACACTTGTGACAGTTCAGTATTCCCTCCAGGCCCTGTGTTTAAATTTGTGACAGTTCAGTATTTCCTCCAGGCCTTGTGTTTAAATTTGTGACAGTTCAGTATTTCCTCCAGGCCTTGTGTTTAAATTTGTGACAGTTCAGTATTTCCTCCAGGCCTTGTGTTTACATTTGTGACAGTTCAGTATTTCCTCCAGGCCTTGTGTTTAAATTTGTGACAGTTCAGTATTCCCTCCAGGCCTTGTGTTTAAATTTGTGACAGTTCAGTATTTCCTCCAGGCCTTGTGTTTAAATTTGTGACAGTTCAGTATTTCCTCCAGACCTTGTGTTTAAATTTGTGACAGTTCAGTATTTCCTCCAGGCCTTGTGTTTAAATTTGTGACAGTTCAGTATTTCCTCCAGGCCCTGTGTTTAAAGTTGTGACAGTTCAGTATTTCCTCCAGGCCTTGTGTTTAAATTTGTGACAGTTCAGTATTTCCTCCAGGCCTTGTGTTTAAATTTGTGACAGTTCAGTATTTCCTCCAGGCCTTGTGTTTACATTTGTGACAGTTCAGTATTTCCTCCAGGCCCTGTGTTTAAATTTGTGACAGTTCAGTATTTCCTCCAGGCCTTGTGTTTAAATTTGTGACAGTTCAGTATTTCCTCCAGGCCCTGTGTTTAAATTTGTGACAGTTCAGTATTTCCTCCAGGCCTTGTGTTTAAAGTTGTGACAGTTCAGTATTTCCTCCAGGCCCTGTGTTTAAATTTGTGACAGCTCAGTATTTCCTCCAGGCCTTGTGTTTACATTTGTGACAGTTCAGTATTTCCTCCAGGCCTTGTGCTTAAAGTTGTGACAGTTCAGTATTTCCTCCAGGCCTTGTGTTTAAATTTGTGACAGTTCAGTATTTACTCCAGGCCCTGTGTTTAAATTTGTGACAGTTCAGTATTTACTCCAGGCCCTGTGTTTAAATTTGTGACAGTTCAGTATTTCCTCCAGGCCTTGTGTTTAAATTTGTGACAGTTCAGTATTTCCTCCTGGCCTTGTGCTTAAAGTTGTGACAGTTCAGTATTTACTCCAGGCCCTGTGTTTAAATTTGTGACAGTTCAGTATTTACTCCAGGCCTTGTGTTTAAATTTGTGACAGTTCAGTATTTCCTCCAGGCCTTGTGTTTAAATTTGTGACAGTTCAGTATTTCCTCCAGGCCTTGTGTTTAAATTTGTGACAGTTCAGTATTTCCTCCAGGCCTTGTGTTTAAATTTGTGACAGTTCAGTATTTCCTCCAGGCCTTGTGCTTAAAGTTGTGACAGTTCAGTATTTACTCCAGGCCCTGTGTTTAAATTTGTGACAGTTCAGTATTTACTCCAGGCCTTGTGCTTAAAGTTGTGACAGTTCAGTATTTACTCCAGGCCTTGTGTTTAAATTTGTGAGAGTTCAGTATTTCCTCCAGGCCTTGTGTTTAAATTTGTGACATTTCAGTATTCCCTCCAGGCCTTGTGTTTAAATTTGTGACAGTTCAGTATTTCCTCCAGACCCTGTGTTTAAATTTGTGACATTTCAGTATTCCCTCCAGGCCTTGTGTTTAAATTTGTGACAGTTCAGTATTTCCTCCAGTCCTTGTGTTTAAATTTGTGACAGTTCAGTATTTCCTCCAGGCCTTGTGTTTAAATTTGTGACAGTTCAGTATTTCCTCCAGGCCTTGTGTTTAAATTTGTGACAGTTCAGTATTTCCTCCAGGCCTTGTGCTTAAAGTTGTGACAGTTCAGTATTTACTCCAGGCCCTGTGTTTAAATTTGTGACAGTTCAGTATTTACTCCAGGCCTTGTGTTTAAATTTGTGACAGTTCAGTATTTCCTCCAGGCCTTGTGTTTAAATTTGTGACAGTTCAGTATTTCCTCCAGGCCTTGTGCTTAAAGTTGTGACAGTTCAGTATTTACTCCAGGCCCTGTGTTTAAATTTGTGACAGTTCAGTATTTACTCCAGGCCTTGTGCTTAAAGTTGTGACAGTTCAGTATTTACTCCAGGCCTTGTGTTTAAATTTGTGACAGTTCAGTATTTCCTCCAGGCCTTGTGTTTAAATTTGTGACATTTCAGTATTCCCTCCAGGCCTTGTGTTTAAATTTGTGACAGTTCAGTATTTCCTCCAGACCCTGTGTTTAAATTTGTGACAGTTCAGTATTTCCTCCAGGCCTTGTGTTTAAAGTTGTGACAGTTCAGTATTTCCTCCAGGCCCTGTGTTTAAATTTGTGACAGTTCAGTATTTCCTCCAGGCTCTGTGTTTAAATTTGTTACAGTTCAGTATTTCGTCCAGGCCCTGTGTTTAAATTTGTGACAGTTCAGTATTTCCTCCAGACCCTGTGTTTAAATTTGTGACAGTTCAGTATTTACTCCAGGCCTTGTGTTTAAATTTGTGACAGTTCAGTATTTCCATCAGGCCTTGTGTTTAAATTTGTGACATTTCAGTATTCCCTCCAGGCCTTGTGTTTAAATTTGTGACAGTTCAGTATTTCCTCCAGACCCTGTGTTTAAATTTGTGACAGTTCAGTATTTCCTCCAGGCCTTGTGTTTAAAGTTGTGACAGTTCAGTATTTCCTCCAGGCCCTGTGTTTAAATTTGTGACAGTTCAGTATTTCCTCCAGGCCTTGTGTTTAAATTTGTGACAGTTCAGTATTTCCTCCAGGCCTTGTGTTTAAATTTGTGACAGTTCAGTATTTACTCCAGGCCCTGTGTTTAAATTTGTGACAGTTCAGTATTTCCTCCAGGCCTTGTGTTTAAAGTTGTGACAGTTCAGTATTTCCTCCAGGCCCTGTGTTTAAATTTGTGACAGTTCAGTATTTCCTCCAGGCCTTGTGTTTAAATTTGTGACAGTTCAGTATTTCCTCCAGGCCTTGTGTTTAAATTTGTGACAGTTCAGTATTTACTCCAGGCCTTGTGTTTAAATTTGTGACAGTTCAGTATTTCCTCCAGGCCTTGTGTTTAAATTTGTGACAGTTCAGTATTTCCTCCAGGCCTTGTGTTTAAATTTGTGACAGTTCAGTATTTCCTCCAGACCCTGTGTTTAAATTTGTGACAGTTCAGTATTTCCTCCAGGCCTTGTGTTTAAATTTGTGACAGTTCAGTATTTCCTCCAGGCCTTGTGTTTAAATTTGTGACAGTTCAGTATTTCCTCCAGGCCTTGTGTTTAAATTTGTGACAGTTCAGTATTTCCTCCAGGCCTTGTGCTTAAAGTTGTGACAGTTCAGTATTTACTCCAGGCCCTGTGTTTAAATTTGTGACAGTTCAGTATTTCCTCCAGGCCTTGTGTTTAAATTTGTGACAGTTCAGTATTTACTCCAGGCCCTGTGTTTAAATTTGTGACAGTTCAGTATTTCCTCCGGACCCTGTGTTTAAAGTTGTGACAGTTCAGTATTTCCTCCAGGCCCTGTGTTTAAATTTGTGACAGTTCAGTATTTCCTCCAGGCCCTGTGTTTACATTTGTGACAGTTCAGTATTTCCTCCAGGCCTTGTGTTTAAATTTGTGACAGTTCAGTATTTCCTCCAGACCCTGTGTTTAAATTTGTGACAGTTCAGTATTTCCTCCAGGCCTTGTGTTTAAAGTTGTGACAGTTCAGTATTTCCTCCAGGCCCTGTGTTTAAATTTGTGACAGTTCAGTATTTCCTCCAGGCCCTGTGTTTAAATTTGTTACAGTTCAGTATTTCGTCCAGGCCCTGTGTTTAAATTTGTGACAGTTCAGTATTTCCTCCAGACCCTGTGTTTAAATTTGTGACAGTTCAGTATTTACTCCAGGCCTTGTGTTTAAATTTGTGACAGTTCAGTATTTCCATCAGGCCTTGTGTTTAAATTTGTGACATTTCAGTATTCCCTCCAGGCCCTGTGTTTAAATTTGTGACAGTTCAGTATTTACTCCAGCCCCTGTGTTTAAATTTGTGACAGTTCAGTATTTCCTCCAGACCCTGTGTTTAAATTTGTGACAGTTCAGTATTTCCTCCAGGCCCTGTGTTTAAATTTGTGACAGTTCAGTATTTCCTCCAGGCCTTGTGTTTAAATTTGTGACAGTTCAGTATTTCCTCCAGGCCTTGTGTTTAAATTTGTGACAGTTCAGTATTTACTCCAGGCCCTGTGTTTAAATTTGTGACAGTTCAGTATTTCCTCCAGGCCTTGTGTTTAAAGTTGTGACAGTTCAGTATTTCCTCCAGGCCCTGTGTTTAAATTTGTGACAGTTCAGTATTCCCTCCAGGCCTTGTGTTTAAAGTTGTGACAGTTCAGTATTTCCTCCAGGCCCTGTGTTTAAATTTGTGACAGTTCAGTATTTACTCCAGGCCTTGTGTTTAAATCTGTGACAGTTCAGTATTTCCTCCAGGCCTTGTGTTTAAATTTGTGACAGTTCAGTATTTCCTCCAGGCCTTGTGTTTAAATTTGTGACAGTTCAGTATTTCCTCCAGACCCTGTGTTTAAATTTGTGACAGTTCAGTATTTCCTCCAGGCCTTGTGTTTAAATTTGTGACAGTTCAGTATTTCCTCCAGGCCTTGTGTTTAAATTTGTGACAGTTCAGTATTTCCTCCAGGCCTTGTGTTTAAATTTGTGACAGTTCAGTATTTCCTCCAGGCCTTGTGCTTAAAGTTGTGACAGTTCAGTATTTCCTCCAGACCCTGTGTTTAAATTTGTGACATTACAGTATTTCCTCCAGGCCTTGTGTTTAAATTTGTGACAGTTCAGTATTCCCTCCAGGCCTTGTGTTTAAATTTGTGACAGTTCAGTATTTACTCCAGGCCCTGTGTTTAAATTTGTGACAGTTCAGTATTTCCTCCAGGCCTTGTGTTTAAATTTGTGACAGTTCAGTATTTACTCCAGGCCCTGTGTTTAAATTTGTGACAGTTCAGTATTTCCTCCGGACCCTGTGTTTAAAGTTGTGACAGTTCAGTATTTCCTCCAGGCCCTGTGTTTAAATTTGTGACAGTTCAGTATTTCCTCCAGGCCTTGTGTTTAAATTTGTGACAGTTCAGTATTTCCTCCAGGCCTTGTGTTTAAATTTGTGACAGTTCAGTATTTCCTCCAGGCCTTGTGCTTAAAGTTGTGACAGTTCAGTATTTACTCCAGGCCCTGTGTTTAAATTTGTGACAGTTCAGCATTTCCTCCAGGCCTTGTGTTTAAATTTGTGACAGTTCAGTATTTACTCCAGTCCCTGTGTTTAAATTTGTGACAGTTCAGTATTTCGTCCAGGCCCTGTGTTTAAATTTGTGACAGTTCAGTATTTCCTCCAGACCTTGTGTTTAAATTTGTGACAGTTCAGTATTCCCTCCAGGCCCTATGTTTAAATTTGTGACAGTTCAGTATTTCCTCCAGGCCCTGTGTTTACACTTGTGACAGTTCAGTATTTCCTCCAGGCCTTGTGTTTAAATTTGTGACAGTTCAGTATTCCCTCCAGGCCCTATGTTTAAATTTGTGACAGTTCAGTATTTCCTCCAGGCCCTGTGTTTACACTTGTGACAGTTCAGTATTTCCTCCAGGCCTTGTGTTTAAATTTGTGACAGTTCAGTATTCCCTCCAGGCCCTATGTTTAAATTTGTGACAATTCAGTATTTCCCTCCAGGCCCTATGTTTAAATTTGTGACAGTTCAGTATTTCCTCCAGGCCCTGTGTTTACACTTGTGACAGTTCAGTATTTCCTCCAGGCCTTGTGTTTAAATTTGTGACAGTTCAGTATTCCCTCCAGGCCCTATGTTTAAATTTGTGACAGTTCAGTATTTCCTCCAGGCCCTGTGTTTAAATTTGTGACAGTTCAGTATTTCCCTCCAGGCCCTATGTTTAAATTTGTGACAGTTCAGTATTCCCTCCAGGCCCTATGTTTAAATTTGTGACAGTTCAGTATTTCCTCCAGGCCTTGTGTTTACACTTGTGACAGTTCAGTATTTCCTCCAGTCCCTGTGTTTAAATTTGTGACAGTTCAGTATTTCCTCCAGGCCCTGTGTTTACACTTGTGACAGTTCAGTATTTCCTCCAGTCCCTGTGTTTAAATTTGTGACAGTTCAGTATTCCCTCCAGGCCCTATGTTTAAATTTGTGACAGTTCAGTATTTCCTCCAGGCCCTGTGTTTACACTTGTGACAGTTCAGTATTTCCTCCAGGCCTTGTGTTTAAATTTGTGACAGTTCAGTATTCCCTCCAGGCCCTATGTTTAAATTTGTGACAGTTCAGTATTTCCTCCAGGCCCTGTGTTTACACTTGTGACAGTTCAGTATTTCCTCCAGGCCTTGTGTTTAAATTTGTGACAGTTCAGTATTCCCTCCAGGCCCTATGTTTAAATTTGTGACAGTTCAGTATTTCCTCCAGGCCCTGTGTTTACACTTGTGACAGTTCAGTATTTCCTCCAGTCCCTGTGTTTAAATTTGTGACAGTTCAGTATTTCCTCCAGGCCCTGTGTTTACACTTGTGACAGTTCAGTATTCCCTCCAGGCCCTGTGTTTAAATTTGTGACAGTTCAGTATTCCCTCCAGGCCCTATGTTTAAATTTGTGACAGTTCAGTATTTCCTCCAGGCCCTGTGTTTACACTTGTGACAGTTCAATATTTCCTCCAGGCCCTGTGTTTACACTTGTGACAGTTCAGTATTTCCTCCAGGCCTTGTGTTTAAATTTGTGACAGTTCAGTATTTCCTCCAGGCCTTGTGTTTAAATTTGTGACAGTTCAGTATTTCCTCCTGGCCTTGTGTTTACATTTGTGACAGTTCAGTATTTCCTCCAGGCCTTGTGTTTAAATTTGTGACAGTTCAGTATTTCCTCCAGGCCTTGTGTTTAAATTTGTGACAGTTCAGTATTTCCTCCAGGCCCTGTGTTTAAATTTGTGACAGTTCAGTATTTCCTCCAGGCCTTGTGTTTAAATTTGTGACAGTTCAGTATTTCCTCCAGGCCTTGTGTTTACATTTGTGACAGTTCAGTATTTCCTCCAGGCCTTGTGTTTAAATTTGTGACAGTTCAGTATTTCCTCCAGGCCTTGTGTTTAAATTTGTGACAGTTCAGTATTTCCTCCAGGCCCTGTGTTTAAATTTGTGACAGTTCAGTATTTCCTCCAGGCCTTGTGTTTAAATTTGTGACAGTTCAGTATTTCCTCCAGGCCTTGTGTTTAAATTTGTGACAGTTCTGTATTTCCTCCAGGCCTTGTGTTTAAATTTGTGACAGATCAGTATTCCCTCCAGGCCCTGTGTTTAAATTTGTGACAGTTCAGTATTTCCTCCAGGCCTTGTGTTTAAATTTGTGACAGTTCAGTATTTCCTCCAGGCCCTGTGTTTAAATTTGTGACAGTTCAGTATTTCCTCCAGGCCTTGTGTTTAAATTTGTGACAGTTCAGTATTTCCTCCAGGCCTTGTGTTTAAATTTGTGACAGTTCAGTATTTCCTCCAGGCCCTGTGTTTAAATTTGTGACAGTTCAGTATTTCCTCCAGGCCTTGTGTTTAAATTTGTGACAGTTCAGTATTTCCTCCAGGCCTTGTGCTTAAAGTTGTGACAGTTCAGTATTTCCTCCAGGCCCTGTGTTTAAATTTGTGACAGTTCAGTATTTACTCCAGGCCTTGTGTTTAAATTTGTGACAGTTCAGTATTTCCTCCAGGCCTTGTGTTTAAATTTGTGACAGTTCAGTATTCCCTCCAGGCCTTGTGTTTAAATTTGTGACAGTTCAGTATTTCCTCCAGGCCTTGTGTTTAAATTTGTGACATTTCAGTATTCCCTCCAGGCCTTGTGTTTAAATTTGTGACAGTTCAGTATTTACTCCAGGCCTTGTGTTTAAATTTGTGACAGTTCAGTATTTCCTCCAGGCCTTGTGTTTAAATTTGTGACAGTTCAGTATTCCCTCCAGGCCTTGTGTTTAAATTTGTGACAGTTCAGTATTTCCTCCAGGCCTTGTGTTTAAATTTGTGACAGTTCAGTATTTCCTCCAGGCCTTGTGTTTAAATTTGTGACAGTTCAGTATTTCCTCCAGGCCTTGTGCTTAAATTTGTGACAGTTCAGTATTTACTCCAGGCCCTGTGTTTAAATTTGTGACAGTTCAGTATTTACTCCAGGCCTTGTGCTTAAAGTTGTGACAGTTCAGTATTTACTCCAGGCCTTGTGTTTAAATTTGTGACAGTTCAGTATTTCCTCCAGGCCTTGTGTTTAAATTTGTGACATTTCAATATTCCCTCCAGGCCTTGTGTTTAAATTTGTGACAGTTCAGTATTTCCTCCAGACCCTGTGTTTAAATTTGTGACAGTTCAGTATTTCCTCCAGGCCTTGTGTTTAAAGTTGTGACAGTTCAGTATTCCCTCCAGGCCCTGTGTTTAAATTTGTGACAGTTCAGTATTTCCTCCAGGCCCTGTGCTTAAATTTGTGACAGTTCAGTACTTCCTCCAGGCCCTGTGTTTAAATTTGTGACAGTTCAGTGTTTCCTCCAGGCCTTGTGTTTAAATTTGTGACAGTTCAGTATTTCCTCCAGGCCTTGTGTTTACATTTGTGACAGTTCAGTATTTCCTCCAGGCCTTGTGTTTAAATTTGTGACAGTTCAGTATTCCCTCCAGGCCCTGTGTTTAAATTTGTGACAGTTCAGTATTTCCTCCAGGCCTTGTGTTTACATTTGTGACAGTTCAGTATTTCCTCCAGGCCTTGTGTTTAAATTTGTGACAGTTCAGTATTTCCTCCAGGCCTTGTGCTTAAATTTGTGACAGTTCAGTATTTACTCCAGGCCCTGTGTTTAAATTTGTGACAGTTCAGTATTTACTCCAGGCCTTGTGCTTAAAGTTGTGACAGTTCAGTATTTACTCCAGGCCTTGTGTTTAAATTTGTGACAGTTCAGTATTTCCTCCAGGCCTTGTGTTTAAATTTGTGACATTTCAGTATTCCCTCCAGGCCTTGTGTTTAAATTTGTGACAGTTCAGTATTTCCTCCAGACCCTGTGTTTAAATTTGTGACAGTTCAGTATTTCCTCCAGGCCTTGTGTTTAAAGTTGTGACAGTTCAGTATTCCCTCCAGGCCCTGTGTTTAAATTTGTGACAGTTCAGTATTTCCTCCAGGCCCTGTGCTTAAATTTGTGACAGTTCAGTACTTCCTCCAGGCCCTGTGTTTAAATTTGTGACAGTTCAGTGTTTCCTCCAGGCCTTGTGTTTAAATTTGTGACAGTTCAGTATTTCCTCCAGGCCTTGTGTTTACATTTGTGACAGTTCAGTATTTCCTCCAGGCCTTGTGTTTAAATTTGTGACAGTTCAGTATTCCCTCCAGGCCCTGTGTTTAAATTTGTGACAGTTCAGTATTTCCTCCAGGCCTTGTGTTTACATTTGTGACAGTTCAGTATTTCCTCCAGGCCTTGTGTTTAAATTTGTGACAGTTCAGTATTTCCTCCAGGCCCTGTGTTTAAATTTGTGACAGTTCAGTATTTCCTCCAGGCCTTGTGTTTAAATTTGTGACAGTTCAGTATTTCCTCCAGGCCTTGTGTTTAAATTTGTGACAGTTCAGTATTTCCTCCAGGCCCTGTGTTTAAATTTGTGACAGTTCAGTATTTCCTCCAGGCCTTGTGTTTAAATTTGTGACAGTTCAGTATTTCCTCCAGGCCCTGTGTTTAAATTTGTGACAGTTCAGTATTTCCTCCAGGCCTTGTGTTTAAATTTGTGACAGTTCAGTATTTCCTCCAGGCCCTGTGTTTAAATGTGTGACAGTTCAGTATTTCCTCCAGGCCTTGTGTTTAAATTTGTGACTGTTCAGTATTTCCCTCCAGGCCCTGTGTTTAAATTTGTGACAGTTCAGTATTTCCTCCAGGCCTTGTGTTTAAATTTGTGACAGTTCAGTATTTCCTCCAGGCCTTGTGTTTACAGTTGTGACAGTTCAGTATTTCCCCCAGAAACTGTGTTCAAAACTGTGACAGCTCAGTATTTCCCCCAGGCCCTGTGTTTAAAGTTGTGACAGCTCAGTATTTCCCCCAGGCCTTGTGTTTAAATTTGTGACAGTTCAGTATTTCCTCCAGGCCTTGTGTTTAAATTTGTGAGAGTTCAGTATTTCCTCCAGGCCCTGTGTTTAAATTTGTGACAGTTCAGTGTTTACTCCAGGTCCTGTGTTTAAATTTGTGACAGTTCAGTATTTCCTCCAGGCCCTGTGTTTAAATTTGTGAGAGTTCAGTATTTCCTCCAGGCCTTGTGTTTAAATTTGTGACAGTTCAGTATTTCCTACAGGCCTTGTGTTTAAATTTGTGACAGTTCAGTGTTTACTCCAGGTCCTGTGTTTAAATTTGTGACAGTTCAGTATTTCCTCCAGGCCCTGTGTTTAAATTTGTGACAGTTCAGTATTTCCTCCAGACCTTGTGTTTAAATTTGTGACAGTTCAGTATTTCCTCCCGGCCCTGTGTTTAAATTTGTGACAGTTCAGTATTTCCTCCAGGCCTTGTGTTTAAATTTGTGACAGTTCAGTATTTCCTCCAGGCCCTGTGTTTAAATTTGTGACAGTTCAGTATTTCCTCCAGACCTTGTGTTTAAATTTGTGACAGTTCAGTCTTTCCTCCAGGCCCTGTGTTTAAATTTGTGACAGTTCAGTATTTCCTCCCGGCCCTGTGTTTAAATTTGTGACAGTTCAGTATTTTCTCCCGGCCCTGTGTTTAAATTTGTGACAGTTCAGTATTTCCTCCCGGCCCTGTGTTTAAATGTGTGACAGTTCAGTATTTCCTCCAGGCCTTGTGTTTAAATTTGTGAGAGTTCAGTATTTCCTCCAGGCCTTGTGTTTAAATTTGTGACAGTTCAGTATTTCCTCCAGGCCTTGTGTTTAAATTTGTGACAGTTCAGTATTTCCTCCAGGCCTTGTGTTTAAATTTGTGACAGTTCAGTATTTCCTCCAGCCCCTGTGTTTAAATTTGTGACAGTTCAGTATTTCCTCCAGGCCTTGTGTTTAAATTTGTGACAGTTCAGTATTTCCTCCAGGCCCTGTGTTTAAATTTGTGACAGTTCAGTATTTCCTCCAGGCCTTGTGTTTAAATTTGTGACAGTTCAGTATTTCCTCCAGGCCCTGTGTTTAAATTTGTGACAGTTCAGTATTTCCTCCAGGCCCTGTGTTTAAATTTGTGACAGTTCAGTATTTCCTCCAGGCCTTGTGTTTAAATTTGTGACAGTTCAGTATTTCCTCCAGGCCCTGTGTTTAAATTTGTGACAGTTCAGTATTTCCTCCAGGCCTTGTGTTTAAATTTGTGACAGTTCAGTATTTCCTCCAGGCCTTGTGTTTAAATTTGTGACAGTTCAGTATTTCCTCCAGGCCCTGTGTTTAAATTTGTGACAGTTCAGTATTTCCTCCAGGCCTTGTGTTTAAATTTGTGACAGTTCAGTATTTCCTCCAGGCTCTGTGTTTAAATTTGTGACAGTTCAGTATTTCCTCCAGGCCTTGTGTTTAAATTTGTGACAGTTCAGTATTTCCTCCAGGCCTTGTGTTTAAATTTGTGACAGTTCAGTATTTCCTCCAGGCCCTGTGTTTAAATTTGTGACAGTTCAGTATTTCCTCCAGGCCTTGTGTTTAAATTTGTGACAGTTCAGTATTTCCTCCAGGCCCTGTGTTTAAATTTGTGACAGTTCAGTATTTCCTCCAGGCCTTGTGTTTAAATTTGTGACAGTTCAGTATTTCCTCCAGGCCCTGTGTTTAAATGTGTGACAGTTCAGTATTTCCTCCAGGCCTTGTGTTTAAATTTGTGACTGTTCAGTATTTCCCTCCAGGCCCTGTGTTTAAATTTGTGACAGTTCAGTATTTCCTCCAGGCCTTGTGTTTACAGTTGTGACAGTTCAGTATTTCCCCCAGAAACTGTGTTCAAAACTGTGACAGCTCAGTATTTCCCCCAGGCCCTGTGTTTAAAGTTGTGACAGCTCAGTATTTCCCCCAGGCCTTGTGTTTAAATTTGTGACAGTTCAGTATTTCCTCCAGGCCTTGTGTTTAAATTTGTGAGAGTTCAGTATTTCCTCCAGGCCCTGTGTTTAAATTTGTGACAGTTCAGTGTTTACTCCAGGTCCTGTGTTTAAATTTGTGACAGTTCAGTATTTCCTCCAGGCCCTGTGTTTAAATTTGTGAGAGTTCAGTATTTCCTCCAGGCCTTGTGTTTAAATTTGTGACAGTTCAGTATTTCCTACAGGCCTTGTGTTTAAATTTGTGACAGTTCAGTGTTTACTCCAGGCCCTGTGTTTAAATTTGTGACAGTTCAGTATTTCCTCCAGACCTTGTGTTTAAATTTGTGACAGTTCAGTATTTCCTCCCGGCCCTGTGTTTAAATTTGTGACAGTTCAGTATTTCCTCCAGGCCTTGTGTTTAAATTTGTGACAGTTCAGTATTTCCTCCAGGCCCTGTGTTTAAATTTGTGACAGTTCAGTATTTCCTCCAGGCCCTGTGTTTAAATTTGTGACAGTTCAGTATTTCCTCCAGACCTTGTGTTTAAATTTGTGACAGTTCAGTATTTCCTCCCGGCCCTGTGTTTAAATTTGTGACAGTTCAGTATTTCCTCCAGGCCTTGTGTTTAAATTTGTGACAGTTCAGTATTTCCTCCAGGCCCTGTGTTTAAATTTGTGACAGTTCAGTATTTCCTCCAGACCTTGTGTTTAAATTTGTGACAGTTCAGTCTTTCCTCCAGGCCCTGTGTTTAAATTTGTGACAGTTCAGTATTTCCTCCCGGCCCTGTGTTTAAATTTGTGACAGTTCAGTATTTTCTCCCGGCCCTGTGTTTAAATTTGTGACAGTTCAGTATTTCCTCCCGGCCCTGTGTTTAAATGTGTGACAGTTCAGTATTTCCTCCAGGCCTTGTGTTTAAATTTGTGAGAGTTCAGTATTTCCTCCAGGCCTTGTGTTTAAATTTGTGACAGTTCAGTATTTCCTCCAGGCCTTGTGTTTAAATTTGTGACAGTTCAGTATTTCCTCCAGGCCTTGTGTTTAAATTTGTGACAGTTCAGTATTTCCTCCAGCCCCTGTGTTTAAATTTGTGACAGTTCAGTATTTCCTCCAGGCCTTGTGTTTAAATTTGTGACAGTTCAGTATTTCCTCCAGGCCTTGTGTTTAAATTTGTGACAGTTCAGTATTTCCTCCAGGCCCTGTGTTTAAATTTGTGACAGTTCAGTGTTTACTCCAGGTCCTGTGTTTAAATTTGTGACAGTTCAGTATTTCCTCCAGGCCTTGTGTTTAAATTTGTGACAGTTCAGTATTTCCTCCAGGCCTTGTGTTTAAATTTGTGACAGTTCAGTATTTCCTCCAGGCCCTGTGTTTAAATTTGTGACAGTTCAGTATTTCCTCCAGGCCTTGTGTTTAAATTTGTGACAGTTCAGTATTTCCTCCAGGCCCTGTGTTTAAATTTGTGACAGTTCAGTATTTCCTCCAGGCCCTGTGTTTAAATTTGTGACAGTTCAGTATTTCCTCCAGGCCTTGTGTTTAAATTTGTGACAGTTCAGTATTTCCTCCAGGCCCTGTGTTTAAATTTGTGACAGTTCAGTATTTCCTCCAGGCCCTGTGTTTAAATTTGTGACAGTTCAGTATTTCCTCCAGGCCTTGTGTTTAAATTTGTGACAGTTCAGTATTTCCTCCAGGCCCTGTGTTTAAATTTGTGACAGTTCAGTATTTCCTCCAGGCCTTGTGTTTAAATTTGTGACAGTTCAGTATTTTCTCCAGGCCCTGTGTTTAAATGTGTGACAGTTCAGTATTTCCTCCAGGCCTTGTGTTTAAATTTGTGACTGTTCAGTATTTCCCTCCAGGCCCTGTGTTTAAATTTGTGACAGTTCAGTATTTCCTCCAGGCCTTGTGTTTAAATTTGTGACAGTTCAGTATTTCCTCCAGGCCTTGTGTTTACAGTTGTGACAGTTCAGTATTTCCCCCAGAAACTGTGTTCAAAACTGTGACAGCTCAGTATTTCCCCCAGGCCCTGTGTTTAAAGTTGTGACAGCTCAGTATTTCCCCCAGGCCTTGTGTTTAAATTTGTGACAGTTCAGTATTTCCTCCAGGCCTTGTGTTTAAATTTGTGAGAGTTCAGTATTTCCTCCAAGCCCTGTGTTTAAATTTGTGACAGTTCAGTGTTTACTCCAGGTCCTGTGTTTAAATTTGTGACAGTTCAGTATTTCCTCCAGGCCCTGTGTTTAAATTTGTGAGAGTTCAGTATTTCCTCCAGGCCTTGTGTTTAAATTTGTGACAGTTCAGTATTTCCTACAGGCCTTGTGTTTAAATTTGTGACAGTTCAGTGTTTACTCCAGGTCCTGTGTTTAAATTTGTGACAGTTCAGTATTTCCTCCAGGCCCTGTGTTTAAATTTGTGACAGTTCAGTATTTCCTCCAGACCTTGTGTTTAAATTTGTGACAGTTCAGTATTTCCTCCCGGCCCTGTGTTTAAATTTGTGACAGTTCAGTATTTCCTCCAGGCCTTGTGTTTAAATTTGTGACAGTTCAGTATTTCCTCCAGGCCCTGTGTTTAAATTTGTGACAGTTCAGTATTTCCTCCAGACCTTGTGTTTAAATTTGTGACAGTTCAGTCTTTCCTCCAGGCCCTGTGTTTAAATTTGTGACAGTTCAGTATTTCCTCCCGGCCCTGTGTTTAAATTTGTGACAGTTCAGTATTTTCTCCCGGCCCTGTGTTTAAATTTGTGACAGTTCAGTATTTCCTCCCGGCCCTGTGTTTAAATGTGTGACAGTTCAGTATTTCCTCCAGGCCTTGTGTTTAAATTTGTGAGAGTTCAGTATTTCCTCCAGGCCTTGTGTTTAAATTTGTGACAGTTCAGTATTTCCTCCAGGCCTTGTGTTTAAATTTGTGACAGTTCAGTATTTCCTCCAGGCCTTGTGTTTAAATTTGTGACAGTTCAGTATTTCCTCCAGCCCCTGTGTTTAAATTTGTGACAGTTCAGTATTTCCTCCAGGCCTTGTGTTTAAATTTGTGACAGTTCAGTATTTCCTCCAGGCCCTGTGTTTAAATTTGTGACAGTTCAGTATTTCCTCCAGGCCTTGTGTTTAAATTTGTGACAGTTCAGTATTTCCTCCAGGCCCTGTGTTTAAATTTGTGACAGTTCAGTATTTCCTCCAGGCCCTGTGTTTAAATTTGTGACAGTTCAGTATTTCCTCCAGGCCTTGTGTTTAAATTTGTGACAGTTCAGTATTTCCTCCAGGCCCTGTGTTTAAATTTGTGACAGTTCAGTATTTCCTCCAGGCCCTGTGTTTAAATTTGTGACAGTTCAGTATTTCCTCCAGGCCTTGTGTTTAAATTTGTGACAGTTCAGTATTTCCTCCAGGCCTTGTGTTTAAATTTGTGACAGTTCAGTATTTCCTCCAGGCCCTGTGTTTAAATTTGTGACAGTTCAGTATTTCCTCCAGGCCTTGTGTTTAAATTTGTGACAGTTCAGTATTTCCTCCAGGCCCTGTGTTTAAATTTGTGACAGTTCAGTATTTCCTCCAGGCCTTGTGTTTAAATTTGTGACAGTTCAGTATTTCCTCCAGGCCCTGTGTTTAAATGTGTGACAGTTCAGTATTTCCTCCAGGCCTTGTGTTTAAATTTGTGACAGTTCAGTATTTCCTCCAGGCCTTGTGTTTACAGTTGTGACAGTTCAGTATTTCCCCCAGAAACTGTGTTCAAAACTGTGACAGCTCAGTATTTCCCCCAGGCCCTGTGTTTAAAGTTGTGACAGCTCAGTATTTCCCCCAGGCCTTGTGTTTAAATTTGTGACAGTTCAGTATTTCCTCCAGGCCTTGTGTTTAAATTTGTGAGAGTTCAGTATTTCCTCCAGGCCCTGTGTTTAAATTTGTGACAGTTCAGTGTTTACTCCAGGTCCTGTGTTTAAATTTGTGACAGTTCAGTATTTCCTCCAGGCCCTGTGTTTAAATTTGTGAGAGTTCAGTATTTCCTCCAGGCCTTGTGTTTAAATTTGTGACAGTTCAGTATTTCCTACAGGCCTTGTGTTTAAATTTGTGACAGTTCAGTGTTTACTCCAGGTCCTGTGTTTAAATTTGTGACAGTTCAGTATTTCCTCCAGGCCCTGTGTTTAAATTTGTGACAGTTCAGTATTTCCTCCAGACCTTGTGTTTAAATTTGTGACAGTTCAGTATTTCCTCCCGGCCCTGTGTTTAAATTTGTGACAGTTCAGTATTTCCTCCAGGCCTTGTGTTTAAATTTGTGACAGTTCAGTATTTCCTCCAGGCCCTGTGTTTAAATTTGTGACAGTTCAGTATTTCCTCCAGACCTTGTGTTTAAATTTGTGACAGTTCAGTCTTTCCTCCAGGCCCTGTGTTTAAATTTGTGACAGTTCAGTATTTCCTCCCGGCCCTGTGTTTAAATTTGTGACAGTTCAGTATTTTCTCCCGGCCCTGTGTTTAAATTTGTGACAGTTCAGTATTTCCTCCCGGCCCTGTGTTTAAATGTGTGACAGTTCAGTATTTCCTCCAGGCCTTGTGTTTAAATTTGTGAGAGTTCAGTATTTCCTCCAGGCCTTGTGTTTAAATTTGTGACAGTTCAGTATTTCCTCCAGGCCTTGTGTTTAAATTTGTGACAGTTCAGTATTTCCTCCAGGCCTTGTGTTTAAATTTGTGACAGTTCAGTATTTCCTCCAGCCCCTGTGTTTAAATTTGTGACAGTTCAGTATTTCCTCCAGGCCTTGTGTTTAAATTTGTGACAGTTCAGTGTTTACTCCAGGTCCTGTGTTTAAATTTGTGACAGTTCAGTATTTCCTCCAGGCCCTGTGTTTAAATTTGTGACAGTTCAGTATTTCCTCCAGGCCTTGTGTTTAAAGTTGTGACAGTTCAGTATTTCCTCCAGGCCTTGTGCTTAAAGTTGTGACAGTTCAGTATTTCCTCCAGGCCTTGTGTTTAAATTTGTGACAGTTCAGTATTTACTCCAGGCCCTGTGTTTAAATTTGTGACAGTTCAGTATTTCCTCCAGGCCTTGTGTTTAAATTTGTGACAGTTCAGTATTTCCTCCAGGCCTTGTGCTTAAAGTTGTGACAGTTCAGTATTTACTCCAGGCCCTGTGTTTAAATTTGTGACAGTTCAGTATTTACTCCAGGCCTTGTGTTTAAATTTGTGACAGTTCAGTATTTACTCCAGGCCTTGTGTTTAAATTTGTGACAGTTCAGTATTTCCTCCAGGCCTTGTGTTTAAATTTGTGACAGTTCAGTATTTCCTCCAGGCCTTGTGCTTAAAGTTGTGACAGTTCAGTATTTACTCCAGGCCCTGTGTTTAAATTTGTGACAGTTCAGTATTTACTCCAGGCCTTGTGCTTAAAGTTGTGACAGTTCAGTATTTACTCCAGGCCTTGTGTTTAAATTTGTGAGAGTTCAGTATTTCCTCCAGGCCTTGTGTTTAAATTTGTGACATTTCAGTATTCCCTCCAGGCCTTGTGTTTAAATTTGTGACAGTTCAGTATTTCCTCCAGACCCTGTGTTTAAATTTGTGACATTTCAGTATTCCCTCCAGGCCTTGTGTTTAAATTTGTGACAGTTCAGTATTTCCTCCAGGCCCTGTGTTTAAATTTGTGACAGTTCAGTATTTCCTCCAGGCCCTGTGTTTAAATTTGTGACAGTTCAGTATTTCCTCCAGGCCTTGTGTTTAAATTTGTGACAGTTCAGTATTTCCTCCAGGCCTTGTGCTTAAAGTTGTGACAGTTCAGTATTTACTCCAGGCCCTGTGTTTAAATTTGTGACAGTTCAGTATTTACTCCAGGCCTTGTGCTTAAAGTTGTGACAGTTCAGTATTTACTCCAGGCCTTGTGTTTAAATTTGTGAGAGTTCAGTATTTCCTCCAGGCCTTGTGTTTAAATTTGTGACATTTCAGTATTCCCTCCAGGCCTTGTGTTTAAATTTGTGACAGTTCAGTATTTCCTCCAGACCCTGTGTTTAAATTTGTGACATTTCAGTATTCCCTCCAGGCCTTGTGTTTAAATTTGTGACAGTTCAGTATTTCCTCCAGGCCCTGTGTTTAAATTTGTGACAGTTCAGTATTTCCTCCAGGCCTTGTGTTTAAATTTGTGACATTTCAGTATTCCCTCCGGGCCTTGTGTTTAAATTTGTGACAGTTCAGTCTTTCCTCCAGGCCCTGTGTTTAAATTTGTGACAGTTCAGTATTTCCTCCCGGCCCTGTGTTTAAATTTGTGACAGTTCAGTATTTTCTCCCGGCCCTGTGTTTAAATTTGTGACAGTTCAGTATTTCCTCCCGGCCCTGTGTTTAAATGTGTGACAGTTCAGTATTTCCTCCAGGCCTTGTGTTTAAATTTGTGAGAGTTCAGTATTTCCTCCAGGCCTTGTGTTTAAATTTGTGACAGTTCAGTATTTCCTCCAGGCCTTGTGTTTAAATTTGTGACAGTTCAGTATTTCCTCCAGGCCTTGTGTTTAAATTTGTGACAGTTCAGTATTTCCTCCAGCCCCTGTGTTTAAATTTGTGACAGTTCAGTATTTCCTCCAGGCCTTGTGTTTAAATTTGTGACAGTTCAGTATTTCCTCCAGGCCCTGTGTTTAAATTTGTGACAGTTCAGTATTTCCTCCAGGCCTTGTGTTTAAATTTGTGACAGTTCAGTATTTCCTCCAGGCCCTGTGTTTAAATTTGTGACAGTTCAGTATTTCCTCCAGGCCCTGTGTTTAAATTTGTGACAGTTCAGTATTTCCTCCAGGCCTTGTGTTTAAATTTGTGACAGTTCAGTATTTCCTCCAGGCCCTGTGTTTAAATTTGTGACAGTTCAGTATTTCCTCCAGGCCCTGTGTTTAAATTTGTGACAGTTCAGTATTTCCTCCAGGCCTTGTGTTTAAATTTGTGACAGTTCAGTATTTCCTCCAGGCCTTGTGTTTAAATTTGTGACAGTTCAGTATTTCCTCCAGGCCCTGTGTTTAAATTTGTGACAGTTCAGTATTTCCTCCAGGCCTTGTGTTTAAATTTGTGACAGTTCAGTATTTCCTCCAGGCCCTGTGTTTAAATTTGTGACAGTTCAGTATTTCCTCCAGGCCTTGTGTTTAAATTTGTGACAGTTCAGTATTTCCTCCAGGCCCTGTGTTTAAATGTGTGACAGTTCAGTATTTCCTCCAGGCCTTGTGTTTAAATTTGTGACTGTTCAGTATTTCCCTCCAGGCCCTGTGTTTAAATTTGTGACAGTTCAGTATTTCCTCCAGGCCTTGTGTTTACAGTTGTGACAGTTCAGTATTTCCCCCAGAAACTGTGTTCAAAACTGTGACAGCTCAGTATTTCCCCCAGGCCCTGTGTTTAAAGTTGTGACAGCTCAGTATTTCCCCCAGGCCTTGTGTTTAAATTTGTGACAGTTCAGTATTTCCTCCAGGCCTTGTGTTTAAATTTGTGAGAGTTCAGTATTTCCTCCAGGCCCTGTGTTTAAATTTGTGACAGTTCAGTGTTTACTCCAGGTCCTGTGTTTAAATTTGTGACAGTTCAGTATTTCCTCCAGGCCCTGTGTTTAAATTTGTGAGAGTTCAGTATTTCCTCCAGGCCTTGTGTTTAAATTTGTGACAGTTCAGTATTTCCTACAGGCCTTGTGTTTAAATTTGTGACAGTTCAGTGTTTACTCCAGGTCCTGTGTTTAAATTTGTGACAGTTCAGTATTTCCTCCAGGCCCTGTGTTTAAATTTGTGACAGTTCAGTATTTCCTCCAGACCTTGTGTTTAAATTTGTGACAGTTCAGTATTTCCTCCCGGCCCTGTGTTTAAATTTGTGACAGTTCAGTATTTCCTCCAGGCCTTGTGTTTAAATTTGTGACAGTTCAGTATTTCCTCCAGGCCCTGTGTTTAAATTTGTGACAGTTCAGTATTTCCTCCAGACCTTGTGTTTAAATTTGTGACAGTTCAGTCTTTCCTCCAGGCCCTGTGTTTAAATTTGTGACAGTTCAGTATTTCCTCCCGGCCCTGTGTTTAAATTTGTGACAGTTCAGTATTTTCTCCCGGCCCTGTGTTTAAATTTGTGACAGTTCAGTATTTCCTCCCGGCCCTGTGTTTAAATGTGTGACAGTTCAGTATTTCCTCCAGGCCTTGTGTTTAAATTTGTGAGAGTTCAGTATTTCCTCCAGGCCTTGTGTTTAAATTTGTGACAGTTCAGTATTTCCTCCAGGCCTTGTGTTTAAATTTGTGACAGTTCAGTATTTCCTCCAGGCCTTGTGTTTAAATTTGTGACAGTTCAGTATTTCCTCCAGCCCCTGTGTTTAAATTTGTGACAGTTCAGTATTTCCTCCAGGCCTTGTGTTTAAATTTGTGACAGTTCAGTGTTTACTCCAGGTCCTGTGTTTAAATTTGTGACAGTTCAGTATTTCCTCCAGGCCCTGTGTTTAAATTTGTGACAGTTCAGTATTTCCTCCAGGCCTTGTGTTTAAAGTTGTGACAGTTCAGTATTTCCTCCAGGCCTTGTGCTTAAAGTTGTGACAGTTCAGTATTTCCTCCAGGCCTTGTGTTTAAATTTGTGACAGTTCAGTATTTACTCCAGGCCCTGTGTTTAAATTTGTGACAGTTCAGTATTTCCTCCAGGCCTTGTGTTTAAATTTGTGACAGTTCAGTATTTCCTCCAGGCCTTGTGCTTAAAGTTGTGACAGTTCAGTATTTACTCCAGGCCCTGTGTTTAAATTTGTGACAGTTCAGTATTTACTCCAGGCCTTGTGTTTAAATTTGTGACAGTTCAGTATTTACTCCAGGCCTTGTGTTTAAATTTGTGACAGTTCAGTATTTCCTCCAGGCCTTGTGTTTAAATTTGTGACAGTTCAGTATTTCCTCCAGGCCTTGTGCTTAAAGTTGTGACAGTTCAGTATTTACTCCAGGCCCTGTGTTTAAATTTGTGACAGTTCAGTATTTACTCCAGGCCTTGTGCTTAAAGTTGTGACAGTTCAGTATTTACTCCAGGCCTTGTGTTTAAATTTGTGAGAGTTCAGTATTTCCTCCAGGCCTTGTGTTTAAATTTGTGACATTTCAGTATTCCCTCCAGGCCTTGTGTTTAAATTTGTGACAGTTCAGTATTTCCTCCAGACCCTGTGTTTAAATTTGTGACATTTCAGTATTCCCTCCAGGCCTTGTGTTTAAATTTGTGACAGTTCAGTATTTCCTCCAGGCCCTGTGTTTAAATTTGTGACAGTTCAGTATTTCCTCCAGGCCCTGTGTTTAAATTTGTGACAGTTCAGTATTTCCTCCAGGCCTTGTGTTTAAATTTGTGACAGTTCAGTATTTCCTCCAGGCCTTGTGCTTAAAGTTGTGACAGTTCAGTATTTACTCCAGGCCCTGTGTTTAAATTTGTGACAGTTCAGTATTTACTCCAGGCCTTGTGCTTAAAGTTGTGACAGTTCAGTATTTACTCCAGGCCTTGTGTTTAAATTTGTGAGAGTTCAGTATTTCCTCCAGGCCTTGTGTTTAAATTTGTGACATTTCAGTATTCCCTCCAGGCCTTGTGTTTAAATTTGTGACAGTTCAGTATTTCCTCCAGACCCTGTGTTTAAATTTGTGACATTTCAGTATTCCCTCCAGGCCTTGTGTTTAAATTTGTGACAGTTCAGTATTTCCTCCAGGCCCTGTGTTTAAATTTGTGACAGTTCAGTATTTCCTCCAGGCCTTGTGTTTAAATTTGTGACATTTCAGTATTCCCTCCGGGCCTTGTGTTTAAATTTGTGACAGTTCAGTCTTTCCTCCAGGCCCTGTGTTTAAATTTGTGACAGTTCAGTATTTCCTCCCGGCCCTGTGTTTAAATTTGTGACAGTTCAGTATTTTCTCCCGGCCCTGTGTTTAAATTTGTGACAGTTCAGTATTTCCTCCCGGCCCTGTGTTTAAATGTGTGACAGTTCAGTATTTCCTCCAGGCCTTGTGTTTAAATTTGTGAGAGTTCAGTATTTCCTCCAGGCCTTGTGTTTAAATTTGTGACAGTTCAGTATTTCCTCCAGGCCTTGTGTTTAAATTTGTGACAGTTCAGTATTTCCTCCAGGCCTTGTGTTTAAATTTGTGACAGTTCAGTATTTCCTCCAGCCCCTGTGTTTAAATTTGTGACAGTTCAGTATTTCCTCCAGGCCTTGTGTTTAAATTTGTGACAGTTCAGTATTTCCTCCAGGCCCTGTGTTTAAATTTGTGACAGTTCAGTATTTCCTCCAGGCCTTGTGTTTAAATTTGTGACAGTTCAGTATTTCCTCCAGGCCCTGTGTTTAAATTTGTGACAGTTCAGTATTTCCTCCAGGCCCTGTGTTTAAATTTGTGACAGTTCAGTATTTCCTCCAGGCCTTGTGTTTAAATTTGTGACAGTTCAGTATTTCCTCCAGGCCCTGTGTTTAAATTTGTGACAGTTCAGTATTTCCTCCAGGCCCTGTGTTTAAATTTGTGACAGTTCAGTATTTCCTCCAGGCCTTGTGTTTAAATTTGTGACAGTTCAGTATTTCCTCCAGGCCTTGTGTTTAAATTTGTGACAGTTCAGTATTTCCTCCAGGCCCTGTGTTTAAATTTGTGACAGTTCAGTATTTCCTCCAGGCCTTGTGTTTAAATTTGTGACAGTTCAGTATTTCCTCCAGGCCCTGTGTTTAAATTTGTGACAGTTCAGTATTTCCTCCAGGCCTTGTGTTTAAATTTGTGACAGTTCAGTATTTCCTCCAGGCCCTGTGTTTAAATGTGTGACAGTTCAGTATTTCCTCCAGGCCTTGTGTTTAAATTTGTGACTGTTCAGTATTTCCCTCCAGGCCCTGTGTTTAAATTTGTGACAGTTCAGTATTTCCTCCAGGCCTTGTGTTTACAGTTGTGACAGTTCAGTATTTCCCCCAGAAACTGTGTTCAAAACTGTGACAGCTCAGTATTTCCCCCAGGCCCTGTGTTTAAAGTTGTGACAGCTCAGTATTTCCCCCAGGCCTTGTGTTTAAATTTGTGACAGTTCAGTATTTCCTCCAGGCCTTGTGTTTAAATTTGTGAGAGTTCAGTATTTCCTCCAGGCCCTGTGTTTAAATTTGTGACAGTTCAGTGTTTACTCCAGGTCCTGTGTTTAAATTTGTGACAGTTCAGTATTTCCTCCAGGCCCTGTGTTTAAATTTGTGAGAGTTCAGTATTTCCTCCAGGCCTTGTGTTTAAATTTGTGACAGTTCAGTATTTCCTACAGGCCTTGTGTTTAAATTTGTGACAGTTCAGTGTTTACTCCAGGTCCTGTGTTTAAATTTGTGACAGTTCAGTATTTCCTCCAGGCCCTGTGTTTAAATTTGTGACAGTTCAGTATTTCCTCCAGACCTTGTGTTTAAATTTGTGACAGTTCAGTATTTCCTCCCGGCCCTGTGTTTAAATTTGTGACAGTTCAGTATTTCCTCCAGGCCTTGTGTTTAAATTTGTGACAGTTCAGTATTTCCTCCAGGCCCTGTGTTTAAATTTGTGACAGTTCAGTATTTCCTCCAGACCTTGTGTTTAAATTTGTGACAGTTCAGTCTTTCCTCCAGGCCCTGTGTTTAAATTTGTGACAGTTCAGTATTTCCTCCCGGCCCTGTGTTTAAATTTGTGACAGTTCAGTATTTTCTCCCGGCCCTGTGTTTAAATTTGTGACAGTTCAGTATTTCCTCCCGGCCCTGTGTTTAAATGTGTGACAGTTCAGTATTTCCTCCAGGCCTTGTGTTTAAATTTGTGAGAGTTCAGTATTTCCTCCAGGCCTTGTGTTTAAATTTGTGACAGTTCAGTATTTCCTCCAGGCCTTGTGTTTAAATTTGTGACAGTTCAGTATTTCCTCCAGGCCTTGTGTTTAAATTTGTGACAGTTCAGTATTTCCTCCAGCCCCTGTGTTTAAATTTGTGACAGTTCAGTATTTCCTCCAGGCCTTGTGTTTAAATTTGTGACAGTTCAGTATTTCCTCCAGGCCTTGTGTTTAAATTTGTGACAGTTCAGTATTTCCTCCAGGCCCTAAGTTTAAAATTGTGACAGTTTAGTATTTCCTCCAGTCCCAATGTTTCCAGTAGGGAATGTTCAGTATTTATTCCAGGCCCTGTATTTACAGGTGTGACACTTCAGTATTTCCCCCAGGCCCTGTGTTTAAAATTGTGACAGTTCAGTATTTCCTCCAGGCCCTGTGTTTAAAATTGTGACAGTTCAGTATTTCCCCCAGGCCCTGTGTTTAAAATTGTGACAGTTCAGTATTACCCCCACACCCCATGTTTACATTTGTGACTGTTCAGTATTTCCTCCAGGCCCTATGTTTACAGTTGTTACAGCTCAGTATTTCCCCCAGGGCCTGTGTTTACAGTTGTCACAGCTCAGTATTTCCCCCAGGGCCTGTGTTTACAGTTGTCACAGCTCAGTATTTCCCCCAGGGCCTGTGTTTACAGTTGTGGCAGCTCAGTATTTCCCCCAGGGCCTGTGTTTACAGTTGTCACAGCTCAGTATTTCCCCTAAGACCTATCTCTAAAGTTGTGGCAGCTCAGTATTTCCCCCAGGGCCTGTGTTTAAAGTTGTGGCAGCTCAGTATTTCCCCCAGGGCCTGTGTTTACAGTTGTCACAGCTCAGTATTTCCCCTAAGACCTATCTCTAAAGTTGTTACAATTCAGGATTTCCCCCAAGCCCGGTGTTTAATATTGTGACAGTTCTGAAGTGGCTCAGTGTCAATTTTGTGTGTTTTTTTTTAAAGTTGATTCAAGTGACATGTGTGTCACTGGCAAGGCCAACATCTATTACCCATCCCTAATCGCCCTTTGAGAGGGTGGTGGTGAGCCATGTTCTTGTACCACTGCACTCCATGGCGGGTAGGTACAGCCACAGTGCTGTTAGGAAGGGTGTTCAAAAATGTTGACATCGTGACAGTGAATGAAGTGCAATATAGATCCAAGTGAGGATGGTGTGTGACTTCAGTTGTTGTGTGTGGCCATATTTTTCAGATTTTGATCTTTTTGATATATTTTTAGCACGGTTTGATGTAAAATCTCTCCTAAAATCTGCCTGTCTCTCCCTCCATCTTTCTGCACATCGCTCCCTCCCTCTCTTTCTTTGTTCTCTCTGAGACCAAGATCGCATACGTCTAATGAATTACTCTCTTAATATATCCTATCGCCTTCAAAGATCGCTGGTCATGATCCGCCAGGTCCCTCTGTACCTGCACACGCTTGAGAAATATGACATAGTGCAATCAAACAAAGTCAACATGGTTTCATGAAAGGGAAATCTCCTTTTAATCTTCTCTGCTCTAAGGAGAACAAGCCCAGCTTCTCCAGTCTATCAGTGTAACTGTAATAATCTCATCAGGAACCGTTCTAGTAAATCTCTTCTGTTCATTCACCAAATCATCCATGTACTTCCGAAAGTGTGGTCCCAGAATTAGACACAATATGTCAGCTGGGGACAAACTATTATTTTAGAAAGGTTTCACATCACTTCCTTTTTCAAACAGAAATGCATTGGCAGTGATATTATTAAAGCCCTTAGGAAGACGGAGAAGGCCATTCGGCCCCTCAAACCTGTCCCGCCATTCACTCAGGTCTTGGCTGATTTGCTCCTTATCCACATTGAGCTGTCTCGGCTCCGTAAACATTAATAACCTTTCCTAACAAATCTCTACCGACAATCAGGAATTAATGTCACTGCCTGTTAATACTGGGGAATTCCTTCCCTAAACCTCTCCGCCTCTCGACCTCTAATACTTCCTTAAAGATGTTCCTGAAAACTAACCTCTTTGACCGAGCTTTTAATCTCAACTTATGTGGGTTTGGTTTCAGATTTTGCCTTTTAATGGACCCTGTGCAGCACCTTTGGGACTTTTTATTTCTTGCCTTCTCCATCATCCGGTCTCGCTCTCTCTCTTTCTCCCCCTCACCCACCCCTCTCTCTCTTTCTCCCCCTCGCCCACCCCCCTCTCTCTTTCTCCCCCTTACCCTGTATCTCCCTCTCTCTCCTCCTCACCTCTAAGACAAGTATATCCTTCCTTCAGTACCGAGACCAGGACTGCACACAGTACTCCAGGTGTGGGCTCACCAAACCCTGTACCATTACAGCAAGACTTCCTCACTCTTGTACTCTAACCTCCTTGCAATAAAGGACAACACTCCATTTGCTGCACCTGCATGTTAACTTTCTGTGATTTGTGTACAAGGACTCCCAAATCCCTCTTAGGACCAACATTTAATAGTTTCTCAACATTTTTTTTTAGAACATTACAGCGCAGTACAGGCCCTTCGGCCCTCGATGTTGCGCCAACCTGTGACACCATCTGACCTACACTATTCCATTTTCATCCATATGTCTATCCAATGACCACTTAAATGCCCTTAAAGTTGGCGAGTCTACTACTGTTGCAGGCAGGGCGTTCCACGCCCTTACTACTCTCCGAGTAAAGAAACTACCTCTGACATCTGTCCTATATCTTTCACCCCTCAACTTAAAGCTATGTCCCCTCGTGTTTGCCATCATCATCCGAGGAAAAAGACTCTCACTATCCACCCTATCTAACCCTCTGATTATCTTATATGTCTCTATTAAGTCACCACTCCTCCTCCTTCTCTCGAACGAAAACAACCTCAAGTCCCTCAGCCTTTCCTCGTAAGACCTTCCCTCCATACCAGGCAACATCCTAGTAAATCTCCTCTGCACCCTTTCCATAGCTTCCACATCCTTCCTATAATGTGGTGACCAGAACTGCACGCAATACTCCAGGTGCGGTCTCACCAGAGTTTTGTACAGCTGCATCATGACCTCGTGGCTCCGAAACTCGATCCCCCTACTAATAAAAGCTAACACACCATATGCCTTCTTAACAGCCCTATTAACCTGGGTAGCAACCTTCAGGGATTTATGTACTTGGACACCAAGATCTCTCTGCTCATCTACACTAACAAGAATCTTCCCATTAGCCCAGTACTCTGCATTCCTGTTACTCCTTCCAAAGTGAATCACCTCACACTTCTCCGCATTAAACTCCATTTGCCATCTCTCAGCCCAGCTCTGCAGCCTATCTATGTCCCTCTGTACCCTGTAACATCCTTCGGCACTATCCGCAACTCCACCGACCTTCGTGTCATCCGCAAATTTACTAACCCACCCTTCTACACCCTCTTCCAGGTCATTTATAAAAATGACAAACAGCAGTGGCCCCAAAACAGAACCTTGCGGTACACCACTAGTAACTAAACTCCAGGATGAACATTTGCCATCAACCACCACCCTCTGTCTTCTTTCAGCTAGCCAATTTCTGATCCAAAGCTCTAAATCACCTTCAACCCCATACTTCCGTATTTTCTGCAATAGCCTACCGTGGGGAACCTTATCAAACGCCTTACTGAAATCCATATACACCACATCCACTGCTTTCCCCTCATCCACCTGTTTGGTCAGCTTCTCCAAAAACTCAATAAGGGTTGTGAGGCACGACCTACCCGTCACAAAACCGTGCTGACTATCGCAAATGAACTTATTCTTTTCAAGATGATTATAAATCCTGTCTCTTATAACCTTTTCCAACATTTTACCCACAACCAAAGTAAGGCTCACAGGTCTATAATTACCAGGGCTGTCTCTACTCCCCTTCTTGAACAAGGGGACAACATTTGCTATCCTCCAGTCCTCCGGCACTACTCCTGTCGACAATGACGACATAAAGATCAACAACAAAGGCTCTGCAATCTCCTCCCTGGCTTCCCAGAGAATCCTAGGATAAATCCCATCTGGCCCAGGGGACTTATCTATTTTCACTCTTTCCAAAATTGCTAACACCTCCTCCTTGTGAATCTCAATCCCATCTAGCCTAGTAGGCTGTATCTCAGTAATCTCCTCGGCAACATTTTCTTTTTCTACTGTAAATACTGACGAAAAATATTCATTTAACGCTTCCCCTATCTCCTCCGATTCCGCACACAACTTCCCACTACTATCCTTGATTGGATTCACTCAGCAGGTCTGGCAACATCTGTGGAAAGAGAAGCAGAGTTAACATTTCGGGTCAGTGACCCTTCTTCGGAACTGACAAATATTAGAAAAGTCACAGATTATAAACAAGTGAGGTGGGGGTTGGGCAAGAGATAACAAAGGAGAAGGTGCAGATTGGACCAGGCCACATAGCTGACCAAAAGGTCACGGAGCAAAGGCAAATAATATGTTAATGGTGTGTTGAAAGACAAAGCATTAGTACAGATTAGGTGTGAATATACTGAATATTGAACATCAGCAAGTGCAAAGCTGAAGAAAAACTACCTGAAAAAAACAGTGGGTAAGCAAACTGAACAAACTAAGATGAAATGAAATAAATGCAAAAAAAATTGTAAAAAATGTAAAAAGGAATGCAAACAAAAGGAAGAAAAAATAACTAAAAATGACAAAAAATGAAAGTAAAGTGGGGGGCTGTCATGCTCTGAAATTATTGAACTCAATGTTCAGTCCGGCAGGCTGTAGTGTGCCTAATTGGTAGATGAGATGCTGTTCCTCGATCTTGCGTTGATGTTCACTGGAACACTGCAGCAATCCCAGGACAGAGATGTGAGCATGAGAGCAGGGGGGAGTGTTGAAATGGCAAGCAACCGGAAGCTCAGGGTCCTGCTTGCGGACTGAGCGGAGATGTTCCGCAAAGCGGTCACCCAGTCTGCGCTTGGCTCCCCAATGTAGAGGAGACCACACTGTGAGCAGCGAATACAGTATACTACATTGAAAGAAGTACAAGTAAATCGCTGCTTCACCTGAAAGGAGTGTTTGGGGCCTGGGATAGTGAGGAGAGAGGAGGTAAATGGGCAGGTATTACACCTCCTGTGATTGCAAGGGAAGGTGCCCTGGGACGGGGACGAGGTGGTGGGGGTAATGGAGGAGTGGACCAGGGTGTCGCGGAGGGAATGATCCCTTCGGAATGCTGACAGGGGAAGGGAGGGGAAGATGCGACTGGTAGTGGCATCACGCTGGAGGTGGCGAAAATGGCGGAGGATGATCCTTTGGATATGGAGGCAGGTGGGATGAAAAGTGAGGACAAGGGGAACCGTGTCACGGTTCTGGGAGGGAGGGGAAGGGGTGAGGGTAGAGGTGCGGGGAATGGGTCAGACACGGTTGAGGGCCCTGTCAACCACAGTGGGGGGAAATCCTCAGTTGAGGAAAAAGGAGGTCATATCAGAAGCACCGTCATGGAAGGTAGCATCATCAGAGCAGATGCGTCGGAGACGGAGAAACTGGGAGAATGGAATGGAGTCCTTACAGGAGGTAGGGTGTGAAGAAGTGTAGTCGAGGTAGCTGTGGGAGTAAGTGGGCTTATAATGGATATTGGTAGACAACCTATCCCCAGAGATGGAGACAGAGAAGTCGAGGAAGGGAAGGGAAGTGTCAGAGATGGACCATGTAAAGGTGAGAGAAGGGTGGAAATTGGAAGCAAAGTTGATAAAGTTTTCTAGTTCGGGGCGGGAGCAGGAAACGGCACCGATACAGTCATCAATGTACCGGAAAAAGAGTTGGGGGAGGGGGCCTGAGTAGGACTGGAACAAAGAATGCTCGACATATCCCACAAAAAGACAGGCATAACTAGGACCCATGCGGGTACCCATAGCGACACCTTTTACTTGAAGGAAGTGCGTGGAGTTGAAGGAGAAGTTGTTCAATGTGAGAACAAGTTCAGCCAGGCTGAGGAGGGTGGTGGTGGATGGGGACTGGTTGGGCCTCTGTTCCAGGAAGAAGCGGAGAGCCCTCAAACCATCCTGGTGGGGGATGGAGGTGTAGAGCGATTGGACGTCCATAGTGAAGAGGAGGCGGTTGGGACCAGGAAACTGGAAATTGTCAAAATGACGTAGGGCGTCAGAAGAGTCACGGATGTAGGTGGGAAGAGACTGGACCGGCGGAGAAAAGATAGAGTCTAGATAGGAAGGAATAAGTTCAGTGGGGCAGGAGCAGGCTGACACAATGGGAAGGAGGTAGAAGCGGGCTGTCCGGGGTTGTGGGACTATGAGGTTGGAAGCTGTAGAGGGAAGATCTCCAGAGGAGATGAGGTCAGTGACAGTCCTTTGGACGGTGGCTTGATGTTCGGTGGTGGGGTCATGGTCCAGAGGGAGGTAGGAAGAGGTGTCTGTGAGTTGGCGTTGAGCTTCTGCAAGGTAGAGGTCGGTACGCCATACAACAACAGCACCACCCTTGTCTGCAGGTTTGATGACCATGTCGGGGTTAGACCTGAGAGAACGGAGTGCCTCAAGTTCAGAGGGGGACAGGTTAGAGTGAGTGAGGGGGGCAGAGAAATTGAGACGACCAGTGTCTCGCCGACAGTTTTCAATGAAGAGATCAAGAGCGGGTAAGAGGCCAGGGGGAGGGGTCCAGGTAGAGGGAGAATGCTGGAGGCGGGTGAATGGGTCTGCTGGTCGGGGGGAGGACTCCTGGTCAAAGAAGTGAGCCCGGAGGCGGAGGCGACGGAAGAAGAGCTCAACGTCATGCCGAGCGCGAAATTCATTGAGGTGGGGACGTAAGGGGATAAAACTGAGACCTTTGCTGAGTACAGAACGCTCAGCATCAGAGAGGGGGAGGTCAGAGGGTATAGTGAATACACGGCAAGGGGTCAGATCAGAAGGGGTGGGGTCAGAGGGAAGTGAAGCGGAAGGAGGATCTGGAGGGGCATTAGTCCCCATCAGCTGCTGGAGCTTGCGTTCCTTAACACCTGAAAGGAAGAAAAAAAGTTTTTTGTTAATGCGTCGGATGAGACGTAAGATGAGATGAAACTGCGGAGTAGAACAGATTTGAGATAAGGTGAGACGGTGCTGCTGGAGAGAGAGGTCCAGTGTGTGCATATGGTGGCGCATAGCACTGAGTGTGGATCTCAGGATGCGGCGAGAGTAGCAGTCGGAGGAACGTTGTATTTCTCGGAGATACCTGTGATCCTGGGTGGTTTCAAAGCATGATGGGTGAAACTGCAGTTGGAATCCACGTGGAATCAGTCGGAGCCAGAGAAAGTCACTGAGGAAGGAGATGTGGCTGTGAAAACGAGTTTTGGTAGATACCTTATCAAACACCAGGAGTGAAATAGAAAGCAATGAAGGTGAACAAGGTAAAAGAGACAAACGAAAATCCCGTCGGAGAGAAGAGCAGAACTTCTTCAAGGTAGGCATTCCTGGAAGAGAAGTGGCAGTGAATTAAACACTAAAATAAAAGCAAAATACTGCGGATGCTGGAAATCTGAAACAAAAACAAGAAATGCTGGATTCACTCAGCAGGTCTGGCAGCATCTGTGGAAAGAGAAGCAGAGTTAACGTTTCGGGTCAGTGACCCTTCTTCGGAACTGACAAATATTAGAAAAGTCACAGATTATAAACAAGTGAGGTGGGGGTGGGGCAAGAGATAACAAAGGAGAAGGTGCAGATTGGACCAGGCCACATAGCTGACCAAAAGGTCACGGAGCAAAGGCAAACAATATGTTAATGGTGTGTTGAAAGACAAAGCATTAGTACAGATTAGGTGTGAATATACTGAATATTGAACATCAGCAAGTGCAAAGCTGAAGAAAAACAACCTGAAAAAAACAGTGGGTAAGCAAACTGAACAAACTAAGATGGTCAGCTCTGTGGCCTGGTCCAATCTGCACCTTCTCCTTTGTTATCTCTTGCCCAACCCCCACCTCACTTTTTTATAATCTGTGACTTTTCTAATATTTGTCAGTTCCGAAGAAGGGTCACTGACCTGAAACGTTAACTCTGCTTCTCTTTCCACAGATGCTGCCAGACCTGCTGAGTGAATCCAGCATTTCTTGTTTTTGTTTCAGATTTCCAGCATCGCAGTATTTTGCTTTTATTATCCTTGATTGGCCCTGTTCTAACTCTTATCATTCGTGTATTCCTGATATACCTATAGAAAGCCTTAGGGTTTTCCCTGATCCTATCCGCCAATGACTTCTCGTGTCCTCTCCTTGCTCTTCTTAGCCCTCCCTTTAGATCCTTCCTGGCTAGCTTGTAACTCTCAAGCGCCCTAACTGAGCCTTCACGTCTCATCCTAACATAAGCCGCCCTCTTCCTCTTGACAAGCGCTTCAACTTCTTGAGGAAACCACGGCTCCCTCGCTCGACAACTTCCTCCCTGCCTGACAGGTACATACTGATCAAGGACACGCATTAGCTGCTCCTTGAATAAGCTCCACATTTCGTTTGTGCCCATCCCCTGCAGTTTCTTTCCCCATCCTACACATCCTAAATCTGGCCTAATTGCGTCATAATTTCCTTTCCCCCAGCTATAATTTTTGCCCTGCGGTATATACCTGTCCCTGCCCATCGCTAAGGTAAACCTAACCGAATTGTGATCACTATCACCAAAGTGCTCACCTACATCTAAATCTAACACCTGGCCGGGTTCATTTCCCAGTACCAAATCCAATGTGGCATCGCCCCTGGTTGGCCTGTCTACATACTGTGTCAGAAAACCCTCCTGCACACACTGGTCAAAAACAGACCCATCTAAAGTACTCGAACTATAGTATTTCCAGTCAATATTTGGAAAGTTAAAGTCCCCCATAACCACTGGTCTGTTACTCTCGCTCCTGTCGAGAATCATCTTCGCTATCCTTTCCTCTACATCTCTGGAACTATTCGGAGGTCTATAGAAAACTCCCAACAGGGTGACCTCTCCTCTCCTGTTTCTAACCTCGGCCCATACTACCTCAGTAGACGAGTCCTCAAACGTCCTTTCTGCCGCTGTAATACTCTCCTTGATTAACAATGCCACACTCCCCCCCCTCTTTTACCCTCTTCTCTGTTCTTACTGAAACATCTAAATCCCGGAACCTGCAACATCCAATCCTGCCCCTGCTCTACCCATGTCTCTGAAATGGCCACAACATCAGGATCCCAGGTACCAACCCATGCTGCAAGCTCGCCCACCTTATTCCGGATGCTACTGGCGTTGAAGTAGACACACTTTAAACCAAGTTCTTGCTTGCCAGTGCCCTCTTGCGTCCCTGTAACCTTATCCCCTACCTCACTACTCTCAACAGCCTGTACACTGGAACTACAATTTAGGTTCCCATGCCCCTGCTGATTTAGTTTAAACCACCCCGAAGGGTTTTCTGACACAGTATGTAGACAGGCCAACCAGGGGCGATGCCACATTGGATTTGGTACTGGGTAATGAACCCGGCCGGGTGTTCGATTTAGATGTAGGTGAGCACTTTGGTGATAGTGATCACAATTTGGTTAGGTTTACCTTAGCGATGGGCAGGGACAGGTACATACCGCAGGGCAAGAATTATAGCTGGGGGAAAGGAAATTATGATGCGATTAGGCAAGATTTAGGATGCGTAGGATGGGGAAGGAAACTGCAGGTGATGGGCACAATAGAAATGTGGAGCTTATTCAAGGAGCAGCTACTGCGTGTCCTTGATAAGTATGTACCTGTGAGGCAGGGAGGAAGATGTCGAGCGAGGGAGCCGTGGTTTACTAAAGAAGTTGAAGTGTTTGTCAAGAGGAAGAAGAAGGCTTATGTTAGGATGAGAGGTGAAGGCTCAGTTAGGGCGCTTGAGAGTTACAAGCTAGCCAGGAAGGATCTAAAGGGAGAGCTAAGAAGAGCAAGGAGAGGACACGAGAAGTCATTGGTGGATCGGATCAGGGAAAACCCTAAGGCTTTCTATAGGTATATCAGGAATAAAAGAATGACTAGAGTTAGATTAGGGCCAATCAAGGATAGTAGTGGGAAGTTGTGTGTGGAATCAGAGGAGATTGGGGAAGTGTTAAATGAATATTTTGCGTCAGTATTTACAGTAGAGAAAGAAAATGTTGTTGAGGAGAATACTGAGATTCAGGCTATTAGGCTAGATGGGATTGAGGTTCACAAGGAGGATGTGTTATCAATTTTGGAAAGTGTGAAAATGGATAAGTCCCCTGTGCCAGATGGGATTTATCCTAGGATTCTCTGGGAAGCTAGGGAGGAGAATGCAGAGCCTTTGTCCCTGATCTTTATGTCGTCATTGTCGACAGGAATAGTGCCGGAAGACTGGAGGATAGCAAATGTTGTCCCCTTGTTCAAGAAGGGGAGTAGAGACAGCCCTGTTAATTATAGACCTGTGAGCCTTACTTCGGTTGTGGGTAAAATGTTGGAAAAGGTTATAAGAGTTGGATTTATAATCATCTTGAAAAGAATAAGTTCATTAGAGATAGTCAGCACGGTTTTGTGAAAGGTAGGTCGTGCCTCACAAACCTTATTGAGTTTTTCGAGAAGGTGACCAAACAGGTGGATGAGGGTAAAGCCGTGGATGTGGTGTATATGGATTTCAGTAAGGCGTTTGATAAGGTTCCCCACGGTAGGCTATTGCAGAAAATACAGAAGTATGGGGTTGAAGGTGATTTAGAGCTTTGGATCAGAAATTGGCTAGCTGAAAGAAGACAGAGGGTGGTGGTTGATGGCAAATGTTCATCCTGGAGTTTAGTTACTAGTGGTGTACCGCAAGGTTCTGTTTTGGGGCCACTGCTGTTTGTCATTTTTATAAATGACCTGGAAGAGGGTGTAGAAAGGTGGGTTAGTAAATTTGCAGATAACACTAAGGTCGGTGGAGTTGTGGATAGTGCCGAAGGATGTTGTAGGGTACAGAGGGACATAGATAGGCTGCAGAGCTGGGCTGAGAGATGGCAAATGGAGTTTAATGCGGAAAAGTGTGAGGTGATTCACTTTGGAAGGAGTAACAGGAATGCAGAGTACTGGGCTAATGGGAAGATTCTTGGTAGTGTAGATGAGCAGAGAGATCTTGGTGTCCAGGTACATAAATCCCAGAAGGTTGCTACCCAGGTTAATAGGGCTGTTGAGAAGGCATATGGTGTGTTAGCTTTTATTAGTAGGGGGATCGAGTTTCGGAGCCATGAGGTCATGCTGCAGCTGTACAAAACTCTGGTGAGACCGCACCTTGAGTATTGCGTGCAGTTCTGGTCACCGCATTATAGGAAGGATGTGGAAGCTATGGAAAGACTGCAGAGGAGATTTACTAGGATGTTGCCTGGTATGGAGGGAAGGTCTTACGAGGAAAGGCTGAGGGACTTGAGGTTGTTTTTGTTGGAGAGAAGGAGGAGGAGAGGTGACTTAATAGAGACATACAAGATAATCAGAGGGTTAGATAGGGTGGATAGTGAGCGTCTTTTTCCTCGGATGGCGATGGCAAACACGAGGGGACATAGCTTTAAGTTGAGGGGTGATAGATATAGGACAGATGTGAGAGGTAGTTTCTTTACTCAGAGAGTAGTAAGGGCGTGGAACGCCCTGCCTGCAGCAGTCGTAGATTCGCCAACTTTAAGGGCATTTAAGTGGTCATTGGATAGACATATGGATGAAAATGGAATAGTGTAGGTCAGATGGTTTCACAGGTCGGCGCAACATTGAGGGCCGAAGGGCCTGTATTGCGCTGTAATGTTCTAATTCTAATTCTAAGAGCAATAACAAATCTCTCCCCCAGGATATTGGTACCCCTCTGGTTCAGAGGGAACATTTGAAAAATGTTCTGTGTTTCTATTCTTCCTGCCAAAGTGAAGAACCTCACATCTCTCCACATGATATTCCAGCTGCCACTTTCTTGCCCACTCGCTTAACCCGTCCATCTGCCAATGCAGTATCTTTGTGCCCTCCTCACAGCTTTCAGTACCACCTAACTTTGTATCATCAGCCCATATAAACCCAACATCGGCCGTGTTTGAGAGAGGAACCTTTGTCCTGACAAGTATTAAGAAACAACTGGTTGATATTTTGTGCAGGATATTTCTGCATATTTATTGGAGTTGTTAAGATGGAAGATCTTTAATAAGAGATTAGAGTGTGTCCTTTTGTGTCCTCTCCCACCCTCACATCCAGAATTGGAAACACAAACACACAGAGACACATAGACAGCCAAGTAAACACAGATAGACTAACACGTCCAGATAAAAACACACACGCACACACACACACACACACACACACACACACACACACACACACACACACACACACACATAGAAATCCACACCCAGGCACATCCACTCCCACTGATCGAGAGAGAGAAAAACCCACACAGAGACACATATATTCACATTGACCAACTTAGACAGATAAACACACATACTGCCTTCTGTTTAAATACTGTTTTTACAAACATCATAATCTCTCTTTTCTCCTTTTATATTTCACTCTCGGGTTTTAAATTTATTGTCAATCTGATTTCTCAGGGACCAGGAGAATTTTGGCTTTCCTTTTCTTGCCTTTGGGGTCAGGGGTTATTGGTGAATCCCAGTGTCCGTCCAGTCTGTTTACCCCTGACCCAGCGCTGTGTCCCCGAGGGGGGTGGAGGGAGTAGGGAGAGTGTCAGTCCCAACCTCTTAAAGGGACCCCGCACTGCCAGAAATGCTCCTTCGGTTTAGATCTTCGAAGGAATCAGTAGGAAATTGAACAAGGATGGGAACAAAATGACATTGAATCTTCCAATATTAATTTATTCAGTGATGTTAATAAACAGCAAATTATCTGCCAACCCCAAATTCACACAAATACTATTGTGAATTCGGATTAATAATTTTAAAGGAGAACCTGTTGTTAATTACTTGCATTTCATTTGCTAAAAAATGACCAAGACCTTGTTTATTTCAGGATATAATATTAACAAAAAACTTAGGAAGACAGGAGGAGGCCGTTCGGCCCCTCGAGCACGTCCAATCCCCAGGAGACATTTTATTCCTCACCCTCTCCCTTACTATGTGTGTGTGTGTCTCTCTCTCAACCCGTCTCTCTCTCTCTCTCTTTCCCTCACCCCGTCTATCTCTCTCTCTCTCTCTTTCCCTCACCCCATCTATCTCTCTCTCTCTCTTTCCCTCACCCCGTCTATCTCTCTCTCTCTCTCTTTCCCTCACCCCGTCTATCTCTCTCTCTCTCTCTTTCCCTCACCCCGTCTATCTCTCTCTCTCTCTCTTTCCCTCACCCCCTCTATCTCTCTCTCTCTCTCTTTCCCTCACCCTGTCTATCTCTCTCTCTCTCTTTCCCTCACCCTGTCTATCTCTCTCTCTCTCTTTCCCTCACCCCGTCTATCTCTCTCTCTTTCCCTCACCCTGTCTATCTCTCTCTCTTTCCCTCACCCCGTCTATCTCTCTCTCTCTCTCTTTCCCTCACCCCGTCTATCTCTCTCTCTCTCTCTTTCCCTCACCCTGTCTATCTCTCTCTCTCTCTTTCCCTCACCCTGTCTATCTCTCTCTCTCTCTTTCCCTCACCCTGTCTATCTCTCTCTCTTTCCCTCACCCCGTCTATCTCTCTCTCTCTCTCTTTCCCTCACCCCGTCTATCTCTCTCTCTCTTTCCCTCACCCCGTCTATCTCTATCTCTCTCTCTCTCTTTCCCTCACCCCGTCTATCTCTCTCTCTCTTTCCCTCACCCCGTGTATCTCTCTCTCTCTTTCCCTCACCCCGTCTATCTCTCTCTCTCTCTCTTTCCCTCACCCTGTCTATCTCTCTCTCTCTCTTTCCCTCACCCCGTCTATCTCTCTCTCTCTCTTTCCCTCACCCCGTCTATCTCTCTCTCTTTCCCTCACCCTGTCTATCTCTCTCTCTTTCCCTCACCCCGTCTATCTCTCTCTCTCTCTTTCCCTCACCCTGTCTATCTCTCTCTCTCTCTTTCCCTCACCCTGTCTATCTCTCTCTCTTTCCCTCACCCCGTCTATCTCTCTCTCTCTCTCTTTCCCTCACCCCGTCTATCTCTCTCTCTCTTTCCCTCACCCCGTCTATCTCTCTCTCTCTCTCTCTTTCCCTCACCCCGTCTATCTCTCTCTCTCTTTCCCTCACCCCGTGTATCTCTCTCTCTCTTTCCCTCACCCCGTCTATCTCTCTCTCTCTCTCTTTCCCTCACCCCGTCTATCTCTCTCTCTCTCTCTTTCCCTCACCCTGTCTATCTCTCTCTCTCTCTTTCCCTCACCCTGTCTATCTCTCTCTCTCTCTTTCCCTCACCCTGTCTATCTCTCTCTCTTTCCCTCACCCCGTCTATCTCTCTCTCTCTCTCTTTCCCTCACCCCGTCTATCTCTCTCTCTCTTTCCCTCACCCCGTCTATCTCTCTCTCTCTCTCTCTTTCCCTCACCCCGTCTATCTCTCTCTCTCTTTCCCTCACCCCGTGTATCTCTCTCTCTCTTTCCCTCACCCCGTCTATCTCTCTCTCTCTCTCTTTCCCTCACCCTGTCTATCTCTCTCTCTCTCTTTCCCTCACCCCGTCTATCTCTCTCTCTCTCTTTCCCTCACCCCGTCTATCTCTCTCTCTTTCCCTCACCCTGTCTATCTCTCTCTCTTTCCCTCACCCCGTCTATCTCTCTCTCTCTCTTTCCCTCACCCCGTCTATCTCTCTCTCTCTTTCCCTCATCCCGTCTATCTCTCTCTCAGAAGACGACTAAAAAATCAAATAGGATTGCAGAAAATACGGAAGTATGGGGTTGAAGGTGATTTAAAGCTTTGGATCAGAAATTGGCTAGCTGAAAGAAGACAGAGGGTGGTGGTTGATGGGAAATGTTCATCCTGGAGTTTAGTTACTAGTGGTGCACCGCAAGGATCTGTTTTGGGGCCACTGCTGTTTGTCATTTTTATAAATGACCTGGAAGAGGGTGTAGAAGGGTGGGTTAGTAAATTTGCGGATGACACTAAGGTCGGTGGAGTTGTGGATAGCGCCGAAGGATGTTGTAGGATACAGAGGGACATAGATAGGCTGCAGAGCTGGGCTGAGAGATGGCAAATGGAGTTTAATGCGGAGAAGTGTGAGGTGATTCACTTTGGAAGGAGTAACAGGAATGCAGAGTACTGGGCTAATGGGAAGATTCTTGGTAGTGTAGATGAACAGAGAGATCTTGGTGTCCAGGTGCATAAATCCCTGAAAGTTGCTACCCAGGTTGATAGGGCTGTTAAGAAGGCATCTGGTGTGTTAGCTTTTATTAGTAGGGGGATCGAGTTTCGGAGCCACGAGGTCATGCTGCAGCTTTACAAAACTCTGGTGAGACCGCACCTGGAGTATTGCGTGCAGTTCTGGTCACCGCATTATATTGGTAGTGTTCCCTACTGGATCTCTTGTTGCGGCATCAGTTCTCACATGGCCTTGGAACCTGCCATCACCAGCTTAAAAAGAATCCATTGTGGCTCTGCCCCTGAGCCCAATGGGTTAATTTGTCCAATTCTATCTGTCAATTTAGAAATGTAAAATTTAACAATGTCCAATATGTATAAATTTGACTCTCAGCAATGCAAAAAGCTGCAGCGGGTTGAGTTCTTTGTTTGCCTCCAAGGGCGCGGAGCAAAACATTCTCAGCTACGTCATTTTCTGAAACTTTTTTTTTCTGATCGAAAACAACTATCCATTTTAAATTTTTTTCAATCCTTTTGGTATCCTTCGGGTTTAAAAACAACAAAATCATGTGTAACATTTTCAAATTCAAAGGAAAGCATCTCCATCAGGAAAGACAGCATTTTAGATTACACTCCAATTGTTTCCACATTTTTTAGTATCTTTTGGAAGAGGTTCCTAATCCAAGGATTTTTACAACAAAGATGATTCCAATTCCAATTCATTGCAATAATATTTAAAAATCAAAACTGCCGATGTTATATGAGTGAGTCCTCTGTCCGGAACTTAAGACTCCTCCAAAACTCGACATAATAAACTTGAAAGTTCATTGTGGTTGCAAATGACATTTCCAGTTCTTCAACTTAAACAGGTCAATTACCCTTAACAGTATTAATTCAATTCATACTTATTAACTTATAATACTTATTAACTACACACAGAACAGAATAGCTCGTGCTTATTTTAAAATATAGGTAAATTACATCATTTTCTTGCTCTTACTTCAGGCGCCTTTTCAAATGACTGTAATAAAACCAAAAACTAAATAAAAAGTTATTTAACATTCTTAGAACAAAAGACTTAACACCAGGTCCTTACACAAACTTAAATCTTTTTAAACAGACAGAATCTTTCCTATACCTCCTTTTCTATCCTTTCTTTCCCTTAAAACAATATAACAGTCAGTAAAACATGTCTTCAAATTTAGACTGTAAAATAAAACAATAGCAGACTTTCCAATTAAAACAATGTTCCAAACCCAAAATTAGATTTCTGCCAGACATCTTCAGACCTTCAAGGCTGAAGCTTATCCCTCAGAAAATTGTTCATTGCCTTTTCACAATTGCAAAACCAACTAAAAATAAAACTTTAACTTAAAATATAATTCAATTTTATATCCCATTCCTGGGTGCACAACACTAAATAGAAATGAACACACTGAACAATCACTTTTCACAATCATTCAATTCCAAACAACTTAATAGACTTCAATTTTCAACATTAAAGCCAGACAACAAAGAGTTAACGACAGTCAGTTTTACAGAACACAAACTGTACATCCCAGATATTCAATTCATTCGTGGAAGCTTCCAACATTCTCACAATTGAATCAAATACACCGTAACTTGTTTTTACTTTAAAACATACCTATCTTTAAAACACATATTTACCGTGACACTTCTGCATCTCCTTCAAGGGGGCAAACGGACGTGGGTCGCCTTTCTCCAGAGGACATGGATTACTCGTCCCCGGGGGCGACCCTTCCTTCTTGTATCTACTTTCTCAAAACCTTCTAATTTTACGAGCTAATTTCTATGGAGTAAACAACATTAACACAAACAAAAGACAAAACCACACACAAAGAGACGAACAGGCGCAGTTAATGTTAAATTCTCAAGGTCAGCGAACCGGCTCATCCCTGTCTCTTCAGGTCAACGGTACTTTCGTTCTCCAACTCTTGTCACCCGCATCTTTCTCTAGGGCCAGATCAGCGGGTGTACTCAGGAGCCCCGAAAACGTGCCTGTTGGGTCAATTTTGTAATTTAGTTACAGCCCCAGTCATCTCTGTCCCATATCTTGTCACCGTATTTTACTCACTTCCCATGTGTGAGAGTTAACTTCGTATACTCAATGGGATCAGGTATTCGGCCCAGCCGATGATGCCAGATTCCTAAATTTACTGGATTTTCCACTTATCTACTTTTCAACTTCCCTTCGCAGAATTACTCACTTCCCATGTGTGAGATTTAACTTACTCAATTTTAGAACTTTTCTGATCAGGTTTCATCCAATTCTTCCTTGACCACTCTGTCCCCCCTCTCCCAGTTATCTGGCCTTCACGTGGGGCCCAGTCGCCCTCTTAATTCCGGCTCAAGCAGCGTGATTGAGACACTAGGGTCGCAGAAAAGTTGACTTACCCCTGATCCTGTCGATTAGTTTTTTCACTAGGTTCTTTTGGATCCCGTGAACTCAGGGATCCTGCCGACTACACAAAACTATTGGAGAAAATCCAGATTGTGCCCAATTGTTGAACAAATGCTCTGGACTCAGACGTTGGGAACAAACACTTTATTTTTGATATCATGGGGGAGCAGCACTGGATCGCCTTTAGGTAAGGTGTGCTCCCCCATGATATCAAAAATAAAGTATTTGTTCTCAACGTCTGAGTCCGGAGAATTTGTTCAACAATTGGGCACAATCTGGATTTTCTCCAACAGTCATCCGTCTGCAGTGACAGTTCAGGGGATTGTTTGTCCATGGACCGAGTCACCACACAATCAGTGAGAATGCCAAGGACCTTCTCCTGTAACTGCTCTGTCTCCCTGACCTCTTTTGGTCTCTCCAGAGCTACTGGGGAAGCTGCCACCTTTTCCCCTGTCAGATCATTACCCAGGAGCTGATCGACCCCTCCACCGGTAAACTAGGTACAATCCTCATGGTGAGCAGTCTTGAAACTGGGTCACATTCCAAGTGCAGTTGATATAAAGGTATGGTCATATATCATCTTCCGATACCATTCACTAACACTCTAGCATTCACTGCACTCTCTCGGTTAAAGGTCTTTTCCCAGCAGAAGGGTTTGTTTGGCCCCTGTATCCCTCAGTATGACGATGGGTTTGCTTGTCTCACTCGAGGGGTATGGGGTCACTTTTCCTTGGAATACAAATTCCTGGTAACTCTCAGGGATTTTGTTAAGTTTTCCCGCACTCTCTGTGGTGGGGTTACTGTGTCTGACCGTTACAGTTAAAGGCACAGCCTGACCTGCTGTGCTTTCCATCAGGGCCCGTTTTCCAGCACTGATCTGGTGGACTCTGAATAATCCTACAGGTTTTCCCCATCACTTCCATTAGTCAACTCGATGGTGACCTGCCTTATTACTGTGGAAACACGCAGATCTTCAGCCATTACTCCTGCTCTCAGCACCTATTTGACCTGAGGATGGACCCTTGTATGTCCCGCCTCTTGCCCATGGCAGCTCGGGCTCCGAACTCCCTTCCACCTTTTGTTCTCGGATCTTTGGGGTGACGAGGAAAGGGTTTTCCTCTGGGATTAAGGCTTTGTGCACATGGGAAAATTCATCAGCCAGAATACCTTTGAACCTTCTGTCCATCTATGTGGGTTTTACTGGGACGGGGGCGAGTTTGTGAACTCCTCGAGAGGGATCACCGCTCTGAGGGTTTCATATGTGGGCTCTATCTTGAGAGCTCATATCACTGGCCAAAAACAAACACAAAAATGGACTTTAAAGTCTTCTATAGATACGTGAAAAGGAAACGTTTATCTAAGACAAATGTGGGTCCATTACAGGCAGTGTCAGGAGAATTTATAATGGGGAATAGAGAAATGGCAGAGAAGTTAAATTATTACATTGTGTCTGTCTTCACTGAGGAAGATACAAGAAATCTCCCAGAATTAGAGATCCAAGGGATTCGGGTGAATGAGGAAATGGATGAAATTAGTATAAGTAAGAAGGTTGTCTTGGAGGAATTAATGGAGCTGAAGGTTGACAAGTCCCCAGGACCTGATATTCTACATCCCAGAGTGTTGAAAGAGGAAGCTTTGGAAATAGTGGATACATTGGTGAATATCTTTCAATATTCTGTAGATTCTGGAACTGTTCCTGTAGATTAGAAGATAGAAAATGTCTCCCCAGTATTTAAGAATGGACGGAGAGAGCAAACAGGGCACTACAGACATGTTAGCCTTACATCAGTCGCTGGGAACAAGCTATACTCTATTCTAAAGAATGTGATAAATGGATCTGGTTAGGCAGAGTCAACATGGATATATAAATGGGGAACAATGTTTGACGAACCTGTTGGAGTTATTTGAGGATGTTGCGCACAGATTTGATAAAGGGGAGTTGGTGGACGTGGTATAATTGGATTTTCAGAAAGCTTTTGATAAAGTCCCCAACAGGAGGTTGGTTAGTAAAATTGAAGCACATGGGATAGGAGATAATGTACTGGCATGGATTAAGGATTAGCTAACAGGCAGAAAGCAGAGAGTAGGAATAAATGAGTCATTCTTGCCTTGGCAGGCTGTGACTAGTGGGGTACTGCAGGGATCAGTGCTTGGGACCCGGCTCTTCACAATATGTATCAATGACTTGGATGTGGGGACCAATGTAATATCTCCAGGTTTTCAGATGCCAGTAAACTAGATGGGAATGAGTGTTGCGAGGAAGATGCAAAGCGGCTTCAAGGGGATTTGGACAGACTTCGTGAGTGGGCAAGAACATGGCAGTTGAAATATAATGTGGAAAGATGTGAGGTTATCCACTTCGGTAGTAGGAACCGATCTGCAGAGTATTTCTTAAACGGTAAGAGATTAGAAAGTGTAGTTGTACAAAGGGACCTGGATGTCCTCGTCAATAAGTCACTGAAAACAAACATGCAGGTGCAGAAAGCAATTAGGAAGACTAATGGTATGTTAGCCTTTATTGAAGTGGATTTGAGTGCAGTAGTAGTGACGTTTTGCTGAAATTGTATGGAACCTTGGTTAGACTGCCCCTGGAGTAATGTGTGCAGTTTTGGTCCCCTTACCTTAGGAAGGATGTTATGATCATAGAGGGAGTGCAATGACGGTTCATCAAACTTGTTCCCGAGATGGCAGGACCGTCCCATGAAGAGAGATTGGGGAAACTGGGCCTGTATTCTCTAGAGTTTCGAAGAATGAGAGGTGATCTCATTGAAACCTACAAAATACTGAAAGTGATAGACAGGGTAGATGCAGCTAACATGTTTCCCCTGGTTGGGGAATCTAGAACCAGGGGAAACAATTTCAAAATAAGTGGAAATCCACTTAGGACAGAGTTGAGGAGACATGCCTTTTCTCAGAGGGTTGTGAATCTTTGGAATTCTCTACCCCAGAGGGCTGTGGAAGCTCAGTCATTGAGTATGTTTAAAGCAGAGATTAACAGATTTATAAATGGAGTCATTGAGTCGCACAGCAAAGAAACAGGCCCTTCGGCCCTCCGCGTCCGGGCTGACTATAATGCCGATCCATACTAATCCCAACTGCTTGCATTAATTCCATATCCCTCTATGCCTTGCTCATTCAAGTACCTGTCCAGATGCCTCTTAAATGTCGTTACTGTTCCTGCCTCCACCACCTCCTCAGGCAGATCATTCCAAATACCCACTATTCTTTGTGTGAAACATTTACCCCTTTGATCCCTTTAGACCTCCTCCCTCTCACCTTAAATCTACGCCCTCTAGTTTTATTCACCTCAACCATGGGAAACAGACTCTGGCTATCTACCCTATCTATGCCTCCCTTAATTTTATATACCTCTATCATGTCTCCTCTCAGCCTCCTTCACTGCAGGGAAATCAGACCCAGCCTATCCAGTCTCTCTTTATAACTCAATCCCTTCAAACCAGGCAACATCCTTGTGAATCTTTTCTGCACCCTCTCTAGCTTACTCACATCTTTTGTGTCGTGCGGCGACCAGAACTGCGCACAGTACTCCAAATGCGGCCTAACCAACGTTATGCACAACTGTAACATGACGTCCCAACTCTGGTCCTCAATGCCTCGGCCTAAATACCAGTGACATAACGGGAAATGGGGATTGTGTCGGAAAAAGGCATTGAAGTGGATGATCAGCTATTATCATATTGAATGGTGGAACAGGCTCGATGTCCTACTGCTGCTCCCATGTTCCAATATTCCGAAATTGCTTAACTCTTTCAAACGCCAGGGAGGTTTGGTCAAGCTGCTTTCCAAAGATTCTGAATTTCTGCTGGTCCAGCTCCAGTACTATCTCATATGGGCCCAGGATAGCATTTTCAGTCCTCTCATAATCTGATGAACTTTCATCCTTTCCTGTTATTTTATTTTGTAAAACCAGCATCCAGTTCTCTGACGGTCATTGCAGTTGCTTTGAAAAATTTTTAAAAGGAAAGAAAAGTGCTGCCACATCCTCCTCATTGAACTTTAGAATGAACTGGGAGAACTTAAGAGCTCATCACATGGTCCTGAGCAAGGGGCAGCTCCCTCACTAGCTGTGCCTTCACTGGGTGTACTGGGACTTCATCTAGTTGTTTGAGCCGCCATAACTCCCTTTCCTCCTTCTCCTTCTGGAACACTCTTACTTTTTCCCTTTCTTGACACTCACTCTGCTCTTTCTCGCTCTCTCTGGAATTCAAATTCTAGTCCTTTCTGTTCTAGTTTTACCTTAGCTAACATTACTCTATCTGTTAGTGATTCTAACCCTGTTTGAGCCTTCAGCTTCAAGTGAAAAATGGTTGGCCACAAGTCTTACGATTACGTATTCCCTAGCTTTTGGACGGAGTGTAATCCCTAACCTTCCGGCTACATTACTCCACTTTTCCGCAGACAGGGCGTTTGTTCGGCGGAGAGTTTCATCTGTTGACTTTTTTTATTAAAATAAAACCACACAAAGTATACCAAGTTACTTCACTCTGTAGGTAACTCCTTTATTGGCAATTTCACTCCTTTATTCAAAAAGGGAGGGAGACAGAAAGCAGGAAACTACAGGCCAGTTAGCTTCACATTTGTCTTGGGGAAAAATTTAGAAGATATTATTAGAGATGATATAGCCAGCACTCAGAACAAATCGAGGTATTCAGGCAGAATCAACCCGGATTTATGAAAGTTAAATCATGTTTAATCAGTTTGTTGGATTTCTTTGATGGAGTTTCTTTGATGGGAGGAAGTGTTGGGTATTCTAAAAGACATTAAGGTGGACAAGTCCCCAGGTCCGGATGGGATCTATCCCAGGTTACTGTGGGAAGCGAGAGAGGAAATAGTTGGGGCCTTAACAGATATCTTTGCAACATCCTTAAACACGGGTGAGGTCCCGGAGGACTGGAGAATTGCTAATGTTGTCCTCTTGCTTAAGAAGGGTAGCAGGGAAAATCCAGGTAATTATAGACCGGTGAGCCTGACGTCAGTGGTAGGGAAGCTGCTGGAGAAGATACTGAGGGATAGGATCTATTCCCATTTGGAAGAAAATGGGCTTATCAGTGATCGGCAACATGGTTTTGTGTAGGGAAGGTCATGTCTTACCAACTTAATAGAATTCTTTGAGGAAGTGACAATGTTGATTGATGAGGGAAGGGCTGTAGATGTCATATACATGGACTTCAGTAAGGCGTTTGATAAGGTTCCCCATGGTAGGCTGATGGAGAACATGAAGGCGCATGGGGTCCAAGGAGTACTAGCTAGATGGATAAAGAACTGGCTGGGCAACAGGAGACAGAGAGTAGCAGTGGAAGGGAGTTTCTCAAAATGGAGACGTGTGACCAGTGGTGTTCCACAGGGATCCGTGCTGGGACCACTGTTGTTTGTGATATACATAAATGATTTGGAGGAAAGTATAGGTGGTCTGATTAGCAAGTTTGCAGACGACAGTAAGATTGGTGGAGTGGAAGATACTGAAGGGGACTGTCAGAAAATACAGCAGAACATAGAGAGATTGGAGAGTTGAGCAGAGAAATGGCAGATGGAGTTCAATCAGGGCAAATGCGAGGTGATGCATTTTGGAAGATCCAATTCAAGAGTGAACTATACAGTGAATGGAAAAGTCCTGGGGAAAATTGATGTACAGAGAGATTTGGGTGTTCAGGTGCATTGTTCCCTGAAGGTGGCAACGCAGGTCAATAGAGTGGTCAAGAAGGCATACAGCATGCTTTCCTTCATCGGACGGGGTATTGAGTACAAGAGTTGGCAGGTCATGTTACAGTTGTATAGGACTTTGGTTCGGCCACATTTGGAATACTGCATGCAGTTCTGGTCGCCACATTACCAAAAGGATGTGGATGCTTTGGAGAGGGTCCAGAGGAGGTTCACCAGGATGTTGCCTGGTATGGAGGGCGCTAGCGATGAAGAGAGGTTGAGCAGATTAGGATTATTTTCATTAGAAAGACGGACGTTGAGGGGGGACCTGATTGAGGTGTACAAAATCATGAGAGGTATAGACAGGGTGGATAGCAAGAAGCTTTTTCCCAGAGTGGGGGATTCAATTACAAGGGGACACGAGTTCAAAGTTTAGGGGGGATTAGATTAGATTAGAGATACAGCACTGAAACAGGCCCTTCGGCCCACCGAGTCTGTGCCGAACATCAACCACCCATTTATACTAATCCTATATTCCTACCAAACATCCCCACCTGTCCCTATATTTCCCTACCACCTACCTATACTAGTGACAATTTATAATGGCCAATTTACCTGTCAATCTGCAAGTCTTTTGGCTTGTGGGAGGAAACCGGAGCACCCGGAGAAAAACCCACGCAGACACAGGGAGAACTTGCAAACTCCACACAGGCAGTACCCGGAATCGAACCCGGGTTCCTGAAGCTGTGAGGCTGCAGTGCTAACCACTGCGCCACTGTGCCGCCCTTATATATGCGTGGAAAGTTCTTTACGCAGAGGGTGGTGGGTGCATGGAATGGATTACCAGTGGAGGTGGTAGACGCGGGCACGATAGCGTCTTTTAAGATGTATCTAGACAGATACATGAATGGGCTGGAAGTAAAGAGATACAGACCCTTAGAAAATAGGCGCCAGGTTTAGATAGAGGACCTGGATTGGCGCAGACTTGGAGGGCCGAAGGGCCTGTTCCTGTGCTGTAACTTTCTTTGTTCTTTGTTCTTTGTTCTTTGAGTTACATGTGCTGTGGATCAAGGGGAACCGGTGGATGTACTGTACTTAGATTTCTATAAGGCATTTGATAAGATGCCACATCAAAGTTTATCGTGGAAAATAAAAGCTCATGGTGTCGGGGGTAACATATTGGTATGGAAAGAAGCTTGACTAGCTAACAGGAAACCGAATGTCAGCATAAATGGGTAATTTTCTGGTTGGCAAGATGAAACGAGTGGTGTACCACAGGGATCTTCAACTTTTTACAATTTATATAAATGAATTGGATGAACGGACCGAAGGTTTGGTTGCTAAATTTTCCCATGACACAAAGATATGTAGGAAACTAAGTTGTGAACAGGACATAGGGGACTGCAAAGGAATATAGATAGGTTAAGTGAGTGGGAAAAGATCTGGAAAATGGAGTATACTGCAGGAAAGTGTGAAATTATCCACTTTGGCAGGAAGAATAAAAAAGAAGCCTGTTATCTAAATGGTGAGAGATTGCAGTGCTCTGAGATGCAGAGGGATCTGGGTGTCCAAGTGCATGAATCACAAAAGGCGAGTAAGCAGGTACAGCACGTAATTGGAAAACTAATAGAATGTTATTGTTTACAGCAAGAGAAATTGAATAGCAAAGTATGGAGGTCATGCTTCAGTTTTACAGGGCATTGGTGAGACCACATCTGGAGTACTGTGTACAGTATTGGTCTCCTTGTTAATGGAAAAATGTAAATGTATTGGGGGCAATACAGAGAAGGCTATTTAGACTGATACCTGGAATGGGCGGGCCGTCTTATGTGGGAATATTGGACAGGCTAGGCTTGTATCCGCTGGACTTTAGAAGAGTAAGAGGCGACTTGATTGAAACATATAGGACTCTGAGGCGTCTTGACGGGGTGGATGTGGAAAGGATGTTTCCCATTGTGGGAGAATCTAGAATTAGGGGTCACTATTTAAAAATAAGGGGGTCACCCATTTAACACACAGATGAGGAGATTTTTTTCCTGTGAGGGTCGTGTGTTTTTGGAAATCTCTTCCTCAAAAGGCGCTGGAAGCAGAGTCTTTGAATATTTGTAAGTCAGAGGTAGATAGATTATTGATAAGCAAGGGGGTGAAAGGTTATCGGGGGCAGGCGGAAATGTGAAGTCGAGTTTACAATCAGATTAGTAATGACCTTATTGAATGGCAGAGCAGGCTTGAGGGGCCGAGTGGCCTACTCGTGATCCGAATTCATCTGTTCATATTTTCATAAGCTGTGGCTTAGGATGGTACTGTCTCCGAATGTGAACATTTTAGTGCTGCAGCAGCGAAAGCCACAATAAAACCTAAATTGAAATCTTCATTTTTTTTTCTGGGTATCAATTGTTTTTCCGACTTCAAATTCTCGTTTGTCATTGGGTTACAATCAATTTCTGTTACAGCCATGTGAGGAGGGGTCCCAGATCCACTCTTGTCCGATCTCTCATTTGACCACAATAGGGTTTATTCCTTTTTCGCAGTGGACGTGCTGACCACCTCAGTGAGTATTTTACCTTATACCTTTATTGTGCTCGTGTAAGAACCAGTCAGACAGGTTTTCTTGAGATTAAACAAGAGGTGAGTTTATTATACTTAACAATCTAAACTGGATCTGAATAAAATAATAAACATGTACGCTACACATTCACGCACACACTCACATGAGAATCACACACAAATAAATTAGAGTGAGAAATACATTGGTGTTGGATGAGAGTCCATGATAAATAAAGAAATATAGACAGTCTGTGAGGTTGGATAATTCTGTGGTCTGCGCCTTTGCCACCCTTACTTATGAGTTTCATGTCATCTGCAGGAGTTGAAATTGTTTATTTTTACATTTACGTCGATATCATGCATCTATCTACATGTTAGGAACAGCACTGGTTCTAATACTGACCCCTGAGAAACATCACTGTATATTCTCCTCCCCCAGAATAAACAATGTCTGTTCACAACTTCTCTCTGCTTTCTGTCCCTGAGTCAATGTCATATCCACACTATCACTGTCACATTAATTCATGTCTTCCATTTTTCATAACAAGTCTATGAAATGTCATTTGATGACAGGCCTTTTGAAAGTTCATATACATAACACGAAACAAGCTGCCCTCATCAACACTCACAGTTATGTCATCAACTAACTTGATCAAGATTATCAGACATGATTGGTTATCAAGCTATCCATCCTGTTTGTCATTTATTATCAGATGTTTTTCCAAGAAAGATATATTTTTGAGCTGGGTTATGGCCTCTAGAAATTTCCAATCGCCGACATTAGACTGTTTGGTCAAAAGTTACAGGGTTTATCCCATCTCTTTTTTTTTAAACAGGGTGCATAATTTACAGTACTCCACTCCCCTGTCACTACTCCCATAGCCAAGGAGGAGTGAAAGCTTCTGGCCAGAGACTCCACCACTCCTTCCCTTAAAAAACCTCATACATAACATCCAGTCTGGGTAAATGTTCTACTTTATTTTGGAACACTAAATGTTGGTTTGACAGGGGTTAACTGAATCTGTTTGTTCAATGTGTGTAATTAATGTCAGTCTCCATGCACCTTAATTGTGGCATTGGAGAGTTTTCCACTTCCATTAATAAGGGATTTCTTTCAATGTGTTATTCCAAGCCGGGAGCATCACCCCCACACTAACAGCAGCTCCAGAGAGTGGGAAAGGATTGATCAGAATCTGAGAACAATAGATTGGAATTTTACAAAAATGGGCAGCAAGAGTTTATCCTATTGGTTTGGCGAAGTTACTGCAGATTATTATTGGAGAACATTAGAAATGCGAATCTATTATGCACTAAAGATGATTCAAACGATTTACTATCCCATCCTCGCTATTATTGGTGTCCCTGGTAAGTCTCTGGATCCAACTATTAAATCTATAAACCATATGTCACTGACATTTGTTCTTGTCATGTAAATCCTGGGACTACTGAAGCCTCTGTCTTCAGTCTCTCTCACAAAGTCTGCTCCCTATCCACTGTCTATATCGACCTCTCTAGCCAATGTCTGAGGCTGAACCAGACAGTTTACAACCTCTATGTTCTATTTGTACCTGAGCTGAGTTCATCGCTATGATCTCTCCATCACTTAACCTGCCTAATACCACTTCTGTAATATCACCCATGTCCACTTCTGTCTCAAAACATCTCCTGCAGAAGCCCTCATCCGTGTTTTTGTTAAATCCACACATGACTATTCCAATTCTGTCCTGGTCACCCTCCCAGTTATAAACCTCCATAAACCACAGACCATCCAGAACTCTGCTGCCTGCAAACTAATATACACCAAATCCCGATAACCCATCACCCCAAATCCTGATCACCCATCACCCCTGTGCTCACTGATCTACATTGGCTCCCGGTCTGGCAGCATCTTAATTTAAATATCTTCATTCTTGTGTTTTAATCCCTCCATGGCCTCACCCCTCCAATTAGTCCCATTTCCCTGTCCATCTCCCATATTCTTGAAAATCTTATGCCTTCAACTCTTTTCCCAATTCCCCATTGAAAGTGAGTTGCTTTTTCTCTCTATCTCCCCCGGCTGTGAATTTCATGCTGGTGCCAATGTTACAGAAACCTTGATCCATAAAATGATGCTATCTGCACAGCCGGCCACTTCTAGTGTGGCCAACACAGTGCCCCATGCTGGGCAGGGGACATGCCCGGGCGTTCTATGTATGTGCTGTTAGTGTAAGGAGGGTTCAAGGTGACGTCAGTGCACCAGTCCAACAGTGCTGATGTCTGTCCTTGAAACTTGGTCTGTGGATGTCCACTGACAACCTGTGTTAGTCACTTGTTATTTCAAAGGACCAGGCATCGAACTTACAGGTGAGGGGCTTTTGACTTGCTAATGCCATTGTAAAGTTAGTGGAGGTGCTTTGGATGTTTTTTCTGGACGTTGTGTCGTGAGCTGCTGCAGACATTCAGGCAGGACAGAGGACTTTGTGACCCAATTCTGGACGAGGTTTGGGGACTGTAGTGACAGTGTCTCTGGGTCTGTAACATGACCAACAAATGGAGCAGAGGCTGCAGGGAGGGGAATCTATGTCAAGAGGCAAGAGGAGGGGGATCTGCCCTACCCACTACAGAAGCTTGATCCTGCATGGCAGCAAGCATGGATCTCATGACCTCAGTCTGAGCTTCCATTGCAGCACTGAGACGTTGGGTGTCTGCCGTCTGTGCTGCAGTGGAAGCTGAGACAATGGTTACCAGATACTGTATCATGGCTGGGTCTGCTAGTGATGTCATGGAGTTAGTGACCACTTCCACAGGGGAAAGAATGGGCTTCAATATCTGTGCAATGTCCTGTGCCATCTTGGAGCCGGACTCCTCCATGTTCCTTAACAGTGATAACAGACTGTCTGACAGGCCTGTCAATGGACAAAGTCTCTCAGTGTACATGTCCATCAGCATTCTCCTGTATGCAGTTCCAGCAATGTTCATATCTGAGTCCTGTGTATTATAACTCGTTTGTGACCTCGCCCTCTGGTGATCTGACACATGAACTATCCTTTCCCCCTGGCCTGGCTGCAGCTCACTCGTGCTCGGTGACTCACCACGTGTAGATTCCGACTCTGTACCAGCCTCTAAAGCACACACAGTGTAAGTATTTGAACTGTTGGCTGTGAGTATTAGACCAAGTGATGGTGCTTCGCCATCAGTGCTGTGCTGCTGCTCTCTCTCTGTCTCCTGGAGCTGCTGTGACTGGGAAGCTGGTAGTTTTGGGTTATAATTGGAAAGTATAACATTAGAAGGGGAAAGTTGGGGTGAGGGATTGAGGGTGGGATGGAAAGCAGGAGGTCAATGGTCCCACCATCTGAAGCTTGTACATCATCCCAGACAGCAGGATGAGGGGGAGGTGGGAGTTAAGAAGGGACATAAGGCAGGAACATAGCATCATCCTGAATACTGTCGGTGATGCCGGATGTTACGGGCTCTGTCACAGCCAGTCCCATGATGTGAAGAACCATCTCCTCCCTCAGGCTCTGGGGATGAAGTTATGCTTGGCCCTCGCCGGAACACTGCTGCTCCCTGTGTTTATGGGCCGCCTTGTCCTGTAAGAGAGAGAGCAGAATGGCAGTGATTGTGTTTCACTGTGTTTGGGTGATTTGCCTGCCATAGCTGAATAGCTGGAGGTATGTGGAGGCATTGAGAGGTGGGTGTGAGGCTGGCATCAGTGGAAGGTGTGTGAGGGTGAGGTGGAGTAAGTGAATGTTAGGTGTGAGTCCTGAGTGTTAGGGATTGCTGATGGGTGAGTGATGGGGGTGTGGTACATTGAGCAGTGTGAGAGGTTGGTTGTGTTGGGGTAGGAGATGCCATGTGGAGATGAATTCACCGACCTTGATCACCCGTGTGAGCTCATTAAACTTCTTCTGGCTCTGCTGCCAGGTCCTCGGGGCCGGACCTCTTGCATTGACCTCCCAGGCCACCTGCTCCCATTCCCTTCGGAGAGTGTTACTTGAGGGCCTCGGCCCCACGCCATGAAAACATGGCCTCCCTCCTCCTGTCCCCCTCCATGACTAAGGCCTCCAGCAGCACATCCGTGAACTGCAGATCCCTCTCTCTGTCCTAGTATTCCATTTACCTTGTTTCCAATTGCAGAATTCACAGTCAGCAGCAGAAGCACAGGCAGCCTCCTGTGATTCAGTGCAGCTTCCCTTTAAGAGGGACAGACTGCCTTTAAAAGCTGAATGCTGGCTGAAACACGAACCAGCCTCACGCACACTTCGCTCCCAGTTAATGTGCAGACAGACATCAGCGTGGGTCACCCTGGGCAGCAAGTAGAATTCATGGAAATGAGGAGAAAGCAGGAGCTTTGTGTGTCACCTGCCTCAACAAGAACGGGAACGGGCAGATCATGAGTCACAAACCCGACGCACAGAAGGAGGATATTCAGCCCATTGTGTCAGTGCAGTCTCTTTGAAAGAGATATCAAATTAGTTCCTCTCTCCTCCTTTTGACCCATACTCCAGCTTTTTAAATTCCAATTCATGTATTTGCTGAATTCTCTTTTGAAATATATTATTGAATCTGCTTCCACCATGTTTTCAGGCAGTGAATCCCACATCCCAACAACTCGCTGTGTAAGAAAATTCTCCTCATTTCACCTCTGGTTCTTTGTCAATTACCTTCAATCTGTGCCTTCTTAATACAGAACTTTCTGACACTGGAAACAGTTTCACATTAATTAACCTATCAAAACCCTTCATGATTTTGAATTCTATATTAAATCTCCCCTTACCCTTCACTGCTCTAAAGAGAACAATCCCAGCTTTTCCAATCTCTCCACGTAACTGAATTCCCAGATCCCTGGTACCATTCTTGTAAATCACCTCAGTATATTCACTAAGTGCTTGACATCCTTACCAAAGTGTGGTGCTCAGAATTGGACACAATTCTCCAGCTGGGACCTAACCAATGATGGATGAACATCAGCATTTCCTCCTGAGTTTTATTACTCTGTGCCTCTCTCTCTAACACCAAGGACACTACATGTTACATTCAAAGATCTGTGTGTGTACACCCCAGGTCTCTCTAATCCTGCACCCACTTTATAATGGTACCATTGAGTTTATATTGTTTCTCCTCATATTGCCTACCCAAATGTCTCACTTCACACTTCACTGTGTTAAATTACATCTGCCATTTTCCTGTACATTTCTCCAGTCTGTCCTGTCTCCCCTGTTCCCCTCTCTGCAGCCTCTGTCCTGCTGAAGTCTGTTACTATCCACCACACTGTTTATTAACATTTCTGAGTTTCCTGCCCTCTGAAAACTTTGACATTATCCTCTCTGTACACAAGCCCATTGCATTAACATACAGCAGCAGTGATTCCAACAGTGACCCTGGGGAAGCGCACTTTGTACTTCCCTCCAGACGAAACAACAACCATTGTCCGCTATTCTCTGCTTTCTGTCACTGACCTAATTTCCTGCATGCTGACATTGAAAATAAAAAAGGACTTCCATTTATGTAACGCCTTCATGACCACTGCATGTCTCAAAGTGACTAACAAAAAGTGAGTACTTTTTACCGTTTAGTCAGTCTTGTAATGTAGGAAAAACACAGCCAATGTCCGCACAACAAGATCCCACAAGTAGCAGTGTGGTCATGATCAGATCTGTTTTTGTGATGTTGATTTGAGGGGTAAATGTTGACCAGGACACTGGGAATAATTACCCTGACCTTCTAAATAATTCCATGGGATTTTTACATCCACCTGAGTGGGCATACGGGGCCTGGCTTTACTTTTTCTTTGATAAGGTGGCACCTCTGACAGTGCAACACACCCTCAGGACTGCACTACAGTGTCAGCCTTGATTCTTGTCATCAAGTCCTGCAGTGACACTTGATCCTAGAAGCTTGTGACTGAAAGGGGAGAGTGCTACAAACTGAGCCACTGCTGACATTGGTCCTTTAATCCCATGTGTTTCTAATTCGGTAACACAGCTGTTATGTGCTACTTTATCAAACAGCTGCTGAAAGGATAGGAATATTGGGAAAGTACAGGCAGGAACAATCATAGAATCATAGAATAGCACAGTCCTGAATGATGTCATTCTGCCCATCAAGTCAGTGCTGGCCCTTTCAAAGAACAATCCAGTTAGTCTCACTCCCTGACTCTTTCACTATATCCTAACATTTTTCCTGCTTCAGATATTTATCCAATTCCCTTTTGGGATCTACTATTGAATCTGTATCCATCAGCCTATCAGACAGTGCATCCCAAATCCAAACCACTCAGAAACAAAATTCCTCATGTCTGCTTCTTTTACCAATCGCCTTAAATCTGTGTCTCTGGTTAGTGACCCCTTGGACATTGGAAACAGTTTCTCTTTATTTAATTTATCTAAACCCTTCCTAATGTTAAACAGCTCAATCGAATCTCCTCTGAAAGTTCTCTGCTCGAAGCAGAACAACCCAGGCTACATAACTGTAATCCCTCATGCCTGCACAAATTCTCATAAAACAGTTCTTTACCCTCTCCGAAGGCTTCATGTCCTTCCTAAAGTGTGGTTCCCAGTATTCGACACAAGACTTCAGGTGCAGCTGAACTAATATTTTATATATGTTTCACATAATGTCCTTGCTTTTGCTTTTTTTGCCTCTATTTATAAAATCGAGGATTCCATATATTTATTAACGGTTTGGCTACAAAGATTTGTGTACAAATACTCCAGGTGTCTCTGTTATTTCACCACCTTTATAGTTATACCATTTAACTTGTATTGTCTCTCCTCATTCCTCCTTTCAAAATGTATTACTTCACACATCTGCAATGCCTATTAAATATTGAGAAGATTGAAGCCATTGCTTTCTGTCTCTGCTTCAAATATTTCCTAGCTACATACTCCATCCCTCTCCTTTGTAAATGTTTGAGACGAAGCCAAACTGTTCACACACTTTGTTACATAGTTAACCTTGAGATGCTTTGTGATGAGCTTCTGACCAAATTTTCACACCATCAGTAAAATGGCTTATTTCCACCCGCAGTGGAGTTGCATTTCTGGTTAAAAAGGAAAGTAATGCAATAGTGAGGAAGGATATGAGAGCTGATGATGTGGAGTCTGTATGGGTAGAGCTGAGAAACACTAAGGGGCAAAAAACGTTAGTGGGGGTTATATATAGACCCCCAAACTGTGGTGGTGATGTGGGACTGGTCTGAAACAGGAAATTAGAGATGCATGCGATAAAGCAACATCTGTAATTATGGGTGACTTAAATCTGCATATAGATTGGTCAAATCAAATTTGTCACAATAACGTAGAGGAGGAATTACTGGAGTGTATACAAAAGTCCGAGTGTATCAGGCCTGTGTCCTCAGTACCTTGCTCTAAGGCAGCGAGGCCTGGACAACGTATGTCAGCCAAGAGTGACGTCTCAATTCATTCCATCTTCGCTGCCTCTGGAGAATACTTGGCATCAGGTGGCAGGACCGTATCTCCAACACAGAAGTCCTCGAGGTGGCCAACATCCCCAGCTTGTACACACTACTGAGTCAGCGGCTCTTGAGATGGCTTGGCCACGTGAGCCACATGGAAGATGGCAGGATCCCCAAAGACACATTGTGCAGCGAGCTCGCCACTGGTATCAGACCCACCGGCCGTCCATGTCTCCGCTATAAAGACGTCTGCAAACGCGACATGAAATCCTGTGACATTGATCACAAGTCGTGAGAGTCAGTTGCCAGCGTTCGCCAGAGCTGGCGGGCAGCCATAAAGACAGGGCTAAAATGTGGCGAGTCGAAGAGACTTAGTACTTGGCAGGAAAAAAGACAGAGGTGCAAGGGGAGAGCCAACTGTGCAACAGCCCCGACAAACAAATTTCTCTGCACCTGTGCAAAAGCCTGTCACTCTAGAATTGACCTTTATAGCCACTCCAGGCGCTGCTTCACAAACCACTGACCACCTCCAGGCGCGTATCCATTGTCTCTCGAGATAACGAGGCCAAAAGTATACGGGATGGTTTTCTGGACCAATATGTTGAGGAACCAAATAGAGAACAGGCCATCCCAGACTGGGTATTGTGTAAAGAGAGAGGAATAATTGACAATCTAGTTGTGTGAAATCCCTTGAGGATGAGCGACCATAATATAATCGAATTTGCCATGAAGAAAGTCAACAGTGACGTCAGAGGAGAGCTGCAAGCTGATTGGTTGGGTGAGTAGCAGCTATTAGTGCATGTAGATATCTTTAAAAAAGTGAAAAGTTTATTTTTGTGGGAAAAGAACTCTGGTGATAAGGTGAGTACTACTGACGTGTTTCTTTTTTTAATTCAGTGTAGTTTATTCAGAATCTTAGATTGAAGTGGGTAGAAAAAGGCCCCTCATGTAATTAGTATTTTTTTTTAATTAATGGTGTAACTACTTAGTCTAAGGGTAGGTCATGACAGGAGAGTTCAGCCTTTGATCTGCTCCTCCTGCACTTTGTGGGAAATCAGGGATGCTTCCAGTGTCCCTAGTGAGCATGTGTGCAGGAAGTGGATCCATCTGCAACTACTGGCGACCCGCATTATGGAGATGGAGCTGCAGGAGAATTCACTGTGGAGCATCCATAATGCTGAGGAAGTCGTGGATAACATGTTTAGCGAGGTGGTCACACCGCAGATAATAGCTGCACAGGCAGAAAAGCGATGGGTGACCACCAGACAGAGTAGTCGGCACAGGCAGGTAGTGCAGGAGTCCCCTGTGGCCACCCCCCTCTCAAACAGATAGACCGCTTTGGATACTGTTGGGAGGGATGACCTCCCAGGGGAAAGCAGCAACAGCCAGGCCCATGGGACCACAGAGGGCTCTGCCTCACAGCAGGGCAGGTAAAGGGGTGTAAGAGCTATCATGATAGGGGATTCTATCGTAGGGGGTGCAGGTAGGCGTTTCTGTGGCCGCAAAAGAGGCACCAGGATGGTATGTTGCCTCCCTGCTGCGAGGGTCAAGGATGTCCCGGAGTGGCTGCAGGAAATTCTGAAAGGAGAGAGTGAGCAGCCAGAGGTCGTGGTCCATATTGGTGCAAACGATATAGACAGGAAGAGAGCTGAGGTCCTTCACAGTGAATATAGGGAGTTAGGCAGAAGGTTAAAAAGTAGAACTTCTCGGGTTAATCTCAGGATTTGGCATAACCATCAGCCTCAAGAAAATGAACATCATGGGACAGGATGTCAGAAATGCTCCATCCATCAATATCGGCGGCCACGCTCTGGAAGTGGTTCAAGAGTTCACCTACCTAGGCTCAACTGTCACCAGTTACCTGTCTCTAGATGCAGAAATCAACAAGCGCACGGGAAAGGCTTCCACTGCTATGTCCAAACTGGCCAAGAGAGTGTGGCAAAATGGCGCACTGACACGGAAAACAAAAGTCCGAGTGTATCAAGCCTGTGTCCTCAGTACCTTGCTCTATGGCAGCGAGGCCTGGACAACGTATGTCAGCCAAGAGCGACGTCTCAATTCAGTCCATCTTCGCTGCCTCCGGAGAATACTTGGCATCAGGTGGCAGGACCGTATCTCCAAAACAGAAGTCCTCGAGGCGGCCAACATCCCCAGCTTATACATACTACTGAGTTAGCGGCGCTTGAGATGGATTGGCCATGTGAGCCGCATGGAAGATGGCAGGATCCCCAAAGACACTTTGTACAGCGAGCTCGCCACTGGTATCAGACCCACCGGCCGTCCATGTATCCGCTTTAAAGACGTCTGCAAACGCGACATGAAATCCTGTGACATTGATCACAAGTAGTGGGAGTCAGTTGCCAGCGATCGCCAGAGCTGGCGGGCACCCATAAAGGAGGGGCTAAAGTGCGGCGAGTCGAAGAGACTTCACAGTTGGCAGGAAAAAAGACAGAAGCGCAAGGGGAGAGCCAACTATGTAACAGCCCCGACAGACAACTTTTTCTGCAGCACCTGTGGGAGAGCCTGTCACTCTAGAATTGTCCTTTATAGCCATTCCAGGCGCTGCTGCACAAACCACTGACCACCTCCAGGCGCTTACCCATTGTCTATCGAGGTAAGGAGGCCAAAGACAAAGAAGAAGAAGAATCTCAGGATTACTCCCTGTGCCACGTGCTAGTGAGGATAGGAATAGGAGGATTAGGCAAATGAAAGTGTGGCTGAAGAGCTGGTGTAGGCGGGAGGGCTTCAGCTACTTGGATCATTGGGATCTCTTCTGGTGCAGAGGTGACCTGTTGAAGAGGGTCGGATTGCATCTAAACTGAAAGGGGACCAATATCCTTGCGGGGAGGTTTGTTAGTACTACTCGGGAGGGTTTAAACTAGTCTTGCAGAGAGGTGGGACTCTAAGTAGTAGTCTCTCCGATGAGATAGTTGAGGTAAATGTAGAGGTTAATGCAAGCAAGTCCAGTAGGCGGGCCTGGCAGTGGCCTGACAGGGAGCGTGGAAGGTCTGGTCGACTAAACTACAAGTACTTTAATGCAAGAGGCCTTACAGGTAAGGCAGATGAACTCAGAGCATGGATCAGTACATGGGATTGTGATATTATAGCTATTACAGAAACGTGGTTGAGGGATAGGCAAGACTGGCAGCTCAATGTTACGGGGTACCGATGCTTCAGTTGGAGGGAAGAGAGGATGGGGAGTTGCACTATTGATTAGGGAGCACATCACGGCAGTAGTTAGAGAGGATATAACGGGGGGAACGTCCAGTGAGGCCATATGAGTGGAGCTTAGAAATAAGCAAGGGGAGATCTCTTTGATGGGATTATACTATAGGCCCCCCAATAGTCAGAGGGAATTGGAGGAGCATATATGCAGGGAAATCACAGATAGGTGTAGGAATTATAGGGTTGTAATAGTAAGTGATTTTAACTTTCCTAATATTGACTGGGACTGCATTAGTGCGAAGGGATCAGATGGGCAAGAATTTGTTCAGTGTGTCCAGGATAGTTTTATGAAACATTATGTGGATGGCCCTATGAGAGAAAAGGCTACACTCGACCTCCTCTTTGGAAATGAGGATGGGCAGGTGGTTGAACAAAGAACAAAGAACAAGGATAATTACAGCACAGGAACAGGCCCTTCGGCCCTCCAAGCCTGCGCCGATCCAGATCCTCTCTCTAAACATGTCGCCTATTTTCTAAGGTTCTGTATCTCTTTTCTTCCTGCCCATTCATGTATCTGTCTAGATACATCTTAAAAGACTCCATCGTGCCCGCGTCTACCACCTCCGCTGGCAACGCGTTCCAGGTGCCCACCACCCTCTGCGTAAAGAACTTTCCACGCATATCCCCCCTAAACATTTCCCCTTTCACTTTGAACTCGTGTCCTCTAGTAATTGAAACCCCCACTCTGGGAAAAAGCTTCTTGCTATCCACCCTGTCTATACCTCTCATGATTTTGTACACCTCAATCAGGTCCCCCCTCAACCTCCGTCTTTCTAATGAAAATAATCCTAATCTGCTCAACCTCTCTTCATAGCTAGCGCCCTCCATACCAGGCAACATCCTGGTGTACCTCCTCTGCACCCTCTCCAAAGCATCCACATCCTTTTGATAATGTGGCGACCAGAACTGTACGCAGTATTCCAAATGTGGCCGAACCAAAGTCCTATACAACTGTAACATGACCTGCCAACTCTTGTACTCAATGCCCCGTCCGATGAAGGAAAGCATGCCGTATGCCTTCTTGACCACTCTATTTACCTGCGTTGCCACCTTCAGGGAACAGTGGACCTGAACACCCAAATCTCTCTGGACATCAATTTTCCCCAGGACTTTTCCATTTACTGTATAGTTCACTCTTGAATTGGATCTTCCAAAATGCATCACCTCGCATTTGCCCTGATTGAACTCCATCTGCCATTTCTCTGCCCAACTCTCTAATCTATCTATATTCTGCTGTATTCTCTGACAGTCCCCTTCACTATCTGCTACTCCACCAATCTTAGTGTCGTCTGCAAACTTGCTAATCAGTCCACCTATACTTTCCTCCAAATCATTAATGTATATCACAAACAACAGTGGTCCCAGCACGGATCCCTGTGGAACACCACTGGTCACACGTCTCCATTTGAGAAACTCCCCTCTACTGCTACTCTCTGTCTCCTGTTGCCCAGCCAGTTCTTTATCCATCTAGCTAGTACACCTTGGACCCCAAGCGCCTTCACTTTCTCCATCAGCCTGCCATGGGGAACCTTATCAAACGCCTTACTGAAGTCCATGTATATGACATCGACAGCCCTTCCCTCATCAATCAACTTTGTCACTTCCTCAAAGAATTCTATTACGTTGGTAACACATGACCTTCCCTGCACAAAACCATGTTGCCTATCACTGATGAGCCCATTTTCTTCCAAATGGGAATAGATCCTATCCCTCAGTATCTTCTCCAGCAGGTTCCCTACCACTGACGTCAGGCTCACCGGTCTATAATTACCTGGATTATCCCTGCTACCCTTCTTAAACAAGGGGACAACATTAGCAATTCTCCAGTCCTCCGGGACCTCACCCGTGTTTAAGGATGCTGCAAAGATATCTGTTAAGGCCCCAGCTATTTCCTCTCTCGCTTCCCTCAGTAACCTGGGATAGATCCCATCCGGACCTGGGGACTTGTCCACCTTAATGCCCTTTAGAATACCCAACACTTCCTCCCTCCTTATGCCGACTTGACCTAGAGTAATCAAACATCTGTTCCTAACCTCAACATCCGTCATGTCCCTCTCCTCGGTGAATACTGATGCAAAGTACTCGTTTAGAATCTCACCCATTTTCTCTGAGTCGAAGCATAACATTCCTCCTTTGTCCTTGAGTGGGCCAATCCTTTCTCTAGTTACCCTCTTTCTCCTTATTTTTGAATAAAAGGCTTTGGGATTTTCCTTAACCCTGTTTGCTAAAGATATTTCATGACCCCTTTTAGCCCTCTTAATTCCTCGTTTCAGATTGGTCCTACATTCCCGATATTCTTTCAAAGCTTCGTCTTTCATCAGCCGCCTGCACCTTATGTATGCTTCCTTTTTCCTCTTAGCCAGTCTCACAATTTCACCTGTCATCCATGGTTCCCTAATCTTGCCATTTCTATCCCTCATTTTCACAGGAACATGTCTCTCCTGAACGCTAATCAACCTCTCTTTAAAAGCCTCCCACATATCACATGTGGATTTACCTTCAAACAGCTGCTCCCAATCTACATTTCCCAGCTCCTGCCGAATTTTGGTATTGTTGGCCTTCCCCCAATTTAGCACTCTTCCTTTAGGACCACTCTCGTCTTTGTCCATGAGTATTTTAAAGCTTACGGAATTGTGATCACTATTCCCAAAGTAATCCCCTACTGAAACTTCAACAACCTGGCCGGGCTCATTCCCCAACACCAGGTCCAGTATGGCCCCTTCCCGAGTTGGACTATTTACATACTGCTCTAGAAAACCCTCCTGGATGCTCCTTACAAATTCTGCTCCATCTGGACCTCTAACACTAAGCGAATCCCAGTCAATGTTGGGAAAATTAAAATCTCCTATCACCACCACCCTGTTGCTCCTACATCTTTCCATAATCTGTTTACATATTTGTACCTCTATCTCACGCTCGCTGTTGGGAGGCCTGTGGTACAGCCCCAACATTGTTACCGCACCCTTCCTATTTCTGAGTTCTGTCCATATTGCCTCACTGCTCGAGTCCTCCATAGTGCCCTCCTTCAGCACAGCTGTGATATCCTCTTTGACCAGTAATGCAACTCCTCCACCCCTTTTACCTCCCTCTCTATCCCGCCTGAAGCATCGATATCCTGGGATATTTAGTTGCCAATCATGTCCTTCCCTCAACCAAGTCTCAGTAATAGCAATAACATCATACTCCCAGGTACTAATCCAAGCCCTAAGTTCATCTGCCTTACCTACTACACTTCTTGCATTAAAACAAATGCACCTCAGACCACCAGTATATTCATCATCTGCTTCCTGCCTGTTCTTCCGCTTAGTCACACTGACTTCATTATCTAGTTCCTTCCAGGCTTTTGTTACTAGCTCCTTACTGTCAACTGACCTCAATTGGTTCCCATCCCCCTGCCACATTAGCTTAAACCCTCCCCAACAGCGTTAGCAAAAGCACCTCCAAGGACATTGGTTCCAGTCCGGCCCAGGTGTAGACGTGTAGATGTGTCAGTGGGGGAGCACTTTGGGACCAGTGACCATAACTCTATTAGCTTCAAGATAGTTATGGAAGAGGATAGGACTGGTCCTCAGGTTGAAGTCCTAAATTGGAGGAAGGTTAATTTTGATGGCATCAGACAGGAACTCTCAAAAGTTGAATGGAAGGGGCTGTTTACAGGTAAAGGGACGTCTGGCAAGTGGGAGGCTTTTAAAAGTGAGATAGGAAGAGTTATGGGCCGGCATATTCCTGTTAGATGGAAGGGCAAGGCTGGCAAGTTTAGGGAACCTTGGTTGATGAGGGATGTTGAGGGTCTGATCAGGACAAAGAAGGAGGAATATGTCAGGTATAGGCAGCGGGGATCAAACGAGTCCCTCCAGGAGTACAGTGGATTTAGGAGTGCACTCAAGAAAGAAATTAGGAGGGAGAAAAGGGGCCATGAGATTTCCCTGGCAGATAAGATAATGGAGAATCCGAATATATTCTATAAGTATATTAAGAGTAAAAGGGTAGCTAGGATGAGAGTCGGTCCCCTTCAGGATCAGTGTGGTAATCTACTTGTGCAGCCACGGGAAATGGGCGAGGTCTTAAATGAATACTTCCCGTCTTTATTTACCATGGAGACAACATGGAAGCTAGTGAGTTCAAGGGAGGGAACAGTGATATCCTGGAGCATATCAACATTACAAAGGAGGCGGTGTTGGAGGTTTTGAAGCGCAATAAGGTAGATAAATCCCCAGGGCCTGACCAGGTGTATCCTAGGATGCTATGGGAAGAAAGGAAGGGTATTCCTGGAGCCCGAGCAGAGATTTCTACATTATCGTTAGCCATGGGAGAGGTACAGGAAGACCGGAGGATAGCTAATGTTGTGCCTTTATTTAATAAGGGCAGCAGTGATAAGCCAGGGAACTACAGGCCGGTGAGCCTTACATCAATGATGGGAAAGTTATTGGAAGGGATTCTGACAGACAGGGTTTATATGCATTTGGAAAGGCAACGTCTGATTAGGGATCGTCAGCATGGCTTTGTGCATGGGAATCATGTCTCAGGAATTTGATTGCGTTTTTTGAGGAGGTGACCAAAAGGATTGTCGAGGGCAGGGCGAAGGACGTTGTCTACATGGACTATAGCAAGGCCTTTGACAAGGTCCCGCATGGTCGGCTGGTCCAGAAGATTCATACACATGGGATCCAGGGTGTGCTAGCCAATTGGATACAAATTTGGCTTGGTGATCGGATGGTAGTGGGGGGTTGTTTTTCAGATTGGAGGCTGGTGAACAGTGGTGTGCCACAGGGATCGGTTCTGGGCCCTCTCTTGTTTGTCATATATATTAATGACTTGGATATGAATGTAGGGGGCATGATTGGTAAGTTTGCAGATGATACAAAAAATGATGGAATGGTAGAAAGTGAAGAAGCTTGTCTAAGGTTACAACAGGATATAGATAAACTTGGAAAGTGGGCAAGGGATTGGCAAATGGAATTTAATGCAGACAAGTGCGAAGTAATGCATGTTGGGAAGTTAAACCAGGGCAGGACATATACAGTGAATGATAGGACCTGGGGAGTGTTGTTGAGCAGAGAGAACTTGGGGTGCAAGTGCATAGTTCCCTGAATGTGCCAACACAGGTAGACAGGGTGGTGAAGAAGGTGTATGGCATGCTTGTCTTCATCAACTGCGGCATGGAGTACAAGAGTTGGGACGTCATGTTACAGTTGTACATAACATTGGTTATTCCGCATTTGGAGTCCAGTGTGCAGTTCTGGTCGCAACACGACAGGAAAGATGTGATTAAGCTAGAGAGGGTGCAGAAAAGATTCATAAGGATGTTGCCTGGTTTGGAGGGCTTGAGTTATAAAGAGAGATTGGGTAGTCTGGGTCTGTTTTCCCTGGAGCAAAGACGGCTGAGAAGGGACATGATGGAGGTATATAAAATTATGAGAGGCATCGATAGAGCAGGTAGCCAGAGTCTGTTTCCCATGGTAGGGGTGACTAAAACTGGAGGGCATAGATTTAAGATGAAAGGGAGTAGGTTGAAAGGGGATTAAAAGGGTAAATCTTTCACACAAAGAATAGTGCGTATCTGGAATGAGCTGCCAGAGGAGGTGGTGGAGGTAGGAACAGTAGCCACATTTAAGAGTCATCTGGACAGGTATTTGAATGAGCAAAGCATAGACGGATATGGAATTAATGCAGGCACGTGGAATCAGTACAGATCGGCATTATGGTCGGCATGGACGCAGTGGGCCGAAGGGCCTGTTTCTATGCTTCACGAATCTATGATTAAGATGGAGAGTGACGTAGTTGATTCTGAGACTAGGGTCGTGAATCTTAATAAAGGAAAGTATGAAGGTATGAGGCACGAGTTGGCTATGATGGATTGGGAAACGTTACTTAAAGGGATGATGGAGGAAAGGCAATGGCAATATTCAGAGTGCATTGATGAACTGCAACACTTGTTTACTCCTGTCTGGCGCAAAAGTAAAATGGGAAAGGTAGCCAAACCATGGCTTACAAGGAAAATTAGAGATAGTATTAGATTCACGGAAGAGGCATATACATTCGACAGAAAGGAACAACAGACCTGAGGATTGGGAGCAGTTTAGAATTCAGCAAAGGAGGACCAAGGGGTTGATTAATAAGGGGAAAATAAAGTACATGAGTAAGCTTGTGGGGAACATACAACCTGACTGTAAAGGTTTCTGTAGGTATGTGAAGAGGAAAGGATTGGTTCAGACAAATGTAGGTCCTTACAGTTAGAAACATGGGAATTGATTATGGGAAACAAAGAAATGTCTAACCAACTAAATGCATACTTTGATTCTGTCTTCACAAATGATGGCACAAATATCTTACCAGAAATGTTGGGGAACACAGGGTTTAGTGAGAGGAAGGAACCGAAGGAAATCAGTATTAGTAGAGAAATTGTGTTGGAGAAGTTGATGGGATTGAAGGCCGATAAATCCTCAGGGCCTGAAAATCTACATCCCACATTACTTAAAGAAGTGACCCTAGAAATAGTGGATGCTTTGGTGGTCATCTTTCAAGATTCTATCGACTTTGGAACAGTTCCAGCTGATTGGAGGGCAGCTAATGTAACCCCACCGTTTAAAAAGGGAGGTAGAAATAAAGCAGGGCATTATAGACAAGTCAGCCTGACGTCGGTAGTGGGGAAAATTCTAGAGTCCATTATCAAAGTTTTTATGACAGAGCACTTGGAGAACAGTGTTAGAATCGGATAGAGTCAGCATGGATTTACGAAAGGGGAATCATGCTTGATAAATCTATTAGAATTCTTCGAGGATGTAACTAATAGAGAGGATGAGGGGGAGCCAGAGAATGTGGTTTATCTGGACTTTCAGAAGGCTTTCGACAAAGTCCCACAAAAGAGATTAGTGAGTAAAATTAAAGCGCATGGGATTAGTGGTAGTGTATTGCGATAGATAGAAAATTGGTTGGCAGATGGAAAAAAAGAGTAGGGATAAACGGATCTTTTTCCAAATGGCAGGCAGTGATTAGTGGGGTACCACAGGGATCGGCGCTAGGACCCCAGCTATTCACACTCTATATTAATGATTTAGATGAGGGAACTAAATGTAATATCTGCACATTTTCAGAAGACACAAAACTGGGTGGGAGGGTGAGTTGTGAGGAGGATGCAGAGTGGCTTCAGGGTGATTTGGACAAGTTGAGTGAGTGGGCTATTGCATGGCAGATGCAGTATAATGTGAATAAATGAGAGGTTATCCACTTTGGTAGCAAAAACAGGAAGGCAGATTATTATCCGAAAGGCGATAAACTGAGAGAGGGGAATATGCAACGAGGCCTGGGTGTTCTCGTACACCAGTCACTGAAGGTAAGCATGCAGGTGCAACAGGCGGTAGAAAAAGGCGAATGTTATGTTGGCCTTCATCGAGACAGGATTCTAGTGCAGGAGCAGGGATGTCTTGCTGCAATTATACAGGGCTTTGGTGAGGCCGCACTTGGATAGTGTGTGCAGTTTTGGTCTCCTTCTCCAAGAAAGGATGTTCCTGCTCTCGCGAGAGTGCAATGAAGGTTTATCAGACTGATTCCTGGGAAGCCGGGACTGACGTATGAGGAGAGATAGGATTATATTCGCTGGAGTTCGGAAGAGTGAAGAGGGATCTCATAGAAACCTATAAAATTCTAACAGGACTTGACAGGGTAGTTGCAGGAAGGATGCTCCCGATGGTGGGGGAGTCCAGAACCAGGGGTCATAGTCTAAGGATACGGGGTAAACTTTTCAGGACTGAAATGAGGAGAACTTTCTTCACCCTGAGAGTGGTGAGCAAGTGAAATGACGTCATCACTCCCATATCCAAGAGGGATTGGAATATGCTGGTCAGTGCCTCTGCTACCTCCACCATTCCATCCCTCATCAACCCTCATGCATCCCATCCAGACTGGGTAAATGATCTACTTTATTGTGATACAAAAAGTGCTGTATTGAAAAGGCTGAACTGAATCTGTTTGTTCAGTTCACTGCAAATAATATCAGTCTCCATGGACCCTAATTGTGTCACTGGAAGTTTTCCATCTTCTATTAATAATGGGCTCCCGTGTGTTGTCCCATAGTTTCAGCCGGAACATCAACCCCGGCACAACAGAGATCAGCGGCTCCAGAGAGAGAGAAAGGATAGATCAGAATCTGAGAACAAATGACTGGAATGTAACAACAATGGGTCAGAATCTGAGAACAACAGATTGGAATGTTACAACAATGGGTCAGAATCTGAGAACAATAGATGGGAATGTTACAACAATGGACAGGAGTTTATCCTCGGATCTTTACTCTCTTTCTACATATTATGATTGGATGTCATTAAACTCTCGTATCTATCTCGCACTGAAGATTATTCAATACATTTACTATCCCATCCTGGCTATTATTGGTGTCCCTGGTAAGTCTCTATATCTAGCTATTAATTCTATAAACCAGGTTTAACAGCATTACTGCTCCTGTAATTTACTCTGCACTTTTTGCTGCCGTTGTATTCCTGGTGAATATGTCCAGCTATTAGCTCGATAAACCATTGCCAACTTTATTGGATTTCTTGACATTTGCTCTCTCATCTTTACTGCTGTTGCTGTCTCTACTTCCCGGTAGGGCATCTGTAAACCCCGTTTCACTGAAATACTGTTCTGTTATGTAAATTTTAGGAAGACTGAAGCCAGTGTCATTGGTCTCCATCACAAACTCCATCCCCTATCTGTGAAACAAATACACCACCCTGCCCAATAGCTGAGGCTGAACCAGACTGTTTGCAATCGGTGTGTTCTATTTAAACCTGAGCTGAGTCCATCTCCATATTCTCTCCATTACCAACCCTGTCTACGACCACCTCTGTCATATCCCCCATCTCCACCTCTGTCTCAGCCAATCTGCTGCATAAACCCTCACCTGTACCTTTGTTAAATCCACACTTAACTATTCCAATTCTATCCTGGTCACACTCCCAGTTATAAACCTCCATAAACCACAGCCCATCCAGATTTCTGCTGCCTGTATCCTAACTCACACCAAATCCCAATCACCAATCACCCCTGTGCTCACTGATCTACATTGGCTCCCGGTCTGGCAGCACCTTCATTTTAATATAGTCATTCTTGTGTTTGAATCCCTCCATGGCCTCACCCCTCCAATTAGTCCCATTCTCCTGCCCATTCTCATATTCCTGAAAATGTTTTGACTTCAATCTTTTCTCATTTCTCCTTCTGAAGTGAATCCCTTTCCCACTGTATCTGTCCCGAGCCACTATTTTAGACTGTACAGCACTACTGGTGCTGACGGTTCAGAAGCTGGGATCCATAGGGAGATGTGAACTGCACAGCAGGGCACTTCTAGTGCGGCCTGCAAAGTGCCCCATGCTGGGCAGGGCTCTAGCTCAATCGTACCATGTATGTGTTGTTGCTCTGAGGATGGTTTTGAATGTGATGTCAATATACCATACCGGCAGCATTGATGTACGTCTTTGAAACTAGGTCTGTACATGTCCACTGACCGCCTGTGTTAGTCACTCTCAGCTGAACATACATTCAGCAGCATGAGGAACCCCCTCTAGTATTATTTAAAAGGACCAGGCATCCAACTTACAGGTGAGGGGCTTTTGACTTACTTCTATTATTGTAAAGTTAGTGGAGGTGCTGTGGATGGTTTGTTGGAGGTTGTGTTGTGAGCTGCTGCAGACATTCAGGGAGGACAGAGGATTTGGTGACCCAACTCAGCACGAGGTGTGGCCTATCAGGGGAAAACAGCAGCAGCCAGAGCAGTGGCACCACGGCTGGCACTGTTGTTCAGCAGGGAGGGACAAAGCACAGAAGAGCAATAGTTATAGGGGACTCTATAGTCATGGGCACAGATAGGCGCTTCTGTGGACGTGAAAGAGACTACAGGAAGGTATGTTGCCTCCCTGGTTTCAGGGTCAAGGATATCTCTGAACGGACAGGGGGCATTCTGAAGGGGGAGGGTGAACAGCCAGAGGTTGTGGTACACATCGGTAGCAATGACATAGGCAGGAAGAGTGATGAGGTCCTGCAGGGGGAGTTTAGGAAGTTAGGCAGTCAGTTACAAAACAAGACCTCGAGGGTTGTAATCGCTGGATTCATCCCAGTGCAACGTGCCAGTGAGGCGAGAAATAGGAAGATAGTGCAGCGAAACACGTGGCTGAGCAGCTGTTGCAGGAGGGAGGGTTTCAGATATCTGGACCATTGGGATCTCTTCAGGGACAGATGGGACCTGTACAAGAAGGACGGTTTGCATAGAAACTGGAAGGGCACTAATATCCTAGCTGCAAGGTTTGCTAGCATCACTCGGGAGGGTTTAAACTAGTGTGGCAGGGGGGTGGAAACCACAGCAGTAGGACAGCTAGTGAAATAAATGAGGAGGACATAGTAAATAAGGCCAGTAGGACGAAGAGGAAGAGCAGGCAGGGAGCTGTTTCTGAGCACAGCGGGACTGGTGATCTGAAGTGCATTTGTTTCAATGTGAGAAGTATAACAGGTAAGGCAAATGAACTTAGAACTTGGATTAGTACTTGGAAATATGATGTTGATGCTATTACAGGGACTTGGTTGAGGGAAGGGCAGGATTGGCAGCTAAATGATGCAGGTTTTAGAAGCTTCAGGCGGGATAGAGGGGGATGTAAAAGGGGTGGGGGAGTTGCATTACTGCTTAAGGAGAATATCACAGCTGTACTGCTCAGGACACCTCAGAGGGGTCATGCAGCGAGGCAATATGAGTGGAGCTCAGGAATAGGAAGGGTGCAGTCACGATGTTGGGGGTTTACTACAGGCCTCCCAACAGCCAGCGGGAGGGAGAGGAGCAGATATGTCGACAGATTTTGGAAAGATGTAAAGGTAACAGGGTTGTATTGGTGGGTGATTTTAACTTCCCCAATATTGACTGGGATTCGCTTTGTGCGGCTTGGATGGGGCAGAATTTCTGAGAAGCATCCAGGAGGGCTTCTGGAAACAATATGTAGATAGTCCAACCATGGATGGGGCCATTCTGGACCTGGTATTGAGGAATGAGCCCGGCCAGGTGATCGAAGTTGCAGTGGGGGAGCATTTCGGGAACAGTGACCATAATTCCATAAGTTTTAAGGTACTTGTGGATGAGGATAAGAGCAAACCTCGGGTGAAGGTGCTAAATTGGGGGAAGGCTAATTACAACAATATTAGGCAGGATCTGAAGAATTTAGATTGGGGGCGGCTGTTTGAGGGTAAATCAACATCTGACATATGGGAGTCTTTCAAATGTCAGCTGATTAGAATCCAGGACCAGCATGTTCTGGAAAAAAGACAAGTTTGGCAAGTTTCGGGAAGCTTGGATAACACGGGATATTGTGAGCCTAGTCAAAAAGAAAAAGGAAGCATATGTAAGGGCTGGAAGGCTAGGAACAGACGAAGCACTTGAGGAATATAAAGACAGTAGGAATGAACTTAAGCAAGGAGTTAGGAGGGCTAAAAGGGGTCATGAAAAGTCATTGGGAAACAGGATTAAGGAAAATCCCAAGGCTTTTTATACATATATAAAAAGCAAGATGGTAACCAGGGAAAGGGTTGGCCCACTCAAGGACAGAGATTGGAATCTATGTGTGGAGCCAGAGGAAATGGGCGAGGTGCTAAATGAGTACTTTGCATCAGTTTTCACCAAAGAGAAGGACTTGGTGGATGATGAGCCGAGGGAAGGGAGCGCAGATAGTCTCAGTCATTTCATTAACAATAAGGAGGAGGTGTTGGGTGTCTTGCAAAGCATTAAGGTAGATAAGTCTCCAGGGCCTGATGGGATCTACCCTAGAATACTGAGGGAGGCAAGGGAAGAAATTGCTGGGGCCTTGACAGAAATCTTTGCATCCTCATTTGCTACAGGTGAGGTCCCAGAGGACTGGAGAATAGCCAATGTTGTTCCTTTGTTTAAGAAGGGTGGCAAGGATAATCCACGAAATTATAGGCTGGTGAGCCTTACGTCAGTGGTAGGGAAACTATTAGAGAGGATTATTCAGGACAGGATTTGCTCCCATTTGGAAACAAACGAACGTATTAGCGAGAGGCAGCATGGTTTTGTGAAGGGGAGGTCGTGTCTTACTAATTTGATTGAGTTTTTTGAGGAAGTGACGAAGATGATTGATAAAGAAAGGGCAGTGGATGTTATCTGTATGGACTTTACTAAAGCCTATGACATGGTCCCGCATGGCAGACTGGTACGAAAGGTGAAGTCACACAGGATCAGAGGTGAGCTGGCAAGATGGATACAGAACCGGCTTGGTCATAGAAGACAGAGGGCAACAGTGGATGGGCGTTTTTCTGAATGGTGGGATGTGACTAGTGGTGTTCCGCAGGGATCACTGCTGGGACCTTTGATGTTTGTAGTATATATAAATGATTTGGAGGAAAATGTAGCTGGTCTGATTAGTAAGTTTGCGAACGACACAAAGGTTGGTGGTGTTGCGGACAGTGATGAGGATTGTCAGAGGATACAGCAGGATATAGATCGGTTGGAGACTTGGGCAGAGAAATGGCAAATGGAGTTTAATCCGGGAAAATCTGAGGTAATGCATTTTGGAAGGTCGAATGCAGGTGGGAGGTATACAGTAAATGGCAGAACCCTGAGGAGTATTCACAGGCAGAGGGATCTGGGCGTGCAGGTCCACAGGTCACTGAAAGTAGCAACACAGGTGGATAAGGCATACGGCATGCTTGCCTTCATCGGACGAGGCACAGTGTATAAAAATTGCCAAGTCATGTTGCAGCTGTGCAGAACCTTAGTTAGGCCACACTTGGAATATTGTGTGCAATTCTGGTCGCCACACTACCAGAAGGATGTGGAGGCTTTGCAGAGGGTACAGAGGAGGTTTAACAGGATGTTACCTGGTCTGGAGGGCATTAGCTATGAGGAGAGGTTGGATAAACTCGGATTGTTTTCACTGGAACGACGGAGGTGGAGGGGCGACATGATAGAGGTTTACAAAGTTATGAGCCGCATGGACAGAGTGGATAGTCAAAAGCTTTTTCCCAGGTTGGAAGAGTCAGTTACTAGGGGACAAAGGTTTCAGGTGCGAGGGGCAAAGTTTAGAGGGGATGTGCGAGGCAGGTTTTTTACACAGAGGGTGGTGAGTGCCTGGAACTTGCTGCCGGGGGAGGTGGTGGAAGCAGATACCATAGCGACGTTTAAGAGACATCTTGACAAATACATGAATAGGAAGGGAATAGAGGGATATGGGCCCCGTAAGTGCAGAAGTTGTTAGTTTAGGCAGGCATCAAGATCGGCGCAGGCTTGGAGGGCCGAATGGCCTGTTCCTGTGCTGTACGGTTCTTTGTTCTTTGTTATTGACTGTAGTTACAATGTCCCTTGATCTGTAACGTGATCAACAAATGGAGCAGAGGCTGCAGAAAGGGAAAGCTCTGGAAAGAGGGAGGAGGAGCGGGTTCTGCCCGCTTATATTCAAACCTGAGCTGAGTTCATCTCCATTTCCTTTCCATCACCAACCGATTCAGCATTTCGCGTCTGCACTGGCTCTCCGAATGAACAATTCATCTGATGCCGTTCCCTGCATTCTCCCTGTAACCCTACACATTCTTCCTTCTCATATAACAGTCTATTCAGCTTCAATTGAACCTGCCTCCACCACACTCTCAGGCAGTGCATTCCAGACTCTAACCACTCACTGTGTGAAAAAATATTTTCCTCAGGTCGTCTTTGCTTCTTTTACCCATGACTTTAAATCTGTGCCCTTTCGTTCTCGATCCTTTCACGAGTGGGAACTGTTTCTCTCTATCAACTCTGCTCAGACACCTCATGATTTTTGAAACCTCTAATAAATCACCTCTCAGCCTTCTCCGAGGAAAACAGCCTCAAACATCTCCAGCGAATTAGTTAAACATGATGTTCTCTCAAGAAATCCATGCTGGCTTGTTTAATTAACTCGCATTTGTCCATGTGACTATTAGCTTTGTCCAAGATTATTTCTTTCTGGTAATGTTCCCACCACCGAAGTTTAACTGACAGGCCTGTAGCTGCTGGCTTTATCTTTACACCCTTTTCTGAACAAGGGTGTAACGTTTGCAATTCTCCAGTCCTCTGGCATCACCCCAAGTCTAAGAGAGATTGAAAAAATATGTCCAGTGCCTCTGCGATTTCCACCCTCACTTCCCTCAGTATCATATAACATAGAACATTACAGCGCAGTACAGGCCCTTCAGCCCTGGATGTTGCGCTGGCCTGTGAAACCATCTGACTTACACTATTCCATTTTCATCCATATGTCTATCCAATGACCACTTAAATGCCCTTAAAGTTGGCGAGTCTACTACTGTTGGAGGCAGGGCGTTCCAAGCCCCTACTACTCTCTGTGTAAAGAAACTACCTTTGACATCTGTCCTATATCTATCACCCTTCAACTTAAAGTTATGTCCCCTCGTGTTTGCCATCACCATCCGAGGAAAAAGGCTCTCACTATCCACCCTGTCCAACCCTCTGAATATCTTATATGTCTCTATTAAGTCACCTCTTCTCCTCCTTCTCTCCAACGAAAACAACCTCAAGTCCCTCAGCCTTTCCTCGTAAGACCTTCCCTCCATACCAGGCAACATCCCAGTAAATCTCCTCTGCACCTTTTCCAAAGCTTCCACATCCTTCCTGTAATGCGGTGACCAGAACTGCACGCAATACTCCAGGTGCGGCCGCACCAGAGTTCTGCACAGCTGCAGCATGACCCCGTGGCTCCGAAACTCGATCCCCCTACTAATAAAAGCTAACACACCATATGCCTTCTTAACAGCTCTAATAACCTGGGTGGCAACTTTCAGGGCTTTATGTACCTGGACACCAAGATCTCTCTGCTCATCTACACTACCAAGAATCTTCCCATTAGCCCAGTATTCTGCAATCCTGTTACTCCTTCCGAAGTGAATCACCTCACATTTTTCCGCATTAAACTCCATTTGCCATCTCTCAGCCCAGCTCTGCAGCCTATCTATGTCCCTCTGTAACCTACAACTTTCTTCGGCACTATCCACAAATCCACCGACCTTCGTGCCATCCGCAAATTTACTAACCAACCCTTCTACACCCTCATCCAGGTCATTTATAAAAATAACAAACAGCAGTGGCCCCAAAACAGATCCTTGCGGTACACCACTAGAAACTATACTCCAGGATGAACATTTACCATCAACCACCACCCTCTGTCTTCTTTCAGCTTGCCAATTTCTGATCCAAAGCACTAATTCACCTTCAATCCTATACTTCTGTATTTTCTGTAATAGCTGACCGTGGGGAACCTTATCAAACGCCTTACTGAAATCCATATAGACCACATCTACGGCTTTACCCTCATCCACCTGTTTGGTCACCTTGTAAAAAAACTCAATAAGGTTTGTGAGGCACGACCTACCCTTCACAAAACCGTGCTGACTATCTCTAATGAACGTATTCTTTTCAAGATGATTATAAATCCTGTCTCTTATAACCTTTTCCAACATTTTACCCACAACCGAAGTAAGGCTCACAGGTCTATAATTACCAGGGCTGTCTCTACTCCCCTTCCTGAACAAGGGGACAACATTTGCTATCCTCCAGTCTTCCGGCACTATTCCTGTCGACAATGACGACATAAAAAATCAAGGACAAAGGCTCTGCAATCTCCTCCCTGGCTTCCCAGAGAATCCGAGGATAAATCCCATCTGGCCCAGGGGACATATCTATTTTCCTACTTTCCAAAATTGCTAACACCTCCTCCTTGTGAACCTCAATCCCATCTAGCCTTGGATGCATCTCATCTTTTCCTGGTACTTTATTCAATTTAAGTACAGACAGACTATCTAATACTTCCTCTTTATCAATTTTAAACCCCACTAGTGTCTGACTTACCTCCTCTTTCAACATTGCCTGGGTTGCATCTTAGAATCATAGAAAGTTTATGGCACAGAGAGAGACCACTTGGCCCAACATGCCAATGTTGTCCAAAAAACGACCCATCCATTCTAATCCTACCTTCCAGCATTTGATAGATTACAGCACTTGAGGTGCATATCCAGGCACCTTTTGAATGAGTTGTTGGTTTCTGCCTCAACTACCCTTTCGGACAGTGAGTTCCAGACTCCCACCACCCGCTGGGTGTAAAATAAAATCCGCAGCTCCCTTTTAATCTTTCTACCAATCACTTTAAGTCCATGCCCCCTCGTCACTGACCTCTTTGCTCAGGTGAATGGACCCTTCACCTCCACTCTACCCAGGCCCCTCTCAGTTTTGTACATTTCAATCAGATTTATCCTCAGCCTTCTCTATTTCAAGGAGAACAATCCCAGCCTGTCCAATCTTTCCTCATAGCTGCATTTTTCCAGTCCCCGCCGCATCCTCATAAATCTCCTCTGCACCCTCTCGGGTGCAATTACATCTTTCCTGTAAAGCGGTGAGCAGAACTGCACACTGTACTCACGTTGTGTGCTAACCAATGAGTTATAGAATTCTAGCATAACCTCCCTGGCCGTATATTCTATACCTCGGCTAATAAAGGAAAGGATTCCATATCTTCTTCCTTGGTAAAGACAGGTGGAAATTATTCATTTATTACCTCAGCTATATCCTCTGCCTCCATGTGCAAATCCCCTTTATGGTCCTGAGTCGGCCCCATTGTTCCTTTTACTACCCTTTTAGTATTTAGATGCCAATAGAAAACTTTGGGATTTCCTTCAATGCTCGCCTCTTTTCATGCTCTCTCTTTGCTTCTCTTATTTGCTTTTTCACTTCCCCTCTGGACCTTCTGTATTCAGCCTGCTTCTCAATAGTATTTTCTACCTGATGTCCGTTATATCAGACATAAACTTGTCAACCTTTCGTGCGGCCTTCAAAGATCTGTCTGAATACACACCAAGTCTCTCTGTTCCTGTCTCCTCATTTAAACAATACCCATTTGTTTCTGTTGCCTTCCCTTACACTTCTTACCCAAATGTCTCGCTTCACACTTCACTGTGTTAAATTACATCTGCCATGTTCCTGCCCATTTCACCAGTCAATCTCCATCATCCTGAAGTCTGCTACTATCCTTCTCACTGTTTATTAACATTTCTGACTTTCCTGCCATCCGAAAACTTTGACATTATTTCCACTGTACACAAGCCCATTGCATTAACATACAACAATAGTGATCCCAACAGTGACCCTGGGGAACTCCATTGACTACTTCCCTCCAGACTGAAGAATAACCATTCTCCACTACTCTCTACTTTCTCTCACTGCGCTAATTTCCCGCATGCTTTCATTGAAAATAAAAGAACAGACTTCCATTTATGAAACGCCTTTCATGACCAGTGTATGTTCCAAAGTGATTTACAACCAATGAATACTTCTTAAAGCGAAGTCATTCTTGTAATGCAGAAAACAGGCAGACTATTTCTGCACAGCAAGATCCCACAAGCAGCAATGTGATGATGATCAGATCTGTTTTTGTGATGTTGATTGAAGGATAAATATTGACAAGGACACTGTGAATAATTCCCCTGCTCTGCTTCTACATAGTGCAATGGGATCTTTAACATCCACCTGAGAGGGCAGACTGCAACTTGGTTTAAAGTTTCATTCGATAGACTGCACCTCTGTCTGTGCAGCACTCTGTCAGTGCTGCACTGCAATGTCAGCATTGATTCTTGTGATCATGTCCTGCAGTGACACTTGATCCTGGAAGCTTGTGACTGAAAGGGGAGAGAGCTACAAACTGAGCCAGGGCTGACATTAACCCTTTAATCCCACGTGTTTCTAATTCGGTAACACGGTTGTTATGTGGTACTTTCTCAAACGCCTGTGGAAAGGATAGGGATATTGTGAAAGTACAGGCAGGAGAAATAATAGAATAGCACAAACTGAATGAGGTCATTCGGCCCATCATGTCTGTGCTGCCCCTTTCAAAGAGAAATCCAGTCAGTCCCACTCCCAGGCTTTTTCACTGTATCCTTGCATTTTTTCTCCTTCAGATATTTATCCAATTCCCTTTTGGGATCTACTATTGAATCTGTATCCATCAGCCTATCAGACAGTGCATTCCAAATCCAAACCACTCAGAAACAAAAATCCTCATGTCAGCTTCTTTTACCAATCGCCTTAAATCTGTGTCTCTGGTTAGTGACCCCTTGGACATTGGAAACAGTTTCTCTTTATTTACTTTATCTAAATCCTTCTAATGTTAAACACCTCAATCAAATCTCCTCTGAAAGTTCTCTGCTCTAAGCAGAACAACCCCAGCTACATAACTGTAATCCCTCATGCCTGGACAAATTCCAGTAAAACAGTACTGTACCCTCTCTGAAGGCTTCATGTCCTTACTTCATGTGTGGTTCCCAGTCTTCGACACAAGACTCCAGGTGGAGCTGAACTAGTATTTTATATATGTTTCACATAATGTCCTTGCTTTTTTTCCTTTTGCCTCTATTTATAAACCCTAGGATCCCATATATTTATTAACTGTCCAGTTAACATTTCCTGCCACCTTCAAAGATTTGTGTATAAACACCCCATGTGTCTCTGTTATTTCACCACCTTTATGGTTGTACCATTTAACTTGTATTGTCTCTCCTCATTCATCATTTCAAAATGTATTACCTCACACATCTGCAATGTCAATTAAATATTGAGAAGATTGAAGCCATTGTTTTCTGTCTCTGCTCCAAACATTTCCTAGTTACACACTCCATCCCTCTCCTTTGTAAATGTTTGAGACGAAGCCAAGCTGTTCACAGACTTGCTAACATAGTTAACCTTGAGATCCCTTGAGATGAGCTTCCTACCAAATTCTCACACCATCAGTAAAAAGGCCTATTTCCACCCTTGGTGGAGTTGCATTGCTGGTTAAAGAGGAAATTAACGCAATAGTGAGGCAGGATATTAGCTCTGACGATGCCGAATATGTATGGGTCGAGCTGAGAAACACGAAGGTGTAGAAAACGTTAGTGGGGGTTGTATATAGACCCCCAGACTGTAGTGCTGAATTTGGGAATGGCAATGAACAGGAAATTAGAGACGCATGCGATAAAGGAACATCTGTAAATTTGGGTTTCTTGAATCTGCATATAGATTGGGCAAATTAAATTGGTCACAATACATTGTGGAGGAATTCCTGGAGAATATGCAGGATGGTTTTCAGGGCCAATTCTTTGAGGAACCAACTGAAGAACAGGACATCCTAGACTGGTTATTGTGTAATGAGAGAGGAATAATTGACAATCTAGTTGTGCGAGATCCCTCTGGGATGAGCGACCATAATATGATAGAATTCTTCATCACGAGGGAGAGTGACCTAGTTGATTCTGAGACTAAGTTCGCGAATCTTAATAAAGTAAGCTACGAAGGTATGAGGCATGAGTTGTCGATGATACATTGGGAAACGTTACATAAAGAGATGACCCTGGATAGGCAATGGCAAACATTCAAAGAGCACATGGATGAACAGCAACAATTGTTTACTCCTGTCTGGCGCAAACGTAAAACGGAAAAGGTAGCCAAATCATGGCTTACAAGGAAAGTTCGAGATGGCATTAGATCCAAGGATGAGGCATATAAATTCGCCAGTAAAAAACAACAGACCTGAGGATTGGGAGCAGTTTAAAATTCAGCAAAGGAGCACCAAGGGATTGATTGAGAAGGGGAAATGCAGTACGAGAGTAAGCTTGCGGGGAACATAAAAACTGACAGTAAACGAATCTATAGGTATGTGAAGCGGAAAAGATTGGCGAAGACAAATGTCGGTCCGTTACAGTCAGAAACAGGGAAATTTATTATGGGAAACAAAGAAACGGCTGACCAACTAAATGCATCCTTTAGTTCTGTCTTCACAAAGGAGGACACCAATATCATACCAGAAATGTTGGTGAATACAGGATTTAGTGAGAGAGAGGAACTGAAAGAAATCAGTATTAGTAGAGTAATGGTGTTGGGGAGGTTGATGGTATTGAAGGCCGATAAATCCCCAGGGCCTGGTAATCTACATCCCAGAGTACTTAAGGAAGTGTCCCTAGAAATAGTGGATGCATTGGTGGTCATGTTCCAAGATTCTATGGACTCTGGAACAGTTCCTACAGATTGGAAGGTAGCTAATGTTATCCCACTATTAAAAAAGGGATGTAGAGAGAAAGCAGGAAATAGTAGACCAGTCAGCCTGACATCGGTCGTGGGGAAAATCCTGGAGTCCATTATCAAATATTTTGCAGCAGAGCACTTGGAGAATAGTGGTAGAGTCGGACAGAGTCAGCATGGATTTATGAAAGGGAAATCATGCTTGATAAATCTACAAGCATTCTTCGCGGATGTAACTAGTGGAGTTGATGAGAGGGAGCCAGTGGGTGTGGTTTTTTGCACTTTCAGAAGGCTCTCGACAAAGTTCCACGTAAGGGTTTAGCATGTAAAATTAAAGTGCACGAGACTGGGGGTAGTGTATTGCGATGGATAGAAAATTGGTTGGGAGACAGGAAACAAAGCATTGGAACATACGGATCTTTTTCTGAATGGCAGGCAGTGACTCGTGGGGTACCGCAGGGATCGGAGCTAGGACCCCAGCTATTCACAATATATATGTTAATGATTTAGATGAGGAAACTAGATGTAATATCTCCAAAATTGCAGATGATACAAAATTGAGTTTGAGGGTAAGTTGTGAGGAGGATGCAGAGAGGCTTCAGGGTGATTTGGACAAGTTGAGCGACTGGGCAAATGCATGGCAGATGCAGTATAATGTGGATAAATGTGAAGTTATCCACTTTACGAGCAAAAACAGGAAGGCAGATTATTATCTGAACGGCTATAAACTGAGAGAGGGGAATATGCAGCGACACCTGGGTGTTCTCGTGCACCAGTCACTGAAGGTAAGCATGCAGGTGCAACAGGCGGTAGAAAAAGGCGAATGTTATGTTGGCCTTTATGGAGACAGGATTCGAGTACAGGAGCAGGGATGTTTTACTGCAATATACAGGGCCTTGGTGAGGCCGCACTTGGAATGTTGTGTGCAGTTTTGGTCTCCTTATCTGAGGAAGGATGTTCTTGCTATAGAGGGAGTGCAGGAGAGTTTTACCAGACTGATTCCTGGGGTGGTAGGACTGCCGTATGAGGAGAGAGTGAGTCGGTTAGGACTATATTCACTGGAATTCAGAAGAGTGAGGAGAGATCTCATCGAAACCTATAAAATTCTAACATGACTTGACAGGGTATATGCAGGAAGGATGTTCCCGATGGTGGGGGACTCCTGAACCACAGGATATGGGGTAAAACTTTCAGGACTGAGATGAGGAGACGTTTCTTCACACAGAGAGTGGTGAGCCTGTGGAAACCTGCCATCACGCCCATATCTAAGGGGGATTGGAAGATTCAGGCCAGTGCCTCTGCTATTTCCCCCATTGCTTCCCTCAGCAACCCTCATACATCCCATCCAGACTGGATAAATGTTCAACTTTATTGTGGTACAGCAGTGTTGGATTGAAAAGGGTTAACAGAATCTGTTTGTTCCGTGACTGTAATTAATGTCAGTCTCCATGGACCCTAATTGTGTCACTGGACGTTTTCCATCTCCTATTAATAAGAGGCTTCTTTCAATGTGTTATTCCATAGTGTCAGTGGGAACATCAGCCCCGGCACTTACAGAGATCAGCTGCTCCAGAGAGATAGAGAGAGGATAGGTTAGAATCTGAGAACAATAGATTGGAATGTTACAACAATGGACAGGAGTTTATCCTCGGATCTTTACTCTCTTTCAACATATTATGATCGGATGTCATTAAACTCTCGTATCGATCTCGCACTGAAGATTATTCAATACATTTACTATCCCATCCTGGCTTTTATTGGTGTCCCTGGTAAGTCTCTCTATCTGGCTATTAATTCTTTAAACCATGTTTAACTGCATTACTGCTCCTGTAATTTACTCTGCCCTTCTTGCTGCCGTTGTATGCCTGGTGAATATCTTCAGCCATGAGCTCTATAAAACATTGTGTACTGTATTACAGTTCTTGTCATATACTCTCTCATCTTTGCTGCTGTTGCTGTCTCTATTTCCGGCTAGGAGATCTGTAAACCCTGTTTCACTGAAATACTGTTCTGTAATGTAAATTTTGGGAAGACTGAAGCCAGTGTCATTGGTCTCCATCACAAACTCATTCCCCTATCTGTGAAGCACATACTCCACCCTGCCCAATATCTGAGGCTCAACCAGACTGTTTGCAATCGGTGTGTTATATTTCAACCTGAGCTAAGTTCATCTTCATATTCTTTTCATCACCAACCCTGCCTAATACCACCTCTGTGATATCACCGCTCTCCACCTCTGCCTCTGCCCATCTACTGCGCAAACCCTCATCTGCATCACTGTTAAATACACAGCTGACTATTCTAATTCCATCTTGGTCACCCTCCCAGTTATAAACCTCCATAAACCACAGCCCATCCAGAACTCTGCTGCCTGTATCCTAACTCACACCAAATCCCGATCACCCATCACCCCTGTGCTCACTGATCTACATTGGCTCCCGGACTGGCAGCACCTTATTTTTAATATTCTCTTTCTTGTGTTTGAATCTCTCCATGGCCTCACCCCTCCATTTATTCACTTTCCCCAGTCCATTTCACATATTCCTGCAAATCTTTCGACTTCAATCTTTTTTCATTTCTCCTTGTAATGTGAATTTATTTCCCACTGCATCTGTCCCGAGCCACGATTGTAGACTGCTGCTGATGGTACAGAATTGGGATCCATAAAGAGATGTGAATCGCACAGCCGGCCACTTACGGTGCGGTCTGCACAATATCCCATGCTGAGCGGGGCTCCAGCCCAGTCGCATCATCTATGTGCTGTCAGCATGGTCTTCACAGCCGGCCACTTCTACTGTGGCCTGCACAATATCACATGCTGGGCAGGGCTCTCGCTCAATTGTACCTTGTATGTGTTGTTCCTTTGAGGGTGGATTTGAAAGTGATGTCAATGTACCAAACCAGCAGCTTTGATGTACTTCTTTGAAAGTTGGTCTGTGCATGTCCACTGACCTCCTGTGTTAGTCAATGTCAGCTGAACATACATTTAGCATCACAATGAATCCCCTCTAATGTTATTTAAAAGGACCAGGCATCCAGCTTACAGGTGACGGGCTTTTGACTTACTTCTGCTATTGTAAAGTTAGTGGAGATGCTGTGGATGGTTTTCTGGAGGTTGTGTTGTGAGCTGCTGCAGACATTCAGGGAGGACAGAAGATTTGGTGACCCAAATCTGGACAAGGAATGGGGACTATATTTACAGTGTCTTTGGGTCTATGACATGACCAACACATGGAGCAGAGGCTGCAGAGAGGGGAAGCTCTGTAAAGAGGGAGGAGGAGGGGGCTTTGCCCTACCCACCCCGGGTTTTCCAAGAGCACTTTTCCTACCTACACCTAACCCAGGAGCAGTGCGTGAGGTGGCTCTGATTCAATAAGGATGTGGTCACATAGCAGTGTCACCTCCTGTAACACGACCTGGAGCCTCACAGCAGGGTGAGGAAGGAGCTGTCAGTGGCCGTTAAAGTCACAGTTTCATTGAACTTCTATGTATCTAGATCTTTCCAGACAGGAGCAGGAGACATATCCAACATGGAGTCACAGAGAGTGAATTGGTCATTTGCGGCACTGAAGGTGGTCATTCGGCCCCTCCATGCCAGCTCTCCCTGGAACAATCCAGTCAGTCCCAATCCTCCGCTCAGTCCCCGTATCCCTGCAAGTTCATTTCCTTCTGGTGTCCATCCAGTTTCCTTTTGAAATCATTAATTGCCTCAGCGTCCACCACCCTCATGGGCAGTGAGTTCCAGCTTATTACCATCCACTGTCTAAAAATGTTCCTCCTCATATTCCCCCTGTATCTCTTACCCAAACCTTCCATCTGTGTCCCCAAGTCCGTGTTTCATCAGTTAATGGGAACAGTTTTTCCTTGTCTGGCTTATCTAAACTTATCATAATCTTGTACACCTCTACCAAAGCTCTCTAAAGCTCCTTTACTCCAGGGAGAACAACTCCATCTTCGCCAAACTAACCTTGTCGCTAAACCCCCATCCCTGAAACCATTTTTGTAAATCTCCTCTGCATCCTCTCAAGGACCTTCACATCCTTCCTAAAGTGTGGTGACCAGAACTGGACACAGTTCTCTAGTTGAGGCCTAACCAAAGCTTTATAACGTTTCAGCATAACCTCCCTGCCTTTGTATCTTTGTCTGTAATTATGAAGCCCAAGATCTGATATGATTTGCTAAACACTCTCCTAATATGTCCTGCCACCTTCAAAGATCAGTGCATATGGAGGCCCAGGTCCCTCTGTTCCTGCACAATCTTTAGTAATGTGTCATTATGTCCACATTGCCTTCCTAATCCTTCTGACGAAATACATCACCGCACACTGCTCTGTAATAAATTCTACCTGCCACTTCTCTGTCCATTCTGCCAGCCTATCTAAGTTCTGTTGCGGATGGTTTGTATCATCCTCCCTGTTTATCACACCTACAAGATTGGTATCATCGGAAAATTTTGAAATTCTGCTTTGCATTCCAAGGTGCATGTCATTTATATATAGCAAGGAAAAAAAATCAGCGTTCCTAGCACTGACCCTTGGGGAACATCACTGTCTACCATCCTCCTGTCTGAAAAACAGCCATTTAACACAAGACTCTTTTTGCTGTCCTTTGGACAATTTTTGATCCAATTGGATGCTATTCCATGAGCTTCAATTTTGTTAACCAAGCATTTGTGTGGTTCTTCATCAAATACTTTAATAAAATCCAGGGAGACAACATCCACCACATTCCCTTCATCAACCTTCTCTGATCATCGAAATCAATTCAATTAGTTCATTAAGCATAATCTGTCTTTTAGAAATCCGTGCTGACAATCCGTAATTAACTCAAACCTCTCCAAGTGTGTGTTGTCCTTTTTCACTGATTATTGTTTCTAAAACCTTACTCGCCACTGATGTTAAACTAACTGACCAGTAGTTACTCGTCTTGTGTGTTGTCCATTGATAATTCTGGGAGGTGACGGTGACCATCTATGTCATCATTTTCTCCCTCAGCAGGGGGAAGCAGGATGAGAGATCCCGTGGCTTTGTCAGGATAGAGGGATTCCTGATGGTGTGGGTGTCTCTGCGGGGCCCCCGTTGTCAGGAGCTGGAAAAGTTCTCACTCCATGAATGCACAGTTGGTGTGTGAGAATGCCCAGTACATCATGTTGGTGAATGTCCACTATCCTGGCAGCAGCCACCATACATTCATTCTGATGCAGTCAGCCGGTTCCAACACTTTGGCCGCCATGCAGAACCAGAATGTGGCTCCTCGGAGATGAAAGATTCCATTCTCTAGACACAGCTCATGTTTCTGCATCCCCAAACCACCTCCCACCGCCAACTAACCACACACAATTAAAATGTGCATAACGTGAGTAATGGAGTCACCAGGAACATAGTGGAACAGATCATCGGTGTGAGGAAGCAATGCTTCAGATGTCTGAACCGCTCGGGGGAGTCCTCCAGTACACACTGGAGCAGGTGTCCAAGTTCATGGTGTTCTGCTGCACCCTTCATATCATCACCATCATGAGGACACAGGCATTGGCACCAGGAATCCAGAGGACACCTCAGGAGGAGGAGCAGGAGGAGACCGGGAGGATATTTCCTGGATGCCATCGACCCGGACAGGCTGTCGGAGAGTCCCTGATAAGATTCCGGTTCCGTAGGACAACTTCCCTTTCCCACCATGGATCCCCCATTCACCACCATTACACCCATCTGAGACGCCCCATCACAATGTCCCCTTGGTCACCATCCTGCAATAAAAAACACCAACAAAAACATTTTCATTAACATCTTTATCCAACAACACATCCAATTATACAAACAAAACTGAACTATTCACCCTTGAATATTCCCTTAGTGCCTGTCTTGTGGCTTCCCTCGACTTGGCTAGTGCTCCTACACAGTGTTTCCCCAGTGACTGCAGCATGGCTGGTGGAAGGCTGCTGACTTTCACTGGGGAGACTGCAGATGGCCTTGCAGGACGTCCTTGAGCAGCACAGGGCTTTGCGGGTTCGTAGTCGGATTGCACCACCTCGACATGGGCAGCAGCAGCCTGGGCTGGCTGATGCGGAACAGCAAGGACACTGGTGGAGTGGCAGTGAATGGAGGACAAATACTGTCATCCTGAGAGAGGACAGCAAGTTCATGCTCCACAGAGACACTGTCACTGCCAAGGGGCGACACCTCAGCAATCCTGGTAATCTACTGGATCACAGATTGCTGGACTGCTGTGAGAGCCTGCAAACCCCTTTGAACACTGAGATCTCCAGCCATGATAACAGCTGTCTGATCCTGCCTGGCAGCAAACATGGATCTCATGTCCTCAATCTGAGCTTCCACTGCAGCACTGAGACTTTGGGTGTCTGCCGTAGTGCTGCAGTGGAAGCTGAGACAATGGTATCAGACACTGTATCACGGCTGGGTCCACTAGTGCTTTCATGGAGTTAGTGACCACTTCCACAGGGGAAAGAATGGGCTTCAAACGCAGTGCAATGTCCTGTGTGATGTTGGAGCTGGACTACTCCATGTTCCTTGACAGTGATAACAGACTGTCTGACAGACCTGTCAATGGACAAAGTCTCTCAGTGTCCATATCCATCATCATTCTCCTGTATGCAGTTCCAGCAATGTTCTTATCTGAGTCCTGTGTATTATAACTCATTTGTGACCTCACCCTCCGGTGAGCTGACACATGAACTAAATTCCAGAGTGTTGACAGAGGTAGCTATGGAAACAGTGGGTGCATGGGTGATCACCTTCTGGAAACGGTTCCAGCATATTGGAAGGTCGCAAATGTCACCCCACAATTTAAGAAGGGAGGGAGAGAGAAAACGGGGAATTACAGATCTGTTAGCCTGACATCAATAGTAGGGAAAATGGTAGAATCTATCACAAAAGATGAGATAAATGGATAATTGGATAATAATGATCTGATTGTGCATAGACAACATGGATTTATGAATGGGAAATCATGTTTGATGAACCTGTTGTAGTTTTTTGAGGATATTAGTAACAGAATTGATAAAGTGGAGTCGGTGGATGTAGTATATTTGGATTTTCAGATGAATTTTTGATAAAGTCCCCCACAAGGTTGGTTAGTAAAATTAAAGCACATGGGATAGGACATAATATACTGGCATGGATTAAGGATTGGTTAACAAGCATAAAACAGAGAGTAGGAATAAATGGGTTATTCTCACTTTGGCAGGCTGTGACTAGTGGGGTAAGTAAAAAGGAAACATTTGGGTAAGTACTTGGGCCCCATCTGTTCACAATATGTATCATTGATTTAGATGTGGGGACCAGAGTAATAGTCCCAAGTTTGCAGATGATACAAAAAGATGTGGGAATGTATGTGTTGTGAGGAAGGTGCAAAGCGGCTTCAAGGGAATTTGGACAGACTTCGTGGGAGGGCAAGAACGTGGCGGATGGAATATAATGTGGAAAATATGAGGTTATCCACTTTGGAAGGAGGAATAGATGTGAAGGGTATTTCTTGAATGGTAAGAAATTAGAAAGTGTAGATGTACAAAGGGATCTGGGTGTCCTTGTCAATAAGTCACTGAAGGCTGACATGCAGGGACAGCAAGCACTTAAGAAGGCTAATGGTATGTTAGCCTTTATCACAAGAGAATTTGAGTACAGGAGTAGTGAAGTCTTGCTTCAATTGTATGGAACCTTGTGAGAACAGACCTGGAGTACTGTGTGCAGCTTTGTCCCCTTACTTTAGGAAGTATATTATTGCCATAGGGGGAGTGCAACGAAGATTCACTAGACTTGTTCCTGGGATGGCAGGACGGTCCTATGAAGAGATTAGGAAAACTGGGCCTGGATTCTCCAGAATTTCGAAGAATGAGATGTGATCTCATTGAAACCGACAACATAATTAAATGGATAGACGGGTTGATGCAGCTAAGATGTCTCCCCTGGTTGGGGAGTCTAGAACCAGCAGAGACAATTTTAAAATAAGGAGGAAGTCACTTAGGACAGAGATGAGGAGACATTTCTTTACTTAGGGGGTTGTGAATCTTTGGAATTCTCTACCCCAGAGGGCTGTGGAAGCTCAGTCATTGAATATGTTTGAAGCAGAGATTGACAGATTTCTAAATACAAATGACATAAAGGGATATGGGGATGGTGTGGTAAAAAGGAATTGAAATAGAAGATAACCCATAATCGTATTGAATGGCGGGGCAGACTCGATGGGCTGAATGGCCTACTCCTGCTCCTATGTTCCAAAGCTGCTTAACTCTTTCAAACTGGAGGTAAGTTCGCTCAGGCTACTTTCGTAGTGTTCCGAATTTTTGGTGGTACGCTTCTGATACTATCTCATATGCACCCTGGATAGCATTTTTAGTCATCTCAGAATCTGATGAACTTTCATCTGGCAACAGTGAATACACCTCATGAGCTTTTCCTGTTACTTTGCTTTATAAAAACAGTGTCCAGTTCTCTGCCGCCATTTCAGCTGAACAACAAAGAACAAAGAACAAAGATAATTACAGCACAGGAACAGGCCTTTCGGCCCTCCAAGCCTGTGCCGATCCAGATCCTCTCTCTAAACATGTCGCCTATTTTCTAAGGTTCTGTATCTCTTTTCTTCTTGCCCATTCATGTATCTGTCTAGATACATCTTAAAAGAATCCATCGTGCCCGCATCTACCACCTCCGCTGGCAATGTGTTCCAGGTGCCCACCACCCTCTGCGTAAAGAACTTTCCACGCATATCCCCCCTAAACTTTTCCCCTTTCACTTTGAACTCGTGTCCTCTAGTAATTGAAACCCCCACTCTGGGAAAAAGCCTCTTGCTATCTACCCTGTCTATACCTCTCATGATTTTGTACACCTCAATCAGGTCCCCCCTCAACCTCCGTCTTTCTAATGAAAATAATCCTAATCTGCTCAACCTCTCTTCATAGCTAGCGCCCTCCATACCAGGCAACATCCTGGTGAACCACCTCTGCACCCTCTCCAAAGCATCTACATCCTTTTGGTAATGTGGCGACCAGAACTGTACGCAGTATTCCAAATGTGGCCGAACCAAAGTCCTATACAACTGTAACATGACCTGCCAACTCTTGTACTCAATGCCCCGTCCGATGAAGGAAAGCATGCCGTATGCCTTCTTGACCACTCTATTTACCTGCGTTGCCACCTTCAGGGAACAGTGGACCTGAACACCCAAATCTCGCTGTACATCAATTTTCCCCAGGACTTTTCCATTTACTGTATAGTTCACTCTTGAATTGGATCTTCCAAAATGCATCACCTCGCATTTGCCCTGATTGAACTCCATCTGCCATTTCTCTGCCCAACTCTCCAATCTATCTATATTCTGCTGTATTCTCTGACAGTCCCCTTCACTATCTGCTACTCCACCAATCTTAGTGTCGTCTGCAAATTTGCTAATCAGTCCACCTATACTTTCCTCCAAATCATTAATGTATATCACAAACAAGCTGCTTTGCAAGTTTTTCAAAAGTGATGAAAAATTCTGCCACATCCTCCTCATTGAACTTTGTCATGAACTGGGAGAACTTTAAGAACTCAGCACATGGTCCTGAGCTGTGGGCAGCTCCCTCACTAGCTGTGCCTTCACTAGGTGTACTGGGTCTTCCTCTAGTTGATTGAGCCGCCTTAACTCCCTTTCCTCCTTCTCCTTCTGTGACACTCTTACTTGACGCTCACTCTGCTCTTTCTCGATCTCTCTGGATTTCTAATTCTTGTCTCTTCTGTTCTAGTTTTACCTTAGCTAACATTACTCTATCTGTTAGTGATTCTAACTCTGCTTGAGTCTTCAGCTTCAAGTGAAAAATGATTGGCCACAGGTCTTAGAATTTTGGGTTTCCTAGCTTTTGGGCGGAGAGTAATCCCTAACTGTCCAGCTACATTACTCAACTTTTCAACAGAGAGGGATTCTACGCTGTACTGAGTTACTTCTCTCTGTATGTAACTCCTTTTATGCCAATGTAACTCCTTTATTCAAAAAGGGAGGGAGACAGAAATTAGGAAATATTATGAAGCCCATAGATAGGGCAGAGAAGAAGAAACTGTTCCCTTAGCAGAGGTGTCAATAACCGAGGGGCATTGATTTAAGGTAAGGGGCAAGTGGTTTCGAGGAGATTTGAGGGAAAAAATATTTCACGCGGATGGTGGCTGGAATCTGGAACACACTACCTGTAAAGATGGTGGAAGCAAGAACCCTCACAACATTTAAGAAGTATTTAGATGAGCACTTGAAATGCCATAGCATACAAGGTTACAGGCCAAGTGCTGGAAAAGGGGATTAGAATGGACAGGCTTGATGGCCAGCACAGACAGAGTGGGGCGAAGAGACTGTTTCTGTGCTGTAAAACTCTGTGCATCTATTACACTTCCAATTTCTCATTTGTTGTTGCCTTTTCATCACTAGAACCGCCAGATTTCTGTTACAGCCAGGTGAGGAGGGGTCCCAGGCTCTCCTCTTGTCCTATCTTTTATTTCACTGCAGCGGGGTGTATTCCTTTTTAGCAGTGGACATGCTGACCACCTCAGTGAGCATTTTACTATTTACCGTTGTTGTGATCGTGAAAGAACCAATCAGACAGGTTTTCTTGAGTTTAAACAAGAGGTGAGTTTATTATACTTAACAATCTAAACTGAATCTAAATAAAATAATAAACATACACACATTCATGCACACACACACAGACCTGCAAATCACACAGAAATAAATTATAGAGTGAGAACTAAATTTCTATTAGGATTAGAGTCCAGAATAAATTAAAAATAAACCAAAATCTGTGAGATTGGGTAATTCTGTGGTCTGCGCCTTTGCCTCCCTGATTTATAAGTGTCATGTCATCTGCAAGGGTTTAAATTATGTTGTTTTACATATAAGTTTATGTCACTTGTATATTTATCTATATGTCAGGAAGAGCACTGGTTTTAATACTGACCCCTGAGAAACAGCACTGTATTCTCCCCCTCCCCCAGTCTGAACAATGTCTGTTCACCACTTCTCTCTGCTTTCTGTCCTTGAGTCAGTGTCATATCCACTCTATCACTCTCACATTAATCCATGTGTTCCATTTTTCATAACAAGTGTATGAAATGTCATTTGATCACAGGCCTTTTGATAGTCCAGATACATAACAGGAAACACACTATCCTCATCAATACTCACAGTTATGTCATCAACTAACTTGATCAAGATTATCAGACATGATTTTCCATTAACCTATCCGTACTGTTTATCATTTAATATCGCATGTTTTTCCAAGAATGATATATTTTTGTATTGGCTCATGCCCTCCAGAAATTTCCAACCACCGACATTAGACTGACTGGTCAGCAGTTGTCGGGTTTATCTAATGTCTCCTTATTTAAACAGCTTGTAACAGCTTTGTCATCACTCCCAGATCCAAAGAGGATTGAAAGCTTCTGGCCAGTGCCTCTGCTATTTCCACATTCCTTCCCTCAACAAACCTCATATATCCCATCTGGACTGGGTAAATCTTCGACACTATTGTGGTGTAAATAGTGTTGGATTGAAAGGTGTTAACTGAACCTGTTTGTTCATTGACTGTAATTAACGTCAGTCTCCAAGGACCCTAATTGTGTCACTGGAGAGTTTCCCTCTTCTATTAATAACGGACTCCTTCCAATGTGCTGGCTCATAGTGTGAGTGGGAGCATCAACCCCGGCACTAACAGAGATCAGCGGCTCCAGTGAGTGAGAGAGGAGAGATCAGAATCTGAGAACAATAGATTGGAATATTACAACAATGGGTCAGAATCTGGGAACAATAGATTGGAATGTTAAAACAATGGATCAGAATCTGGGAACAATAGATTGGAATGTTAAAACAATGGACAGCAGGAGTTTCTCCTATTGGTTTAGCCTCGTTACTGCAGATTATTTTTGGATAACATTAGATTTGTGGATCTATTATGCTCTGAAGATGATTCAAACGATTTACTATCCCATACTCGCTATTATTGGTGTCCCTGGTAAGTCTCTGTATCCAACTATTAGATCTATAAATCATATTTCACTGATTTAGTGTTCTTGTCATGTAAATCTTGGGAAGACTTAAGCCACAGTCTTCAGTCTCTGTCTCACATTCCACTCTGCATCCACTATCTGCATTCCCTTCCCTACCCAATATCTGAGGCTGAAGCAGACTGTTTGGAATCTCTTTGTTATACTTATACCTGAACTGAGTTCATTGCCATATTCCACCTATCACCAACCCTACCTGCTACTACCTCTGTAATATTACCCGTCATCACCTCTACCCATCTGCTAATAAACCCTCATCTGTGCCGTTGTTAAATCCACACTTAACTATTCCAATTCTATCCTGGTCACCCTCCCAGTTATCAACCTGATAAACAACAGCCCATCCAGAACTCTGCTGCCTAAATCCTAACTCACACCAAATCCCGATCGCCCATTACTTCTGTGCTCACTGATCGACATTGGCTCCGGGCCTGGCAGCACCTAAATTTTAATATTCTAATTCTTGTGTTTGAATCCCTCCATGGCCTCACCCCTCCAATTAGTCCCATTTTCCTTGCATTTCACATATTCTTGTCAATCTTATGCTTTCAAGTCTTTTTCCAATTCCCTTTTAGAAGTGAGCTGTTTTCACTCTATTTCTTCTACTGCTGTGATTTTCACTCTATGACGTTTCACTTTATGATGGCACTGGTGCCAACGCTATGGAAACCTGGAACTATAAAATGATGTGAACTGCACAGCCGGCCACTTCTAGTGTGGCCAGCACCGTGCCCAGTGCTGGGCAGGGAACTAGCCTGGGTATACTGTGCATGTGCTGTTAGTGTGAGGAAGGGTTTGAATTGACGTCAATCTGCCATTCCGACAGCTTTGATGTACGTCTTTAAACCTTGATCTGTGCATGTCGACTGACCGCCTGTGTTAGTCACTCTCAGCTGAACATACATTCAGCAGCACGAAGGACCCCCACTGGTGTTATTTAAAAGGACCAGGAATCCAACGTACAGGTGAGGGGCTTGTGACTTACTTTTGCTGTTGTAAAGTTAGTGGAGGTGCTGTGGATGGTTTTCTGGAGGTTGTGTTGTGAGCTGCTGCAGACATTCAGGGAGGACAGAGGATTTGGTGAACCAACTCTGGACGAGGTATGGGGACTGTAGTTACAGTGTTTCTGGGTCTGTCACATGACCAAAAAATGGAGCAGAGGCTGCAGAGAGGGGAAGCTCTGTAATGAGGGAGAAGGAGGGGGCTCTGCCTTACCCACCCCGGTTTTGCAAGAGCACTTTTCCTACCTACACCTAACCCAGGAGCAGTGTGTGAGGTGACTCTGATTCAATAAAGAGGTGGTTGCAGAGCTGTGTAACCTCCTGCAACACGACCTGGAGCCTCACACCAGGGTGAGGACGGAGCTGTCAGTGGCTGTTAAGGTCACAGTTTCATTGAACGTCTATGTATCTGGATTTTTAGAGGCAGGAGCATGAGACAAATCTAACGCAGGGATGTAGAAATCGATGTAGTCATAAAATAATTTCCGACATAAAAGGAGGCCATTTTACCCCTCCATGCCAGCTCAATCTGGAACAATCCAGTCATTCCCACTCCCCCTCTCAATCCCCCTATCCCTGCAAGTTCATTTCCTTCAGGTGCCCATCCAGTTTCCTTTTGAAATCATTGATTGTCTTATCTTCCACCACCCTCCTGGGCAGTGAGTTCCATCTCATTACCATCCACTGTGTAAAAAAGTTCTTCCTCCTATTCCCCCTGCATCTCTTACCCAAAACCTTCCATCTCTGTCCCCTTGTCCGTGTTTCATCAGTTAATGGGAACAGATTTTCCTTGTCTATCTTATCTATCTTCTCTCAACCGATCATAATCTTGTACACTTCTATCAAATTTCTCTCAATCTCCTTTACTCCAGGGAGAGCAACTCCATCTTCTCCAAACTAACCTTGTAACTAAAATACCCCAATCCCTGGAAGCATTCTAGTAGAATCATAGAAAGTTAAGGCACAGAAAGCAGCCACTTGGCCCATCTTGTCTGCGCCAGCCAGAAAATGATCCACCTATTCTAATCCCACCTTCCAGCATTTGGTGCGTAGAGCTGCAGATTACAGCACTTAAGGTGGATATCCAGACTATTTTTGAATGAGTTGAGGGTTTCTGACTCAACTATCCTTTCAGGTAGTGAATTGCAGACCCAGCACCACCCTCATCTCCCCTCTGATCTTTCTACCAATCACTTTAACTCTATTCCCCCTCTTCGATGTTATGGTGAATAGACTCTTCACCTCCTCTCTATCCATGTCCTTTACAATTTTGTGCATTTCAATCAGATCACCCCTCAGCCTTCTCTGTTCCAAGGAGAACAACCCCAGTCTATCTAATCTTTCTTCATAGCTGCAGTTTTCCAGTCCTGGCAGCATCCTCGTAAATCTCCTCTGTACCCTCAGGAGTGCAATTACATCCCTTCTGTACTGAGGTGACCAGAACTATACACAGTACTCAAGTTGTGGCCTAACCCATGAGTTATACAGCTCCAGCCTAACCTCCCTGTTCTTGTATTCTGTACCTGGGATAATAAAGGAAAGCATTCCATATTCCACGTTGTCGAACACTCCTGCTATCTTCAGGGATGTGTGGAAATTCAATCCAGGGTCCCTCACTTTCTCTACACTTCTCAGTATTTTGCCATTAATCCTGTATTCCTTTGCCTTGTTTCACCTCCATAAATGCATCAGATCATACTTCTGCAAGTTGAATTCCTTTTGCCACGTTTCTGCCCATCTGACCAGGCCATCACTATCTTTCTGTCGTCTACAGCTACCCTCCTCACTCGCTACCACATGGTCAATCTTTGTGTCAAGTGCAAACGTCTTGATAATGCCCCCTACATTTAAGTCCAAATCATTAATATAGACCACAAAAAGCGAGGGATCCAGTACTGAGCCCTGCGGAACGCCACTGGAAACAGCCTTCCAGTCTCTGAAACAGCCGTCAACAATTACCCTTTCTTTCCTGCCACTGAGTCAATCTTGTATCCACCTTGATGCATTTCCCTGGATCCCGTGGGATTTTAATTTATTTTAGAGATACAGCACTGAAACAGGCCCTTCGGCCCACCGAGTCTGTGCCGACCATCAACCACCCATTTATACTAATCCTACATTAATCACATATTCCTACCACATCCCCACCTGTCCCTATATTACATCCCCACCTGTCCCTATATTTCCCTACCACCTACCTATACTAGGGGCAATTTATAATGGCCAATTTACCTACCAATCTGCAAGTCTTTTGGCTTGTGGGAGGAAACCGGAGCACCCGGAGAAAACCCACGCAGACACAGGGAGAATTTGCAAACTCCACACAGGCAGTACCTAGAATTGAACCCGGGTCGCTGGAGCTGTGAGGTTGCGGTGCTAACCACTGCGCCACTGTGCCGCCCCAATCTGATTTTCTGAACCAGTCTGCCATGTAGGACATTGTCAAAAGGCTTGCTACCATCCAAGTAGACCACATCAACTGCACTACCCTCATTTATCTTCCTTGTTACTTCTTCAAAAATTTCGACCAAGTTGGTCAAACAAAATCTTCCCTTAACAAATCCATACTGACTATCCTAAAATAAATAGAGGTGGTGAGTACAGAAGAAGGCAAGTTATTGTGAACCTTTATAAAGCTCTGGTTAGGCCCCAACTGGAGTGCTGCATCCAGTTCTGTTCACCACACATTAGGAAGGATGTGAGTGTCCTTGACAGGGTGCAGAGGAGATTTACCAGAATCGTTCCAGGGATGGAGGATTTTAGCTACAAGGTTACTCTTGAAAAGCCTATATTATTTTCCTTGGAGTAAAGGAGATTGAGGGGAGATTTGATAGAGGTATACATGATGATGACTTGTTTGGAAAAGGTAGAAGGGAAAAGATGTTCCCATTAGTTAATGGTACAAGGACCAGAGTTCAGGTGGTGGAACAGAGATACAGGGGGATGTGATGAACAACTTTTTTACACAGCGAGTGGGAACGGCCTCGAAAGTCACTGCCTACGAGGGTGGTGGAAGGAGTGATGGTGAATGATTTCAAAAGGATATTGGATGGACACGTGTGGGAAATAAACTTTCAGGAATATGGAGACAGAGCTGGGGAATGAGACTGACTGGATTTATCTAGGAAGAGCTGGCATGGACTCGATGGGCCGAGTGGCCTCATTCTGTGCTCAAATGACTATGACTCTCTGACAGGGGATTACTATTACTACTGCTTTCCTATACTGGGAAAGTTTATAATGGACTGGGCAGTATCACCCTGTTGAACCCCGTGATGTAAGTGAAATGTTTGATGTCCCAGAATGTGGTTAACAAATGTCCTTCACAAACAGAGTAAATCAGTTCAGACCCACACACAATTCTGGATCATTCACAATAGGGAGTAGTTTCTCCTGGTTTTCTCTCCATAGGACAGCAACCAGGCTTTTCACTGTGTCCTCCACCTCCATGTGGAAAGTCTTGCCAGGGTTAGGTGGGATAAGGCGCGTTACCTGGGCAACAGCTTTCTTCAGTTGTGCTGCTTCTTCCGTGCTCTTTTCAGTCCAACCGGGTTAAAACTGGTCAATATCACCATTAGGTTATTCATAAAGAGGAGCCACAGTCTCTGCAAATCGAGGGATGAGGGTCCACTAATACCCCACCAGCCTGAATATAGGGCACTGGGCAGTCTTTGAGGTGGACAGTTGTAGATGCTGGATGGTCTCGACCTGATGTTGGTCTGGGCTGATGCTGGATGATCCAATCTGGACACCTAGAAAGGTGACACAACCTTGCACCAGCTGGGCCTTACGTGGATGGTCTTTTCGTCCAGCTCCCAAAGTACTGCAGTAGTTCCTGTGAAAGGGTTAAATGTGTGGACACGGTCTGTGGTGATGAGGAGGAGATCATTGACATATTGCACAAAGCAGGAAGACTGTGAAAAGCTCAGAAGGGCCCCTGTTATACGTTTGTGGAAAATAGTGGGGTTATTGTGGAACTCCTTGTGACAGACATGTCCAGAGGTAACTCTGGTCCTCAGAAGTGAATGTGAATTGAAATTGTTTCTCTAGTTTTACTGGGATACTCCAATAACCATTAGAGATATCCAGGGTGATGAAGACAGCCCTGCTGCAGGGAATCCGGGAGATTAGGGTGGGTGTCTCTCAGACAACTGGATTCACATAAGAGTGAATGAGCTGAGTTTGAGGCTGCAGAGAGGGGAAGGTTTGTAAAGAGGGAGGAGGAGGGGTCTCTGCCCGACCCACCCCGGGTTTTCCAAGAGCAAAAAGAGCAGTGGGTCTCATACCAAACCCTGGGGAAAAACACTGTATACTCCCATCGAGTCTGAACAACAACCTTTCACCACTTCTCTCTGTTTACTGTTCCTTAGCCAATTTTATATCCACACTGACTCTGTCCCTTTAATGCATAGGGTTCAGTTTTCCTAACCTGTCTATTGAATGTCACTTGATCAAACATCTTTTGAAAGTCCATATATATAACTTCAATCACACCACCCTCATCAACCCTCTCCATTGTTTTATCAAAGAACTCCATCAAGTTTCCCTCAGCACTACCTCTCTCCACTCCTCCACTGTTGTTAAATTATCAGTCTGATTATCCGACACCCAGTACTGGATGAGCAGAAATTTTCTCCAATTAAGTATTGGGAAGACTGAAGCCATTGTTTTCAGCCCCCACTCCAACTCTGTTCCCTTGCTATTGATCCCATCCCTCTCCCGAGTAACACTCTGAGATTCAGACAGTTTATTTGCAACCTTGGTGTCATATTTGGGATAAAATTAATGGGCACATGGACAAATAAGGAAAACCAGCATGTATTTGTTTGGGGAAAATTGTGTTTAACTAAATGGTTGGAATATTTTGGAGAGGTAAAAAGGAAGCTTCGTGAGGGCAATGCTGCTGCTGTGGTATAATTTGAATTCCAAAAGGCATTTGATAAAGTGTTACGCAACAGACCTGTGAGCAAAGTTATAGCTCATCAAATAAAAAGGCCAGTAGCAACATGAAACTAAGCTGGTTGAGTGACAGGAGACAGAGAGTAGTGATTAATGGATGCTTTTCGGGCTGGAGAACAGTTTGCAGTGGAATCAAAACAAAATACAGCGGATGCTGGAAATCAGAAATACAAATAGAAAGTGCAGGAAATACTCAGCAGGTCTGGCAGCATCTGTGGAGAGAGAAGCAGAGTTAATGTTTCAAGTCGGTGACCTTTCATCAGAACTGGCAAAGGTTAGAAATGTAATAGGTTTTAAGCAAATAAAGTGGGGGTTTTGGGGGAAACACAAGTACAGAAAGGTGAGCATTAGAGCGGGGGTGGGGGATGGAGGGTGTTGAAATGATAAGCGAGCGGAAGTTCAGTGTCATGCCTTTGGACTGAGTGGAGGTGTTCCACAAAGCGGTCACCCAATCTGCATTTAGCCTGCTGCGGTGTTCCAGTGAATAACAACGCCAGCTCAAGGAACAGCACCTCATTGTCCGATTAGGCATTTACAGCCTTCTGGACTGAATATTGGGTTCAACAATTATTTTGTTTTAACATTTTTTGCCATGTGTCGGCCTGAAACTGGATTTGTTCTGTTGGTGCTTTTGGCTAGAGCTGTTCATTATTCTATCATTTAACACCCTCTCTGCACTAATGCTTTATCTTTCGCCACACAACAAGCACATTTTCTTTGCCTTTGCCCCAAGACCTCCTCGTCACTTAATCTCTCTGACCCTCTGTTCTATCTGCACCCCTTTTGTTCACTTTTGCCCCACCCCTGCTTTATTTGCTTAAAATCTATTACATTTCTGACCTTTGCCAATTCTGATGAATGGTCACACACCTGAAACGTTAACTTTGTTTATCTCTCCACAGATGCTGCCAGGCCTGCTGAGTATTTCCAGCACTTTTTGTTCATATTTACGGTTTGCAGTGGAGTTCCCCAGGGATCAGTGTTGGGACCCTTTCTCTTCCTGACAAATATTAATTACCTAGACCTTGGTGTACAGGGCACAATTTCAAAGTTTGCAGAGGATGCAAAACTTGGAAGCATTGTGAACTGTGAAGAGGATAGTGTAGAACATCAAAAGGACATAGACAAGTTGGTGGAATGGACAGACAGGTGGCAGATGAAGTTCAATGTGGAGAAATGTGAAGTGATTCATTTTGGTAGGAAGAACATAGAGAGACAATGTATAATAAAGGGTACAATTCTAAAGGGGGTGAGGAGCAGAGGGACCTGGACGTATATGTGCATTGTTCATTGAAGGTGGCATGACAGGATGAGAGAGCAGTTAATAAAGCATATAGTATCCTGGGCTTTATTAACAGAGGCATGGGATACAAGAGCAAGGAGGTTATTTTGAACTTGTGTAAGACACTAGTTCGGCCTCAGTAGCAGTATTACGTCTAGGTCTGGGCACCACACCTTATCTAACGTGAAGACATTGGAGAGTGTGAAAAAACATTCACAAGAATGGTTCCAGGGATGAAGAATATCAGTTAGGAAGATAGACTGGAGAAGTTGGAACATTTTCCTTAGAGAAGAAAAGGCAGAGAGGAGATTTCAAAAAGTCTGCAAAATTATGAGGTTTCTGGAGAGAGTGGATAGGGAAAAACTGTTGCCATTCCTGAAAGGATCGAAAACGAGAGGGCAAAGAATTAAAGTAATTGGTAAAAGAAGCATAAGTGACATGAGGAACACTTTTTCACACAGCGAGTGGTTAAGGTCTGGAATGCACTGCCTGAGAGTGTGGTGGAGGCAGATTCAATCGAGGCATTCAGGAAGAAATTGGACAGCTATCTGAAAAGGAAAATTGTACAGAGTTACAGGAAGAAGTCAGGGGAGTGACACCAGATGAATTGTTCTTTTGCAGAGCCAGTGCATATACGATGGACTGAATGGCCACCTTCTGTGCTGTAACAATTCTATTATTCTGTGACATTCGACCACACAATGAGTTTCCAACCTCATATTCGTGCCATCACTATGACGACCTATTTCCACCTCAATAACATTGTCCGACTTCACCCCTGTCTCAACTCATCTGCTGCTGAAGCTCTCATTCATGCTTTCATTACCTGTAGACTAGACTATTCCAACTCATTCTCCCACATTCTACTATCTGTAAACTTGAAGTCATTTAAAACTCTGCTTCCTGTGTCTTAACTCACAACAAGTCCCATTCCCCGATCACTGACCTGCATCAGCTCACAGTCAAGCAATGTCTTTATTTTAAAATTCTCAACACGTTTTCAACTCCCTCCATGGTCTCACCCCTCACTATCTCTGTAATCTCCTCCAGCCCCACAGTCCTTCGAGGTACCTCTGCTCCTCTAATTCTGGATTCTTGTGCATCCCTGATTTTAATTACTCTCCCTTTTGTGGCCATACCTTCAGTTGCCTCGGTCCCAAGCTCTGGAATATCCTCCCTTCACAGCTCCACCTCTCCACCTCGCTTTTATCCTTTAACACACTCCTTTAAAACCTGCCTCTTTGACCGAGCATTTGGCTACCCATCCTAATATCCCATTTTGTGGTTCAGTGTTATACTTTGTTTCATAATGCTGCTGTGAAGTACCTCGGGATAAGTTCTTGTTGAAGTTTGCCAGACATGATTTGTCATTAGCATATCCGTGCTGCTTGAAATTTATTATGCTGTGCTTTTCCAAGCAACGAATATTTATGACCTGGGTTGTGAAATGCCCCACCTAACGTCATATTGACTGGAGAGTACATTGTTTAACCCATATCACCTTTTTTAAACAAGGTGTAACAATTGCAGCCCTCCAGTCCTCTGTCATCATTCCCATATCCAAAGAGAATTGACAGATTCTGTCCAGTGCCTCTGCCATTTGCACCTTTCCTTCTCTCATCAACCCTCATAATTCCCATCCAGACCGGTTAAATGCTCCAGTTTAATGTAGTGCTAAGAGTGTTGGATTGAAAGGTGTTAATTGAACCTGTTTGTTCAGTGACTTTAATTAATACCAGTCTCCATGGACCATAATTGTGTCACTGGAGGGTTTCCCTCTTCTATTAATAAGAGACTCATTTCAATGTGTTACCCCTGGTGTCAGTGGGAGCATCATCCCCGGGACTAACAGGGATCAGTGGCCCCAGAGAAAGGGAGAGGATAGATCAGAATCTGAGAACAATAGATTGGAATGTTACAACAATGGGTCAGAATCTGAGAACAATAGATTGGAATGTTACAACAATGGGTCAGAATATGAGTACAATAGATTGGAATGTTACAACAATGGGTCAGAATCTGAGAACAATAGATTGGAATATTACAACAATGGGTCAGAATATGAGTACAAAAGATTGGAATGTTACAACAATGGGTCAGAATATGAGTACAATAGATTGGAATGTCAGAACAATAGGCAGGAGTTTCATCTGGCAGTTTGACTTTCTTTCTGCAAATTTTGACTGGCTGCCAATAAACAGGCGGATCTATTACACACTTACGATTATTCAATATTTTTTTTATCCCATCCTGGCTATCATTGGTTTCCCTGGGAAGTGTCTCGATCCACTTATTTATTCTATAAACCATGTTGAACTGCATTACTGTTCTTGCCATTTACTCCATATGTTGAACAGGCAGATACATAGTGCAGAGAGTCTGTGAGCAAGGTTAGACAGTTGACAGGGCACAGTTGCAGCCAGTATGATGGGAGAAGTGTGTCTATTTTAACGCAAGAAGTGTCAGGAATAAGGGTGATGAACTTAGAGTATGGATCAGTACTTGGAGCGACAATGTTGTGGCCATTACGGAGACTTGGATATCACAGGGGCAGAAATGAATGTTGGATGTTCCGGGGTTTAGATGTTTCAAAAGGAATAGGGAGGTGGCAACATTGAATAGAACTGATGGGATTTTCCTGTTACTTTGTTTTGTAAAAACAGTGTCCAGCTCTCTGCCGGCCATTTTGGTTGTTTTACAAGCTTTTCACAAGTGACGAAAAATTCTGCCACATCCTCCTCATTGAACTTTGTCATGAACTGGGAGAACTTTAAGAGATCAGCACATGGTCCTGAGCTAGGGGTAGCTCCCTCAAGAGCTGTGCCTTCACTAGGTGTACTGGGTCTTCTTCTAGTTGTTTGAGCCGCCTTAACTCCCTTTCCTCCTTCTCCTTCTGGAACACTCTTACTTTTTCCCTTTCTTGGCACTCTCTCTGCACTTTCTCGCTCTCTCTGGAATTCTAATTCTAGTCTCTTCTTTTCCAGTTTTACCTTAGCTAACATTACTCTATCTGTTAGTGATTCTAACCCTGTTTGAATCTTCAGCTTTAAGTGGAAAATGGTTGGCCAAAAGTCTTAGGAATTCGGGTTTCCAGGTTTTTAGATGGAGAGTAATCCCTAACTGTCCAGCTACATTGCTCAACTTTTCAACAGAGAGGGATTTTAACCTGTACCAAGTTACTTCACTCTGTATATAACTCCTTGATTGGGAATGTAACTCCTTTAGTCAAAAAGCGAGGGAAACAGATAACAGAAAACTACAGGCAAGTTAGCATCACATCTGTCATAGGAAACATGTTAGAAGCTATTATTAAAGACAGTGTAGCCGGCACTTAGAAAAATTCAACCTAATCAGGCAGAATCAAAATGGTTTTATGAAAGGGAAATCATGTTTAATCAATTTGTTGGAGTTCTTTGAAGAGGTACCATGTGCTGCGGAGAAAGGGGAACCGGTGGATGTACTGTACATAGATTTCCAGGATGCAATAGATAAGGTGCCACATCAAAGGTTTTGTGAAAATAAAAGCTCATGGTGAACGGGGTAACATGTTGGCATGGATAGAAGATTGGCTAGCTAACAGAAAACAGAGAGTAGGCATAAATGGGCCATTTTATGGTTGGCAAGATGTAAGGACTGGTGTGCCACAGGGATCAGGGCTGGGACCTCAACTTTTTGCAATTTATATAAATGACTTGGATGAAGGAGCCGAAGGCCTGGTTACCAAATTTGCTGATGACACAAAGATGAGTAAGAAAGTAACTTGTGAAGGAGACATAAGGAGGCTGTAAATGAATATAGATAGGTTAAGTGATTGGGTAAAGACCTGGCAAATTGAGCATAATGTGGGAAAATGGGAAATTGCCCATTTTGGCAGGAATAATAAAATCGAAGCATATTATCTAATGGTGAGAGATTGCAGAGCTCTGAGATGCAAAGGGATCTGGGTGTCCTTTTGCATGCATCTCCAAAGCTTAGTATGCATGTTCAGAAAGTAACTAGGAAAGCTGATAGAATGTTATCATTTATCGCGACTTTAATTGAATACAAAAGTAGGCATGTTATGCTTCAGTTATAGAGGGCATTGGTCAGACCACATCTGGAGTACTGTATACAGCACTGGTCTCCTTATTTAAGGAATGATGTAAATGCATTGGAAGCAATTCAGAAATGGTTTACCAGACTAATACCTGGAATGGGTGGGCTGTCTTATGAAGAAATATTGGACAGGCTAGGCTTATATCCACTGGAATTTAGAAGGGTAAGTGGCGATTTGATTTGAACATCTAAGATCTTGAGCAGTCTTGACAGGTGCATGTGGAAAGATGTTTGTAGCTGGGTGTATCTAGGATTAGGGGTCACCATTTAAAAATGAGAGGTCGCCGATTTAAAACAGAGATGAGGAGATTTTTATTTCTCTGAGGGTTGTGAGCCTTGGGAATTCTCTTCCTCAAAAGGCAGTGGAAGAGAGTCTTTAAGTACTTGTAAGACAGAGATAGATAGATTGTTGATAAGCAAGGGGGTGAAAGATTATCGAGGGTAGGTGGTAATGTGGAGTTGAGGTTTCAATCAGATTAGTCATGATCTTATTGAGTGGCAGAGCAGGCTTGAGGGGCCGAGTGGCCTACACCTGCTCCTAATTCATATGTTCATATGTTTGTATGCTCTGTCTTCGACCGTGGACATTTCAGTGTTCCAGCAGTGAAAACCACAATAAAACCTGCATTGATATTTTTAACTTTTTTCTCAGGATCAATTGTTTTTCCCACTTCCAATTTCTCATGTGTTGTTGCGTTATCATCATTCGAACCTCCAGATTTCTGTTCCAGCCAGGTGAGTAAGGGTCCCAGTCCCCCTCTTGTCTTATATCTTATTTTACCGCAAGAGGGTATCCTTTTTAACAGTGGACGTGCTGACCACCTTAGTGAGTATTCTACCTTTTATCTTTGTTGTGATCATAAAAGAACCAATAGGACAGGTTTTCCTGAGTTTAAACAAGAGGTGAGTTTATTATACTTCACAATAGAAGCTGAATCTAAATAAAATAATAAAAATATACTCTACACATTCTCGCACACACTCTCATGAAAATCACACACAAATAAATTAGAATGAGAAATAAACTCGTGATGGATTAGAGTCCAGAATAAATAAATTTTAAAAATAACGTCTGTGAGGTTGGATAATTCTCTGGTCTGCATTGTTCCACCGTTAGCTATGAGTTTCATGTCTTCTGCAAGAGTTGAAATTATGTTTTTTTTTACGGAGACGTTGGTGTCATTTATATATCTATCTATATTCCAGGAACAGCACTGGTTCTCATACCGAGTCCTGAGAAACAGCACTGTATACTCCCCCTCCCCCAGTCTGAACAATGTCTGTTCACCACTTCTCTCTGCTTTCTGTCCCTGAGTCAGTGTCATACCCACACTATCACTGTCACATTAGTCCATATGTTCCATTTTTCATAACAAGTCTATAAACTGACATTTGATCACCGGCCTTTTGAATGTCTGTACACATAACACAAAACACTCACAGTTTTGTCATCAACGAACTTGATCAGGATTATCAGACATGATTTTCCATTAACCTATCCGTGCTGTTTGTTATTTATTATCCCATGTTTTTCCAAGAAAGATATATTTTTGAGCTCGGTTCTGGCCTCTAGTAATTTCCAACCACTGACATTCGACTGACTGGTCAGTAGTTACAGGATTTATCTAATCACTCCTTTTGTAACAGGGAGTAACATTTACAGCCCTCCAGTCCTCTGTCATGACTCCCATATCCAAGGAGGATTGGAAGATTCTGACAGTGCCTCTGCTATTTCCACCATTCCTTCCCTCAGCAACCGTCTCCATTGTTTTATCAAAGAACTGCATAGGGTTCAGTTTTCCTAATCAGTCTATTGAATGACACTTGATCAAACACCTTTTGAAAGTCTATAAATATAACTTAAATCACACCACCCTCATCAACCATCTCAATTGTTTTATCAAAGAACTCCATCATGTTTACCTCACCACCACCTCTCTCCACTCCTCCACTGTTGTTAAATTATCCAACAGCTTATCCGACATCCAGTACTGGATGAACAGAAATTTCCTCCAATTAAATATTGGGAAGATTGAAGCCATAGTTTTCACGCCCCACTCCAACTCTGTTCCCTTGTTATTGATTCCATCCCTCTCCCTGGCAACAGTATGAGATTCAGACAGTCTGTTTTTAACATTGGTGTCATATTCAGGACAAAATTAATAGGCACATGGACAAATGTGGGTTAATTAAGGTAAACCAGCCGGATTTGTTAAGGGAAAATGGTGTTTAACAAACTTGCTGGAGTTTTTTGAAGTGGTAAAAAAGAAGCTTGATGAGGACAATGAACAAAGAACAAAGAACAAAGAAAATTACAGCACAGGACCAGGCCCTTCGGCCCTCCAAGCCTGCGCAGATCCAGATCCTCTATCTAAACATGTCGCCTATTTTCTAAGGGTCTGTATCTCTTTTCTTCCTGCCCATTCATGTATCTGTCTAGATGCATCTTAAAAGACGCCATCGTGCCCGCATCTACCACCTCGGCTGGCAACGCGTTCCAGGCACCCACATGCTGTTGATGTGGTTTAAATGGAATTCCAAAAAGCATTTGATAAAGTGTCACACAACAGACCTGTGAGCAAAGTTACAGCTCATCAAATAAAAGGACAGTAGCAGCTTGAAACTAAACTGGTTGAGTGACAGGAAACAGAGAGTAGTGATTAATGGATGCTTTTCGGGTTGGAGAAAAGTTTGTAGTGGAATCAAAACAAAATACTGCAGGTGCTGGAAATCTGAAATAAAAACAGAAAGTGCTGGAAATGCTCAGCAGTGTCTGTTGAGAGAGAAACAGAGTTAATGTTCCAGGTTTGTGTCCTTTCATCAGAACTGGCCAAGGTTAGAAATGTAATAGGTTTTAAGCAAGTAAAGCGGGAGTAGAGGGTATAAACACAAGGACAGAAATGTGGACATTTGAGCAGGGGTGGGGGATCAAAGGTGTTGAAATGACAAGCGAGTGGAAGCTCGGGATCATGCTTTTGGACTGAGCGGAGGTGTTCCACAAAGCGCTCACCCAATCTGCGTTTCACCTGCTGCGGTGTTCCAGTGAACATCAACGCCAGCTCGAGGAACAGCACCTCATTGCCTGATTAGGCACTCGACAGACTTCTGGACTGAACACTGAGTTCAATAATTTCAGAGCATTCAGAGCAGGTCCATTTTTATTATTTGTTTTATCAGTTTTTTTTACCATGTGCCAGACTTAAACTGGGATTTTTATATTGGTGCTTTTAGCTCGGGCTGTTCATTCTTCTGTCATTTAACAACTGCTCTGCACTAATGCTTTGTCTTTCACCACACCATGAGCACACTCTCTTTGCCTTTGCCCCATGACCACCTGGTCAGTTAATCTCTCTGGCCCTCTGTCTTATCAACACCCCTTCTGCTCCATTTTGCCCCATCCCTGCTTTATTTGCTTAAAACTTATTACATTTCTAACCTTTTCCAGTTCTGATGAAGGGTCACTGACCTGGAAAATTAACTCTGCTTCTCTCTCCACAGGTGCTGCCAGACCTGCTGAGTATTTCCAGCTCGTTTCGTTTTTTATTTAAGATTTGTAGTGGAGGACCACAGGGATCAGTGTTAGGACCCTTTCTCTTCCTGACATATATTAATGACCTAGACCTTGGTGTACAGGGCACAATTTCAAAGTTTGTAGATGATACAAAACTTGGAAGCATTATGAACTATTAGGAGGATAGTGCAAAACTTCAAAAGGACACAGACAAGTTGGTGGAATGGGCAGACAGATGAATTTCAATGTGGGGAAATGTGAAGTGATTCATTTCGTAGGAAGGACATGGAGAGAAAATATAGAATAAAGGTTAGAATTCTAAAGGGGGTTCTGGAGCAGAGGGACCTGGATGTATATGTGCATCGGTCATTGAAGGTGGCATGACAGGATCAGAGAGCAGTTAATAAAGCCTACAGTATCCTGTAGCATGGAATACAAGAGCAAGGGGGTTGTTTTGAACTTGTATAAGACACTAGTTCGGCCTCAGCTGCAGCGTTGCGTGTAGTTCTGGGCACATTAGATAACATGGAAACATTGGAGAGTGTGAAAAAACATTCACAAGAATGGTTCCAGGGATGACGAATATCAGTTCTAAAGATAGACTGGAGAAGTTGGAACATTTTCCTTAGAGAAGAGAAGGCTGAGAGGAAATTTGAAAAAGGTCTGCAAAATTATGAGGTGTCTGGACAGAGTGGATAGGGAAAAACTGTTCCCATTCCTGAAAGGATCGAAAACGAGAGGACAAAGAATTAAAGTAATTGGTAAAAGAAGCAGAAGTGACATGAGGAAAACATTTTCACACAGCGAGTGTTAAGGTCTGGAATGCGCTACCTGAGAGTCTGGTGGAGGCAGATTCAATCGAGGCATTCAGGAGGAAATTGGATAGCTATCTGAAAAGGAAGATTGTACAGAGCTACAGGGAGAAGGCAGGAGAGTGGCATTAGATGAATTGCTCTTTTGGAGAGGCAGAGCAGACTCGATGGACAGAATGGCCACCTTCTGTGCTGTAACAATTCTGTGTTTCTGTGGCATTTGAACACAAAATGAGCTTCCAACCTTATATTCGTGCCATCACTATGACCACCTATTCCCACCTCAATAAGATCGCCCAACGTCACCCCTGTTTCAACTCATCTGCTGATGAAGTTCTCATTCATGCTTTCATTACCTGTAGACTAGACTATTCCAACTCATTCTCCCACATGCTACTACATGTAAATTTGAGGTAATCTAAAGCTGTGCTGCCTGTGTCTTAACTCACAACAAGTCCCATTCCCCGATCACTGACCTACATCACCTCACAGTCAAACAATGCCTTTATTTTAAAATTCTCAATCATGTTTTCAAATCCGTCCATGGTCTCACCCCTCACGATAACTGTAATCTCCTCCTGCCCGACAACCCTCTGAGATATCTCTGCTCCACTAATTCTGGCCTGTTGTGCATTCCTGATATTAATTACTCCCCCATAGCTGTCTGCACCTTCAGTTGCCTCGGTCCCGAGCTCGGGAATATCCTCCCTACACAGCTCTACCTCTCCACCTCGCTTGTATACTTTAAGACAGTCCTTTAAATCCTACCTCTTTGACCAAGCTTTTGGTCTCCTAACCGAATATCTGCATTTGTGGTTCAGTGTTACACTTTGTTTCATAATGCTGCTTACCTTAGGATAAGTTCTTGTTGAAGTTTGCCAGACATGATTTTTCATTGGTATATCCGTGCTGCTTGAAATGTATTATGCTGTGCTTTTCCAACCAACGAATATTTCTGCCCTGGGTTGTGAAATTTCCCCACCACTGACGTCAGATTGACTGAACAGAACAGGGTTTACTCCATCTCTCCATTTGTAACCAGGGTGTAACATTTACAAACCTCCAGTCCTCTGTCACCACTCCCATATCCAAGGAGAAGTGAAAGATTCTGTCATGTGCCTCTACTATTCCCACCATTCCTTTCCTCCGTAATCCTTATACATCCCATTCAGACTGGGTAAATGTTCTATTTTATTGTGGTACAAAAAGTGTTGAATTGAAAGGGGTTAACTGAACCTGTTTGTTCAGTGACTGTAATTAATGTCAGTCTCCATGGACTCTAATCGTGTCACTGGAGGGTTTCCCTCTGCTATTAATAAGGGACTGCTTTCAATGTGTTATCACATAGTGTTAGCGGGAGCATCAGCCCTGGCACTAAAAGGGATCAGCAGCTCCAGAGAAAGGGAGAGGATAGATCAGAATCTGAGAGCAATAGATTGAAATGTTCCAACAATGGATCAGAATCTGAGAACAATTGACTGGAATGTTACAACAATGGGTCAGAATATGAGGACAATAGATTGGAATGTTACAACAATGGATCAAAATCTGAGAACAATTGACTGGAATGTTACAACAATGGGTCAGACTCTGACAACAATAGATTGGAATGTTACAACAATGGTTCAGAATCTGAGAACAATAGATTGGAATGTTACAACAATAGATCAAAATCTGAGAACAATTGACTGGAATGTTACAACAATGGGTCAGACTCTGACAACAATAGATTGGAATGTTACAACAATGGGCAGGAGTTTCATTTGGGAGTTTGACTATCTTTCTGCCAATTATGATCGGTTCCCATTAGACTATCGGATCTATCTTGTATTGAAGATTATGCAACACATTTACTATCCCATCCTTGCTATTATCAGTGTCCCTGGTAAGTCTCTCTATCCAGCTATGAATGTTATAAACCAAGTTTCGCAACATTACTGTTCTTGTCATTTACTCTGCCCTCCTTGTTACTTTTGTTATCCCTGGCAAAACTCTATCTCCAGCTATGAGCTCTATAAACCATTGCTACTTGTATTAGAGTTCATGGAATTTACTCTACCATGTTTTCTGCTGTTGCTGCCCCTGCTAAGTCCCTACTTCCCGCGATGTGATCTGTAAACCGCGTTTCACTGAAATAATGTTCTTACAATTTTAATTTTGGGAAGAGTGGAGCTTGTGCAATCGGTCTCCTTCGGTCCATCTCCATGAACGACGTACCCCTAACTGGCTAATATCAGAGGTTGAACCAGACAGTTTGCATCCTCTGCGATCTATTTAACCCTGAGCTGAGTTCTGAACCCTTATTCTCTCCATCACCTACCCTGCCTACTACCAGCTCTGTAATATCACCCATCTGTCTCAGCTCATTTGCTACATAAACCCTCATCTGTGCCGTTGTTAACATAGAAACATTATGATCATGGCTGATCGCCCAACTCAGCGACCTGTTTGCGCTTTCCCCCCATTTCCTTTGATCCCTTTCATCCTGAGAGCTATATCTAACTCCTTCTTGAAAACATGCAATGTTTTGGCCTCAACTGCTTTCTGCGGCAGCGAATTCCACAGGCTCACCACTCTCTGGGTGTAGAAATTTTGCATATCAGTCCTGAAAGGTTTACCCCGTATCCTTAGACGACGACCACTGGTTCTGGACTCCCCCACCATCGGGGACATCCTTCCTGTATCTGTTCTGTCAAGTCCTGTTAGAATTTTATAGGTTCCTATGAGATCCCCATCAATCTTCTGAACTCCAGCGAACATAATTCTAACCGACTCAATCTCTCCTCATACGTCAGTCCCGCCATCCAGGGAATCAGTCTGGTAAACCTATAGCAATAACATCCTTCCTTAAATAAGGAGACCACAACTGTACACAATATTCCAGGTGTGGCCTCACCAAGGCCCTGAATAATTGCAACAAGACATCCCTGCTCCTGTACTCGAATCATCTCGCTGTGAAGGCCAACATACTATTTGCCTTCTTTACTGTCCTTTGCACCTGCATTCTTACCTTCAGTGACTGGTGTACAAGTACACCCAGCTCTCCTTGCATATTCCCCTCTCTCAGTTTATAGCCATTCAGATAATAATCTGCCTTCCTGCTTTTGCTACCAAAGTGATTAACCTCACATTTATCCACATTGTACTGCATCTTCCATGCATTAACCCACTCACTCAATTTGTCCAAATCACCCTGAAGCCTCTCTGCATCCTCCTCACAACTCACCCTCCCACCCTGTTTCGTGTCATCTGCAAATTTGGAGATATTACATTTAGATCCCTCACCGAAATCAGTAAGATATATTGTGAATAGCTGGGGTCCTATCACCAATCCCTATGGTACCCCACTAGTGACATTAGCAGGTGAATAGCCTGTCATTCGGAATAAAAGACCCATTTATTCCTACTCTTGGGTTTCCTGTCTGCCAACCAATTTTCTATCTATCACAATACACTAGCACCAATCTCATGCGCTTTAATTTTACAGGCTAATGTGGTTCAGGATGAAGGCCTATCATTTTCTCATGATAACCAGGGATGGGGAAGTAATGCCGACCTTGTCAGTATCACCCATATCCTGGGAACAAATAGACAGGAAATAAAATAGGAACAAAATCAATGTGTTTGTAACTGACTGATTGAAGTGATCAAAGAGAGAGACGTCATAAATCAATAAGTAAATTGTCAGCACAATTCATCTCACCTGGCCCTTGTGTTTGCCTTTCTTCTGTTATCTGTGTGAGGATACAAGTAACAATGAGCCGCTGGCTCAAGAACTGCTGGACATCAATTGTACACATGGAATAAGGACTCAATGGATTCTGTTACCAGAGAATTGGAGAATCACAAAGCATGGAAGCAGTCCATTGTCCCATCGTACCTGTGCCATTAGAATTAGAATTAGAATTAGAATATTACAGCGCAGTACAGGCCCTTCGGCCCTCGATGTTGCGCCGATCATCTGACCTACACTATTCCATTTACATCCATATGTCTATCCAATGACCACTTAAATGCCCTTAAAGTTGGCGAGTCTACTACTGTTGCAGGCAGGGCGTTCCACGCCCCTACTACTCTCTGCGTCAAGAAACTACCTCTGACATCTGTCCTATATCTTTCACCCCTCAACTTAAAGCTATGTCCCCTCGTGTTTGCCATCCTCATCCGAGGAAAAAGACTCTCACTATCCACCCTATCTAACCCTCTGATTATCTTATATGTCTCTATTAAGTCACCTCTCCTCCTCCTTCTCTCTAACGAAAACAACCCCAAGTCCCTCAGCCTTTCCTCGTAAGACCTTCCTTCCATACCAGGCAACATCCTAGTAAATCTCCTCTGCACCCTTTCCAAAGCTTCGACATCCTTCCTATAATGCGGTGACCAGAACTGCACGCAATACTCCAGGTGCGGCCTCACCAGAGTTTTGTACAGCTGCATCATGACCCCGTGGCTCTGAAACTCGATCCCCCTACTAATAAAGGCTAACACACCATATGCCTTCTTAACAGCCCTATTAACCTGGGTAGCAACTTTCAGGGATTTATGTACCTGGATACCAAGATCTCTCTGCTCATCTACACTACCAAGAATCTTCCCATTAGCCCAGTACTCTGCATTGCTGTTACTCCTTCCAAAGTGAATCACCTCACACTTCTCCGCATTAAACTCCATTTGCCATCTCTCAGCCCAGCTCTGCAGCCTATCTATGTCCCTCTGTACCCTACAACACCCTTCGACACTATCCACAACTCCACCGACCTTCGTGTCATCCGCAAATTTACTAACCCACCCTTCTACACCCTCATCCAGGTCGTTTATAAAAATGACAAACAGCAGTGGCCCCAAAACAGAACCTTGCGGTACACCACTAGTAACTTAACTCCAGGATGAACATTTGCCATCAACCACCACCCTCTGTCTTCTTTCAGCTAGCCAATTTCTGATCCAAAGCTCTAAATCACCTTCAACCCCATACTTGCGTATTTTCTGCAATAGCCTACCGTGGGGAACCTTATCAAACGCCTTACTGAAATCCATATACACCACATCCACGGCTTTACCCTCATCCACCTGTTTGGTCACCTTCTCGAAAAACTCAATAAGGTTTGTGAGGCACGACCTACCTTTCACAAAACCGTGCTGACTATCGCAAATGAACTTATTCTTTTCAAGATGATTATAAATCCTGTCTCTTATAACCTTTTCCAACATTTTACCCACAACCGAAGTAAGGCTCACAGGTCTATAATTACCAGGGCTGTCTCTACTCCCCTTCTTGAACAAGGGGACAACATTTGCTATCCTCCAGTCCTCCGGCACTACTCCTGTCGACAATGACGACTTGAAGATCAACAACAACGGCTCTGCAATCTCCTCCCTGGCTTCCCAGAGAATCCTAGGATAAATCCCATCTGGCCCAGGGGACTTATCTATTTTCACTCTTTCCAAAATTGCTAACACCTCCTCCTTGTGAATCTCAATCCCATCTAGCCTAGTAGCCTGAATCTCAGTATTCTCCTCGGCAACATTTTCTTTCTCTACTGTAAATACTGACGAAAAATATTCATTTAACGCTTCCCCTATCTCCTCTGATTCCGCACACAACTTCCCACTACTATCCTTGATTGGCCCTGTTCTAACTCTTATCATTCGTTTATTCCTGATATACCTATAGAAAGCCTTAGGGTTTTCTTTGATCCTATCCGCCAATGACTTCTCGTGTCCTCTCCTTGCTCTTCTTAGCCCTCCCTTTAGATCCTTCCTGGCTAGCTTGTAACTCTCAAGCGCCCTAACTGAGCCTTCACGTCTCATCCTAACATAAGGCGCCCTCTTCCTCTTGACAAGCGCTTCAACTTCTTGAGTAAACCACGGCTCCCTTGCTCGACAACTTCCTCCCTGCCTGACAGGTACATACTTATCAAGGACACGCATTAGCTGCTCCTTGAATAAGCTCCACATTTCGTTTGTGCCCATCCCCTGCAGTTTCCTTCCCCATCCTACACATCCTAAATCTTGCCTAATCGCGTCATAATTTCCTTTCCCCCAGCTATAATTCTTGCCCTGCGGTATATACCTGTCCCTGCCCATCGCTAAGGTAAACCTAACCGAATTGTGATCACTATCGCCAAAGTGCTCACCTACATCTAAATCGAACACCTGGCCGGGTTCATTACCCAGTACCAAATCCAATGTGGCATCGCCCCTGGTTGGCCTGTCCACATACTGTGTCAGAAAACCCTCCTGCACACAGTGGACAAAAACAGACCCATCTAAAGTACTCGAACTATAGTATTTCCATTCAATATTTGGAAAGTTAAAGTCCCCCATAACCACTACCCTGTTACTCTCGCTCCTGTCGAGAATCATCTTCGCTATCCTTTCCTCTACATCTCTGGAACTATTCGGAGGTCTATAGAAAACTCCCAACAGGGTGACCTCTCCTCTCCTGTTTCTAACCTCGGCCCATACTACCTCAGTAGACGAGTCCTCAAACGTCCTTTCTGCAGCTGTAATACTTTCCTTGATTAACAATGCCACACCCCCCCCTCTTTTACCCTCTTCTCTGTTCTTTCTGAAACATCTAAATTCCGGAACCTGCAACATCCATTCCTGCCCCTGCTCTACCCATGTCTCCGAAATGTCCACAACATCAGGATCCCAGGTACCAACCCATGCTGCAAGCTCACCCACCTTATTCCGGATGCTCCTGGCGTTGAAGTAGACACACTTTAAACCAAGTTCTTGCTTGCCAGTGCCCTCTTGCGTCCCTGTAACCTTATCCCCTACCTCACTACTCTCAACAGCCTGTACACTGGCACTGCAATTTAGGTTCCCATTCCCCTGCTGATTTAGTTTAAACCCCCCCGAAGAGCACTAACAAATCTCCCCCCCAGGATATTGGTACCCCTCTGGTTCAGGTGAAGACCATCCTGTTTGTAGAGGTCCCACCTACCCCAGAAAGAGCCCCAATTATCCAGGAAACCAAAACCCTCCCTCCTACACCATCCCTGCAGCCACGTGTTCAACTCCTCTCTCTCCCTATTCCTCTCTTCGCTAGCACGTGGCACAGGCAACAACCCAGAGATAACAACTCTGGTTGTTCTCGCTCTAAGCTTCCACCCTAGCTCCCTGAATTTCTGCCTTAAATCCCCATCTCTCTTCCTACCTATGTCGTTGGTGCCTATGTGGACCACGACTTGGGGGTGCTCCCCCTCCCCCTTAAGGATCCCAAAAACACGATCGGAGACATCACGTACCCTGGCACCTGGGAGGCAACACACCAACCGTGAGTCTCTCTCGTTCCCACAGAACCTCCTATCTGTTCCCCTAACTATGGAGTCCCCAATGACTAATGCTCTGCTCCTCTTCCCTTTTCCCTTCTGAGCAACAGGGACAGACTCTGTGCCAGAGACCTGCACCCCATTGCTTACCCCTGGTAAGTCGTACCCCCCAACAATATCCAAAACGGTATACCTGTTGTTGAGGGAAACGGCCACAGGGGATCCCTGCACTGCCTGCTGGTTCCCTTTCCTTCCCCTGACGGTAACCCATCTACCTACTTCTTTTACCTGAGGTGTGACTGCCTCCCTATAACTCCTGTCAATAATCCCCTCCGCCTCCCGAATGATCCGAAGTTCATCCAGCTCCAGCTCCAGTTCCCTAACGCGGTCTGCGAGGAGCTGGAGTTGGGTGCACTTCCCGCAGATGCAGTCAGCAGGGACACTCTTGGCGACCCCTACCTCCCACATTCTGCAGGAGGAACATACAACTGCCTTTACCTCCATTCCCACTATTCTAGATTCCCAATAAATCTACTGAAAAACCAAACGAAAGAGCTTTTTATTTTACCCCTCTTTCCTCCTCTTTTCCCAAAGTCCTGCAAATCCCCCTCTGCAGCATTTATCCAGTTCCCTTTTGAAACTTGCTCTTGAATCTGCTTCCAGCACATCTTCAGGCCGTGTATTCCAGAATAAAGCAACTCACTGTATAAAAAAATGTTTTCCTTCTGCCACCTCTGGTTCTTTTGCCAAGTATTTTGAGTATTGTTATTGGTCCTTTTCCCAAAGGAAACAGTTTATCTTGCTCTGTCAAAACTGCACATAATTGTGATCTGCTCTATTAAATTTCCCCTTTACCTGATCTGCTCTAATTCCTGTTTCTGTCGTCTCCACATGTACTTGAACTTCCTCATTCCTGGACCATTCCAGTAAATCACCTCTGCACCTTCTCCAAGATTCTGACATCCTTTCTAATAAGTAATGCTCAGAATTGCACTCAATTCCTCAGCTGAGACCTAACCAGTGATTTTTAAAGTTTTAGTTAGCTTCCTTGCTTTTGCACGTTATGTCTCTTTTTATAAAGTTTGATATCCCAGATGTGTTTTTAATAATTTTATCAACTTGTCCAGCTACATTCAAAGACATCTGTTCATGCACCCAATTTAAAACTGCCCCATTTCATTTACATTGCCTCACCTCATTCTTCCTCCCTTTGCCCATGTCTGCACTAAATTTCATCTGCCTCATTTCCTCATGTCATCTCTCTCCCTGAATCCCTCTGATATCATCCTTATTTTTTTACATTTCCGAGTTTCTGTCACCTGAGAACATTGAAATTATGCCTTTTATAGATAAGTAAATGTTACACACAAACACAGTACACAGATATATGTTTATGCATGTTTTTATAAAAGAGCAATGGCCTGAATACCGACCATTGGGGACCATCACGGTATAATCCCCTCCACTGTCTGAGCAACAATAGATCACCACTTCCCTCTGTATTCTATCCCTTAGCCAATGTCATATCCACACTGTCACTGCCTCTTGAATCCATGAGGTTCAGACTTCCTAACGAATCTATTAAATGGCATTTGATTCCACGACTTTTGATTGTTCATATACAAAGTAGCAACCATGCTATCCGCAGCAACACTCTCCATTACTGCATCAAAGAATTTGATCAAGTTAGTCAGACATGATTTGCCACTAACATATCTGGTGGACTTTCTTGTCATTTATAAACTCATGCTATTCAAACCACAATTATCTTGTCCCAGATTAGAGACTCTAAATGTTTCCCCAACATTTCAGTGAGGTGAGACTGATGGGTCAGTAGTTCCAGTCTGTAGCCTATCACTACTGTTTGGAACAGGGTGTAGAATTTGCAACACTTCAGTCCTCTGTCATCACTCCGATATCCAAGGAGGATTGGATGATTCTGACCAGTGGCTCCGCTACTTCCAACATTTCTTCCCTCAGCAACCCTCATACATCCCGTCCAGACCGGATAAATGTTTATTGCGGTACAGAAAATGTTGGATTGAAAGGGGTTAACTGAACCTGTTTGTTCAGTGACTATAATTAATGTCAGTCTCCATGGACTCTAATTGTATCACTGGAGGGTTTCCCTCTTCTTAATAAGAGACTCCTTTCAATGTGTTATATTCAGTGGGTTGGCTGGAGCATCACCCCTGGCACTAACAGGGATCAGCGGCTCCAGATAGAGGGAGAGGATAAATCAGAATCTGAGAACAATAGATTGGAATGTTACAACAATGGGTCAGAATCTGAGAACAATAGATTGGAATGTTACAACAATGGGTCAGAATCTGAGAACAATAGATTGGAATGTTACGACAATGAGAAGGAGTTTTTCCTGGGAGCTTGATTATCTTTATACTAACTATGATCGGCTATCGTTAAATTGGCGGATCTATTACGCACTTCTTTTTATTCAACACATTTACTATCATATCCTCGCTGTTGCTGGTGTCCCTGGTAAGTTTCTCTATCCAGTTATTAATTCAACAAATTGTTGAACAAATGTTGAACACATTACTGTTCTTCTAATTTACAGTGCTTCCTTGCTGCTACTGTTATTCCTGTTAAGTCTCTGCATCTGGCTGCTAACTCTACAAGCCATTGTTAACAGTAATACTGTTCTTGTAATATACTCTTGCAATGTACTCTGTCATCTTTGCTGCTGTTGGTTTCCTGGTAGATCCCTACGTATAGTTATGAGATCTGTAAACCTTGATTCATTATATCAACAAACCACATTTCACTGATATACTGTTCTTCTCATTAAAGTTTCATGTAGACTAAAGTCAGTGTCTTTGAACCCCATCACAAACATCATTTCCTATCTACTGACTCCATCTGCCAGCAAGGTCAGTGTCTGAGGGTGAACCAGGCTGTTTACAACCTCGGTAATCCTTTTAACCCTGAGCTGAGTTTCAACACCATATCCTCTCCAGTACCAATCCTTTAACCCACCAGCTCTCTAATATCACCTGGTTCCAGCTCTGTCTAAGCCCACATGCTGCATAAACCCTCATTCATAACTTTGTTAAATTTGTCTCCCAATGCTTCCCTGTCCACCCTCCCAGTCAAAAATCTTCATAAACTACATCCCAACCAGTACTATGCTGCCTGTATCCTAACTCACACCAAACCTCGATCACCCATCACCCCTGTGCTCACTGATCTACATTGGCTCCCGCTCTGGCAGCACCTTAATTTTAATATTCTCATTCTTGTGTTTGAATCCCTCTATGGCCTCACCCGTCCAATTAGTCCCATTCACCTCCTTATTTCACATAGTCCTACAACGTATTCACCTTTAAGCATTTATTCAATTCTCTATTTAAAGTGAAATATTTCCCCTCTGTATTGTTCTCTGGCTGTCGTTTGGGCTCTGCAGAGATGTCGGTGCAACAAACCCAGAAACAATAAAATGATGTGAGATGCACCGCTCGCCACTTCTGCCATGCCCCGTGGTGTGCTCCATGCTGGACAGGGCGTTGGGCAGCTTTGATTCACGCCTATGAAACTTGGTCTGTGCATGTCCACTGACCACCTGTGTTAGTCTCTCTCAGCTGAACATACATTCAGCAGCACGAGGAACCCCCTCTAGTGTTATTTAAAAGGACCAGGCATCCAACTTACAGGTGAGGGGATTTTGACTTACTTCTGCTATTGTAAAGTTCTGTGGATGGTTTTCTGGAGGTTGTGTTGTGAGCTGCTGCAGAGACTCAGGGAGGACAGAGGATTTGGTGACCCAAATCTGGACGAGGTATGGGGACTGTAGTTACAGTGTCTCTGGCTCTGTAACATGACCAGCAGATGTAACAGAGGCTGCAGAGAGGGGAAGCTCTGCAAAGAGGGAGGGGTAGGGGGCTCTGCCCGACTCACCCCGGATTTCCCAAGAGCACTTTCCAACCTACACCTAACCCAGGAGCAGTGTGTGAGGTGACTTTGATTCAATAAGGAGGTGGTCACAGAGCTGTGTCACCTGCTGTAACATGACCTGGAGCCTCTTACCAGGGTGAGGACGGAGCCTTCAGTGGCTGTTAAGGTCACAGTTTCATTGAACTTCTACGTATCTGGATTTTTCCAGGCACAAGCGGGTAACGTATCCATTATCTCTCTCTATGTTGTCCATTGACGCTGGGTGACGGAGGTCACCTATGTCGAGTGAGATGAGTACATAACTTTATCCCTCAGCAGGGAGAACCAGGATGAGCAATCCCCTGGCTTTGTCGGGATGGTGGGATTCCTGATGGCGCAGGTGATTCAGCGAGGTCCCCATATCAATGGGGAGAGGTACAGGAACTGAAAAAAACTCCATTGATTGACAAGAGAGTCTGTGGCTACTCAGAGCAGGCAGGAAAATATAGTTAAGAATACCATCGGACCAGGCATGATCTTATTAAATAGTGCAGCTCTCCTGGGGGCCGAATGGCCCACTGCTGCTCCTTTGTTAAAGAATATTCTTATTCTTATTAATGTACAGTTAGTGTGTGACCATGCCCAGTATATCATGTTGATGAATGCCTTCTTTCCAGGCAGCAGCCACCATACCTTCAATCTGAAACAGTCGGCCATTGCCACTGTCATCGGATCTTCATGGCTCCTGAGAGGAGAAGGCTACCTCCTCCATCCATGGCTCGTTACCTCTAAACACCACACACTCTCCTCCTCCCACACCCCAACTACAAATCATCCACATGAAAATCACCCGAATATAACGTGAGCAATGGAGTCACCAGGAACATGGTGGAACAGACCATCAGTGCAATGAAACAATGCTTGTGATGTCTGAACAGCTCGGGGGGAGCCCTCCAGTACACACTGGAGCAGGTGTCCAAGTTCATGGTGTTCTGCTGCACCCTTCATATCATCACCATCATGAGGACACAGGCATTGGCAGCAGGAATCCGGAGGCCACCTCACGAGGAGGAGGAGGCAGAGAGGATATTTCCTGGATGCCTTCGACCCGGATAGGCTGTCAGGGAATCGCAGCTATAATTACGGTTCCCAAAGGACAACCTCCCTTTCCCAACATGGATGCCCATTCTCCACCATTACATTCATCTGAGACGCCCCATCACAGTGTCCCCTTGGTCACCATCCTGTAAAAAAAACACCACCAAAACATTTTCATTAACATCTTTATCCAACAACACATCCAATTGTACAAACAATACTGAACTATTCACCCTTATTTATTTCCTTAGTCCCTGACTTGTGGATGCCCTCAACCTGCCTAGTGCTCCTACACAGTGTTTCCCCAGTGACTGCAGCATGGCTGGTGGAAAGTTGCTGACTTTCACTGAGGAGACTGCAGATGACCTTGCAGGACGTACTCGAGCAGCTCTGGGGTTTGAGGGCTCGGATTCAGACTGCAACACCTCGACATGGGCAGCAGCAGCCTGGGCTGGCTGATGGGTAATAGAATCATAGAAAACCTACGGCAAGAAGGAGGCCATTCAGCCCCTCTGCTTGTGCTCGCTGAAAAATCGAACAGTTCAATCTAATCCCACTTTGCAGCATTTGTTCCGTATCCCTGCAGATTATTGTACCTGAGGTGCATATCCAGAATGCCTTTGAATTGTTTGAGGGTTTCTGCCTCTGCTACCCTTTCAGGCAGTGTGTTCCAAGACCTACAGCACCCACTGGGTAAAAAGGTCTTCTTTCATTTCCCCTTTGTTATTTCTACCAATCACATTAAGTCTATGCTCCCTCCTCACTGATCTCTCTGCTAAGGTGAATAGACCCTTCACCTCCACTCTATCCAGGCACCTCACAATCTTGTACATTTCAATCAGATCTCCCCTCAGCCTTCTCTGTTCCAAGGAGAACAACCACAGCCTTTCTAATCTATCCTCATAGCTGCATTTTTCCAGTCCTGGCAACATCCTCGTAAATCTCCTCTGTACCCTCTCCAGTGCAATTACATCCTTTCTGTAATGAGGTGAGCAGAACTGCACACAGTACTCAAGTAGAGGCAAAACCAATGATTTATACAGTTCCAGCATAACCTCCCTGCTCTTGTACTCTATACCTCGGCTAATAAAGGAAAAGATTCCAAATGTCTTCTTAACCACCTTAACGACCTGTCCAGCTTCCTTTCGGGATCTGTGGACATTGACTCCATGGTCGCTCGCTTCCTCTACACTTCTTAGTATTTTCCCATTAATCGTGTATTCTTTTGCCTTGTTTGACCTCCCCAAATGAATCACCTCACATTTCTCCGGGTTTGAATTCGATTTGCCACTTTTCTGCCCGTCTGACTACACTATCAATATCTTCCTGCAGCCTACAGATATCCTCCTCGCTATCTACCACGTGGCCAATCCTGGTGTCGTCTGCAAACGTCTTTATCATGTCACCTGCATTTACATCCAAATCGTTAATATGTATTGCAAAAAACAGGGGACCCAGGACTGAGCCCTGTGGAATGCAACTGGAAACAGTCCTCAAATCGCTAAAACACCCACCAACAATTATCCTTTGTTTCACCTCTTCTATCCCTCTCACTATCACCATGTTTTTGTCTGCTCCCTCACTTTGTTTTCTCTCTCCAAATACATTACCTCACACATCTCTGGATTGAATCCCATTTGCCACTTTTCCATCCACTCAACCAAACATTAATATCTTTCTGGAGTCTCAGGCTAACCTCTTCACTATCAACTCCACGGCCAATTTGTGTGTCACCAGCAAATTTCGAAATCCTGTCTCCCACATTTAAGTCCAAATCATTAATATAGACCGCAAACAGGAAGGGAGCCTGCACTGAGCCCTGTGAAACGCCACTGGAAACAACTTTTCAATCACAAAAACATGTGTTGACTATTACCCTTTGTAACCTGTCACTGAGCCAATTTTGGATCCAAACTGCCACATCCCCCTGTAGCCCATGGACATTCCTTTTACTGACCAGTCTGCCATCTGGGACCTTGTAAAATGCCTTACTATAATCCATGTAGACCACCTCCATTGCATTACCCTCATCAATCCTCCTTACTTCCTCAGAAAACTCAATTAAGTTAGTAAGACAAGACCTCCCCTTAACAAATCCGTGCTGACTGTCTCTGATTAATCTGTGCCTTTCTAAGTGACTGTTTATTCTATCCCACAGAATTGATTCTAATAATATACCCACCAGCGAGGTCAGACTGACAAGCTTTTAATTATTTGGCCTATCCCTGGCACCCTTTTTAAATAACGGTACAACGTTTACAGACCTCCAATCCTCTGGTACCTCTCTTGTATCAAGTGAGGATTTGAAGATTATCCAACGAGCGTGTTATTTCCTCCCTGGCTCCTTTTAACAGCTGGGATACAATCCTTCCAGCCCTGGTGATTTATTCACTCTCAATGATGTCAGACCCTCTAGTACTTCCTCTCTCATTATGCTTATCATATCTAATATTTCACCTCCTCTCTAACTACAATGTCTGCATTATCCTTCTCCCTTGTGAAGACAGAGACATAAAACCCATTAAGGACCCTACCCACATCTTCTGCATCCACGCATAAATTACTTTTTACATCTCTGACATGCCCTCCCCTTTCCTTAGTTATCCTCTTGTTCTTAATGTACTGAAAAAACATCTTTGGGTTTTCCTTGATTTAACGTGTCAATATTTTTTTCATGTCCTCGCTTTGCTTTTCTAATTTCCTTTTTTACTTCACCCCTACACTTTCTATACACCTCTTGGCTATCTAAAGTATTATTTGTTTGTGACTGTCATAAGCTTTTTTCTTCTGATTTATCTTACTCTGTATGTTTCTAGATAATCGGGGGCTCTAGATTTGGCTGTGAAAGAAAATTCTACTCAGTTTGCCTCTGGTTCCTTGCCAATTACCTTGAATTTGCTGTAATGAGGCTGTGAGCACAGTCCTAGTCACTACAGACCAGTTTGTTTCACATCAGTGTTGGGTAATGTTTTACAAACAAGAATTAAAGAGGAAATGGACAGATACTCAGAGAGTTTTCAGTTAATGAAGGATACAAAGCACGTATTTGTAGGAACATAGGATCAGTAGTAGACCATTCAGCCCGCCGAGCCTGCTCTGTCATTGAGTTAGGTCATGGTTGATCATGTACCTCAACGCCACTTTCCTGCTCTATCCCCGTATCCCTTGATGTCCGTTGTCTCCCGAAATCCATTGATTTCAGTCTTGAACATGCTCAGTGTTGATCTCCCACACCCTCTGTGGTAGTGAATTCCAAAGATTTAACACCCTCTGAGTGAAGAAATTCTTCTCAATCTCAGTCTTAAATTGCCTTTCCCTTATTCTGAGATTATGTCCACTGGTTCTAGACTCACCAGCCAGGGGAAACGCACTATAAGAACTTTGTATGGGATCAACTCTCATTCCTTGAAACTCAAGAGAGTTCAGGCCAAGTTTTCTCAACCTCTCCTCATACGACAATACCGCTATCCCAGGGATTAGTCTGCTGAACCTGCATTGCACTCCCTCTACTGTAAGCATACCCTTCTTTTGATAGGGACACCGAACTGTAAACAAAACTCCAAGTGCAGTCTCACCAAGTCTGTATACAATTGAATCAATACATCTTTATGCCTGTACTCAAATCCCCTTGTGATGGAGGCCAACATACCATTTTCCTTCTTCATTAATTGTTGCACCTGCATACTAGCTTTTAGTTACTCATGAACTTCCCAACCTCTTACGATTTGAGAAATATTCTGTCTTTCCGTTTTTTTTTAACCAGAGTGGATCATTTGACACTTATTCACATTATATTCCATCGACCATGTTCTTGCCCATTCACTTAGCCTGTCCAAATCTGCTTGAAGATTCCTTGCATCCTCCTGACAACTTACAGTCCCAGCTAGTTTTGTGTCATCGGCAAATTTGTAAAGATTACATTTAGGCCCCACGTCCAATATAGATTGTGAACAGCTGTGGTCCGAGTGCAGATCCTTGTGCTACCCCACTAGTAAGAGCCTGCTATCCTGAGAATGACGGCTTTATTCCAACTCTCTCTTTTCTGTCTGTTAACCAATTGTCAATCCATACCAGTATATTACCCCCCAATCCCATGTTCTCTAATTTTATTTACTAACCTCCTGTGTGTGACCTTATCAAAAACCTTCTGTAAATCCAAATAACCTACATCCACTGCTTCTCCATTATCTTCTTTTTTGGCCTCTTTGTCTCGAGAGACAATGGGTTAGCGCCTGGAGGTGGTCAGTGGTTTGTGAAGCAGCGCCTGGAGTGGCTATAAAGGCCAATATTAGAGTGACAGGCTCTTCCACAGTCGCTGCAGATAAAATTGGTTGTCGGGGCTGTTACACAGTTGGCTCTCTCCTTGCGCTTCTGTCTTTTTTCCTGCCCACTGCCAAGTCTCTTCGACTCGCCACACTTTAGCCCCGCCTTTATGGCTGCCCACCAGCTCTTGCGATCACTGGCAACTGACTCCCATGAGTTGTGATCAATGTCACAGGACTTCAAGTCTTTAAAGCGGAGACATGGACGGCCAGTGGGTCTGATACCAGTGGCGAGCTCACTGTACAATGTGTCCTTGGGGAACTTGCCATCTTTGATGCGGCTCACATGGCCAGGGAGAATGTTGTCACTGAGACCGCCCTCAATGCAGCCCAGCCTCTGCCAGTCATGGATGAGCTGGACGTACAGCCAACAAAATCGAACTCAGTGATGCCATTAATTCTCTAGCCAGCGGAAAAGCCCCTGGGAAGGACGGCATTGCCCCTGAAATAATCAAGAGTGCCAAGCCTGCTATACTCTCAGCACTTTATGAACTGCTTTGCCTGTGCTGGGATGAGGAAGTAGTACCTCAGGACATGTGTGATGCCAATATCATCACCCTCTATAAAACAAAGGTGACCACGGTGACTGCAACAACTACCGTAGAATCTCGCTGCTCAGCATAGTGGGGAAAGTCTTCGCTCGAGTCGCTTTAAACTGGCTCCATTATCTATGCTCAAAGTAAATCCTCGAAAACTTCAAAAGGTTTGTCACATATGATGTCCTTTTCATAAATGCTTGTTGACTCTGTCAATTTTACCATTATTTTCTAAGTGTCCAGTTATCACACCCTTCACAGTAGATTCAATTTTTTTCCCCTACGACTGACGGACAGAGCAGTGAGGTGATGCATTTTGGGAGGACTAACATTTCAAGGGAATATACAATGGATGGTAGGAACCTAGGAAGTACAGAGAGTCAGAGGGACCTTGGTGTACTTGTCCATAGATCACTGAAGGCAACAGCACAGGTAGATAAGGTGGTTAGGAAGGCATATGGGATACTTGCCTTCAGTAACTGAGGCATAGAATGCAAGAGAAGGTCGGTTATGATGAAGCTGTATAAAACCCTACTTAGACCACAGCTGGAGTACTGTGTCCAGTTCTGGTCACCACACTACAGGAAGGATGTGATTGCGCTGGAGAGGGTGGAGAGAATATTCACCAGGATGTTGCCTGGGCTGGAGAATGTCAGCTACGAAGAGAGACTGGATAGGCTAGGGTTGTTTTCCTTAGAGCAGAGAAGGCTGTGGGGGCGGGGGGTGCGGGGGGTGGGAGGTAGATGCTTGAGGTATACAAAATTATGAGGTTGGATAGGAAGAACCTTTTCATCCCTTAGCAGAAGGGTCAATGACCAGGGGACATAAATTTAAGGTAAGGGGTAGGAGGTTTAGAGGGGATTTGAGGAACAACGTTTTCACTCAGAAGGCAGTTGGAATCTGGAACGCACTGCCTGAAGAGGTGATAGAGACAGGAACACTCACAACATTTAAGAAGTGTTTATATCAGCACTTGAAACGCCATGGGAGACAAGGCTACTGGACACGTGTTGGAAATGGGATTAGATTAGTAAGGTGCCTGATGGCCACACGGACACAATGGTCCGAAAGGCCTATTTATGTGCTGTACAATTCTGTGAATCTAAGACACTATGATGTCAAACTAACAGGTCTGTAGTACTCAATTTTCCCTCTACCACGCTTCTTAAATAGTAGGGTTATATTTGCTACTTTCCAGTCTCAGGAACCCTTCCATAATCTGTAGAATTTTGAAAGATACCCACCTTAGCATCCACCATCTCTATAGCCACCACCTTCAACACTCTGGGATGTAGCACATCTGGTCCAGGGGATTTATCTGGCATCCTAATAAACCACTTCATTTGATCTAATGCAATCTTTAAATTCTTTTGCTAGCCACAGTTGATTCAACTTTCCCATTGGTTGCTTGTGCCTCAGAGGAATATCTATCTGTTGTTGACCATGTAGTATTTTTAACTACAAGCCATTGCCTGTCTACTGTCAAATCTGTTTAGTGTATTTTCCCAATCCACAACAGCCAACTTGTCCCTCATACTTTCATAGTTTCCCTTGTTCAGATTTAAGACCCTAGTTTCAAAATTATCACATTCAAACTTAATGTGAGATTCTGCCGGATTATGGTCATTAATTCTCAAAGGCTCCTTTACAGCAAAGTTATTCATTAGGCTTTTCACATTGCATAATAGTAAATCTATAATCGCCCGATCTAGAATTGTTCCTTCAACGTACTGCTCCAGAAACACATTTTGTACACACTCCAGTAAAGGCAGATCGTATTTGACTACCCTAATTAAATTTTTGATGACGTAACAAAGAAGGTTGATGAAGGGTCTGCCATGGATGCTATTTATATGGATTTTAACAAAGCATTTGATATGGTTCCACATAAAAGGCTTGTTAAATTTAGGCTCATGGAGTAAGAGGGTAATTGTCAAAATTAAGTTAAAACTGGCTTAAGGACAGAAAATAGTGAGTCGTAGTAAATGATTGTTTTGAAGATTGGAGGAAGCTAGACCGTGGTGTTCCCCAAGGGTCAGTGCCAGGACCACTGTTTTTGTTTTTTGATATGAATATATGATTTGAATATTGAAATATAGAGCAACATTTCAAAATTTGCTGATGATACCAAACTTGGAGACGGGGCAAAAAGTGAGGTTGATACCAATCAACTGCAACGGGAAATAGATAGGCGAGCAGAATGGGCAGATAGGAGGCAAATTGAATTTAATACAGACAAGTGTAAGGTGATGCATTTTATCATCAGTAACAGGGAGAGGCAATATACACTTAATGGCACAGTTCTAAAGTGTCTGCAAGGACGAAGGGACATGGGGTTCATGTACATAGATGCTTGAAGGTGGCAGGACATATTGAGAGAGTCGTTAGTAAAGCATATGGGACCTTGGGCTTCTTAAATAGAGGTAGTGAATACAGAAGAAGGAAAGTTATGCTGAACCTTTATAAAGCTCTGGTTAAGCCCCAACTGGAGTACTGCATCCAGTTCTGTTCACCACACTTTAGGAATGAGCTGAGGGTCCTTGACAGGGTGCAGAGGAGATTTACCAGAATGGTTCCAGGGATGGAGGATTTTAGCTGCAAGGTTAGTCTGGAAAAGCTGGGATTGTTTCCCTTGTAGTAAAGGAGATTGAGGGGAGATTTGATAGAGGTATACAAGATGATGACATGCTTGGATAAGGTAGACAGGAAAAGATGTTCACATTAGCTAATGGTACAAGGAGTACAGTTAAGGTTGTGGGCAAGAGATACAGGGGGATGTGAGGAACAACATTTTTACACAGCGAGTGGGAATGGCCTGGAAATCACTGCCTACGTGGGTGGTGGAAGCAGAGATGGCGAATGATTTCAAAAGGTTATTGGATGGACACTTGAGGGAAATAAACTTGCAGGAATATGGAGACAGAGCTGGGGTTAGAGACTGACTGGGTTTATCTACAAAGAGCTGGCATGGACATGATGGGCCGAATGGCCTCATTCTGTGCTGAACAGACTATGACTCCATGTCTCTCTGACAAGTGAATACTATCACTACTGCTTTCCTATACAGGGAAAGTTTATAATGGACTGGGCAGTATCACCCTGTTGAAACCCGTGAAGTAAGTGAAATGTTTGATGTCCCAGAATGTGGTTAACAAATGTCCTTCACAAACAGAGTAAATCAGTTCAGACCCACTCACCATTCTGGATCATTCACAATGGGGAGTAGTTTCTCCTGGTTTTCTCTACATAGGACAGCAGCCAGACCTTTCACTGTGTCCCCAACCTCCATGTGGAAAGTCTTGTCAAGGTTAGATGAGATAGGACACGTTGCCTGGGCGACAGCTTTCTTCAGTTGTATTACTACTTCTGTGCTCTCTTCAGCCCAACCAGATTAAACCTGGTCATCATCACCATTAGTTAGTTCATAAAGAGGAGTCACAGTCTCTGCAAATCGAGGGATAAGGGTCCACTGATACCCACCATCCTGAGGAAAGGACACAGGGCAGTCTTTGAGCTGGACATGGGTAGACACTGGATGAGGGTCCACTGATACCCCAGCAGCCTGAGGATAGGACACAGGGCAGTCTTTGAGCTGGACAGGGGTAGACACTGGATGAGGGTCCACTGATACCCCACCAGCCTGAGGATAGGACACCGGGCAGTCTTTGTGGTGGACAGGGATAGACACTGGATGGTCTCGACCTGATGTTGGTCTGGGCTGATGCTGAATGATCCAATCTGGACACCTAGAAAGGTGACACGGTATTGCACCAGCTGGGCCTTACGTGGATGGTCTTTTATTCCAGCTCCCAAAGTAACTGCAGTAGTTCCTGTAAAAGGGTTAAATGTGTGGACACGGTCTTTCGTGATGAAGAGGAGATCATCGATATATTGCAGCGAGCAGAAAGGCTGCGAAAAGCTCATAAGGGCCCCGGCCATTGGTTTGTGGAGAATAGTGGGGTTATTGTGGAACCCCTTGTGACAGACATGTCCAGGGGTATCTCTGGTCCTCAGAAGTCAATTTGAATTTAATTTGTTTCTCTAGTTTTACTGGGATACTCCAATAACCATTTGAGATATCCAGGGTGGTGAAGACAGCCCTGCCGCTGGGAATCCGGGAGAGTAAGGTGGGTGTCTCTCAGACAACTGGGTTCACACAGGGGTGACTGAGTTGTGTTTGTGATGGTCAATAGTCACCAGCTGCCATCCGGTTTTCTAACCGATCAAATCGGGCAGTTAGTAATGAATGTGTCTTTGTGAATTACACCCTGGTATAACAATGACCTGATGATGTCTGGAATATATGATATAATCTCAGCTCGGTAAGAATACTGCTTCATGGAGCATGCAATGGTCAGTCAATCTCTTCCGGTCTGCTCATGTTTCCACAGTCATTTTTATGGGTTGTGAATACACTCAGGACCGACTCGAGAATCACCTGTACCTCAGGGTGATCAGAGGTGTCTGGTACCCACTCCTCTGATATTTTAATCATGAATATTGAGGATGCACTGGACACCAGAGTAGGGGTATGTTTGATGGTTCTACAATATACAAATATAGAGATAATCAATTACTGCTGATAACCTTTGAGCACATTACAGCCCAGTAGTCCCTGTCCATTATGCAGGATCATATAAAAGGGAGGCAGGACTTTGACATGAACTCTGTTCCCTCTCCTACACCACTGTAAGATCTGATCTAGGGTCATAGATTAAGAAAAAGGAGGTCGAAGTATCACCTTTTATTGAGGAGTGTCAGTTCAAATACTGCACCAAATCAGAATAGACATTGCCGACATACGAACTGTGACAGGTGAGATAGGCTTTATGGCTATGGAACAGATGTTAAAAGCTATTATTGAAGACGTTACAGCAGGGCACAGAGAAAAATACAAGGTGATCCGGCAAAGTCAACATGGTTTTGTGAAAGGGAATTAATGTTTCACTGATTTTCTGACGTTCTTTGAGAAAGTAACATGTGCTGTGGATAAATGGGAACCGTTGGATGTAACGCACTTAGATTTCCAGAAGGCACTTGATAAGGTGTCACATCAATGGCCATTGCAGAAACTAAAAGCTAATGGTGTAGGGGGTAACATATTGGCATGGATAGAAGATTGGTCTAGCTAACAGGAAACAGAGAGTAGGCAAAATGGGTCATTTTCGGCTTGGCAATATTTAATGACTATTTTTTATTCATTCACGGGAAGTGGGCGTCGCTGGCCAGGCCAGCATTTATTGTCCATTCCTAATTGCCCTTGAGAAGGTGGTGGTGAGCTGCATTCTTGAACCACTGCAGTCCATCTAGGGTAGGAACATACACAGTGCAGTTAAGAAGGGAGTTCCAGGATTTTGACCCAGCGACAGTGAAGGAACGGCTATATAGTTCCAAGTCAGGATGTTGTGTGACTTGGAGGGGAACTTGCAGGTGGTGCTGTTCCCATGTATTCGCTACCCTTGTCCTCATAGTTGGTAGAGGCCGCGAGTTTGGAAGGTGCTGTCTAAGGAGCCTTGATGCATTGCTGCAGTGCATCGTGTAGATGGTACACACTGCTGTCACTGTGTGTCGGTGGTGGAGGGAGTGAATGTTTGTAGATGGGGTGCCAATTAAGCGGGCTGCTTTGTCCTGGATGGTGTCGAGCTCCTTGAGTGTTGTTGGAGCTGCAGCCATCCAGGCAAGTGGAGAGTTTTCCATCACACTCCTGACTTGTGCCTTGTAGATGGTTGACAGGATTCGGGGAGTCAGGAGGTGAGTTACTCGCCTCAGGATTCCTAGCCTCTGACCTGCTCTTGTAGCCACGGTATTTAGATGGCTACTCCAGTTCAGTTTCTGGTCAATGGTAGCCCCTAAGATGCTGATAGTGGGGGGATTCAGAGATGGTAATGCCGTTGAATGTCAAGGGGAGATGATTAGATTCTCTCTTGTTGGAGATGGTCATTCTTTGGCACTTGTGTGGCGTGAATGTTACTTGCCACTTATCAGCCCAAACCTGGATATTGTTCGGGTCTTGCTGCATTTCTACACAGACTGCTTCAATATCTGAGAAGTCACGAATGGTGCTGAACATTTTGCAATCATCAGCGAACAACCCCACTTCTGACTGTATGGTTGAAGGAAGGTCATAGATGAAGCAGCTGAAGATGGTTGGGCCTAGGACACTACCCTGAGGAACCCTGCAGTGATGTCCGGGAGCTCAGATGATTGACCTCCAACAACCACAACCATCTTCCTTTGTGCTAGGTAAGGGCGGCACAGTGGCGCAGTGGTTAGCACCGCAGCCTCACAGCTCCAGGGACCCGGGTTCGATTCCAGGTACTGCCTGTGTGGAGTTTGCAAGTTCTCCCTGTGTCTGCGTGGGTTTTCTCCGGGTGCTCCGGTTTCCTCCCACAAGCCAAAAGACTTGCAGGTTGATAGGTAAATTGGCCATTATAAATTGTCACTAGTATAGGTAGGTGCTAGGGAAATATAGGGACAGGTGGGGATGTTTGGTAGGAATATGGGATTAGTGTAGGATTAGTATAAATGGGTGGTTGATGTTCGGCACAGACTCGGTGGGCCGAAGGGCCTGTTTCAGTGCTGTATCTCTAATCTAATGACTCCAGCCAGCGGAGGGTTTTCCCCTTGATTCCCATTGACCTCTGTTTTGCTAGGGCTCCTTGATGCCATACTCGGTCAAATGCTGCCTTGTTATCAAGGGCAGTCACTCTCACCTCACCCCTTGAGTTCAGCTCTTTTGTCCATGTTTGAACCAAGGCTGTAATGAGGTCCGGAGCTGAGTGGCCCTGGCGGAACCCAAACTGAGCGTCACTAAGCAGGTATTGCTGAGCAAGTGCCGCATGATGGCACTGTTGATGACAACTTCCATCACTTTATTGATGATCGAGAGTAGGCTGATGGGACGGTAATTGGCCGGGTTGGACTTGTCCTGCTTTTTGTGTACAGGACATACCTGGGCAATTTTCCACATTGCAGGGTAAAGGCCAGTGTTGTAGCTGTACTGGAACAGCTTGGCTAGGGGTATGGCAAGTTCTGGAGCACAGGTCTTCCGTACTATTGCCGGAATATTTTCAGGGCCCATAGCCTTTGCAGTATCCAGTGCCTGCAGTCGTTTTTTTTATATCACGTGGAGTGAATCAAATTGGCTGAGGTCTGGCATCTGTGATGCTGGGGACTTCTGGAGGAGGCCGAGATGGATCATCAACTCGGCACTTCTGGCTGAAGATTGTTGCAAATGCTTCAGCCTTATCTTTCGCCCTGATGTGTTGGGCTCCCCCATCATTGAGGATGGGGATATTTGTGGAGCCACCTCCTCCAGTTAGTTGTTTAATTGTCCACCATCATTCACGGCTGGATGTGGCAGGACTGCAGAGCTTAGATCTGATCCATTGGCTGTGGGATCGCTTTGCTCTGTCTATCGTATGCTGCTTATGCAGTTTGACATGCAAGTAGTCCTGTGTTGTAGCTTCACCAGGTTGACATCTCATTTTGAGGTATGCCTGGTACTGCTCCTGGCAGGCCCTCCTGCACTCTTCATTGAACCAAGGTTGGTCTCCTGGCTTGATGGTAATGGGAGTGTGGGGGATATGCTGGGCCATGAGGTTAGAGACTGTGGTTGAGTACAATTCTGCTGCTGCTGTTGATGTCCCACCGGAATTAATGCTGGGGCCTCAACTTTTTACAATGCATATAAATGACTTGGATGAAGGGTCCGAAGGTATGGTTGCTAAATTTGCTGACGACACAAAGATAGGTCGGAAAGTAAGTTGTGAAGAGGTCATAAGTGGGCTACAAGTGGATATAGATAGGTTAAGTGAGTAGGCAAAGATCTGGCAAACTGAGTGTAATGTGGGGAAAAGTGAAGCTGTCTGATCTGGCAGGAAGCAGTTTGATAATGCATATTATCGGAATGGTGAGAGATTGCTGAGCTCAAAGAACAAGGGGGAACTGGGTGTCCTCGGGCATGAATTGCATAAGGTTAGTATGCAAGTTCAGCAAGTAATTAGGAAAACTAATAGAATGGTATCATTTATTGCAGGAGGAATCGAATGCAAAAGTAGGGATGATATGCTTCAGCTATACAGGGCATTGGTGAGACCAAATCTGGAGTCCTATGTACTGTACTGGTCTTCGTAATTAAAAAAAGGATGCAAATGTGTTGGAGGAAGCTCAGAGAAGGTTTACGTGGACTGATTCTTGAAATAGGCGGTCTGTCTTATGATGAAAGTCTGGAAAGGCTAGGCTTATATCATCTGGCGTTTAGAAGATTAAAATCCGACCTGATTGAAATAAATAAGCTTCTGAGGTTGGGACAAAGCAAGTGAGGGAGACAGAGAGAGAGAAGCAGTGAGAGATTGAGAGAGAGAGAGAGAGAGAAAGAGAGAGAGAGAGAGCTCAGCTCACCTGCTGCTGAAACCCTCACCCATGCCTTTGTTATCTCGAGACTTGATTATTCTAACACAGTCCGGACTGGTCTACCACATCCTACTCTCTGTAACCTTGTGGTCATCCAAAACTCTGCTGCCAGCTTCTAATTTACACCAAATTCTGTTCACCCAACATCCCTGTGCTCACTGACCTACATTGGCTCTTGTTCCAGTAACACCACAATTTTAATAGTCTCACTCATGTGATCAAATCCCTTCATGGCCTCATCTCTCTGATTATCCCAAACCCCTGTCCATTTCCAATATTCCTGAAACTTGTTCATCTTAAAGTATTTTTCAAATTCCCTTTTTAAAGTGAGTTTCTTTCCCTCTGTCTCTCTCCCTGACCACACATTTCATCTCTCAAGCTCTACTGGTGCTGTGGAAGTTTGGATCCATAAAATGGTGTGAGCTGCACTGCCGGTCACATCCAGCACATTGTACAGGAAACCTAGGCTGGCAAGGCTGCTGGAGTGGGTGTAACGTGTCTGTGTCTGTCGCGTGAAGGGGGGTTTGAATATGGTGTCAATCAACCATTCTGGCAGCTTTGATGGACGTCTTTGAAACTTGCTCTGTGCATGGCCACTGACCGCCTGTGTTAGTCACTCTCAGCTGAACATACATTCACAGCACGAGGAACCCCCTCTAGTGTTATTTGAAATGACCAGGCATCCAACTTACTGGTGAGGGGCTTTTGACTTGCTTCTGCTATTGTAAAGTTAGTGGAGGTGCTGTGGATGGTTTTCTGGAGGTTGTGCTGTGAGCTGCTGCAGACACTCAGGGAGGACAGAGGATTTGGTGACCCAACTCTGGACGAGGTATGGGGACTTTAGTAACAGTGTCTCTGTGTCTATAACCTCTCCAACAATTGGAGCAGAGGCTGCAGTGAGGGGAAGCTCTGTAAAGAGGGAGGAGGAGAGGTCTCTGCCCTACCCACCCCGGGTTTTCCAAGAGCACAAAGAGCAGTAGTCCTAATACGGAGCCCTGGGGAACACCACTGTATACTCCCATCGAGTCTGAACAACAACCTTTCACCACTTCTCTCTGTTTACTGTTCCTTAGCCAATGTTATATCCACACTGTCATTGTCCCTTTAGTTCCATAGCATTCATTTGCCTGACCTGTCTGCTGAATGACACTTGAACAAACGCCTTTTGAAAGTCCATATATATAACTTCAATCACACCACCCTCATCACCCCTCTCCATTGTTTTATCAAAGAACTCCATCAAGTTTACCTCACCACCACCTCCCTCTCTCCAATCCTCCACTGTTGTTAAATTATCAGACTGCTTGTCCGACTTCAGTACTGGATGAGCAGAAACTTCCTCCAATTAAATATTGGGAAGAGTGTAGTTATTGTTTTCACTCCCCACTCCAACTCTGTTCCCTTGCTATTGATTCCATCTCTCTCCCTGGTAACAGTCTGAGATTCAGACAGTCTGTTTGCCACCTTAGTGTCACGTTCAATCACAAAATGAGCTTCCAACCACATTTCTGTACCATCACTACAACCACCTATTTCTACCTCAGTGACAGCGCCTGATTTCATCTCTGTCTCAGCTCATCTGCTGATGAAACCTCATTCATGCCTTCGTTGCATTTAGACTTGATTGTTCTTTTTTAAAATTCTTTGATTGAATGTGGGTGTCCATGGGAAGGTCAGCATTTGTTGTCCATGCTTAATTGCCTTTGACAGCTTAGTGACTTGCTCGGCGATTTTAAGGGGCATTTAAAAGTCACCCATATTGCTGTGGGTCTGGACTCACATGCAGACCAGACCAGACCAGGTAAGGACAGTAGTGAACAAGATGAAGTTTCACGAAAAACGATGATAGTTTCATAGCACGATGACTGAGACTAGCTTTCTATTCCAGATGTCAACTCATTCCTGGCTTGTCTCAAACATTCTACTCTTTGTAAACGTGAGGTCATCCAAACTCTGCTGCCCTTGTGTTGACTTGCATCAAACCCCATTCCCCAATCACTGACCGACATCAGCTCCCAGTCAAGCAATGTCTTGATTTCAAAATTCTCAACCGTGTTTCCAACTCCTTTCATGTCCTCACCCCTCCTTGTCTCAGTAATCTCCACCAGCCGCACAATGCATCAAGCTCTCAGAACTCCTTCAATCCTGGCCTATTGTGTATCCTTGATTTCATTATTGCGCCACTGGCAGTCAGGTCTTCAGCTGCCTAGGCCCAAAGCTCTGGACTGCCCTCCCTACACCTCTGTTTTTATTCTTTCATTCAATGTGGGCATCGCTGGGGGGAAAAAACAGCATTTGTTCCCATCCCTAATTGTCCTTGACAAATGAATGGCTTGCTAGGACATTTCACGGGGCAGTTTAAGAGTCAGCAACATTGCTGTGGACCTGGAGTCATATGTAGTCAAGATCAGGTACGGTTGGCAGATCTCCTTCCCTAAAGGACATTAATGATTCGGGTGGGTTTTTTTCCAACAATTGATGAGAGATTCAAGCACAATTACTGAGAATAGCTTTCATTTCCAGATTTTTATTAATTGATTAAAATTATTAATTAATTGAATATTAATTTCCACCAGCTGCCTTGCTGGGATTTGGAGCCAGAGCATTAGCCTGGGTCTCTGTATTACTAGTTCAGTGACAGTGGCACTGTTTCTGCCTCCCTGCATCACTTTCCTCCCTTAAGACACGACTTAAAATCTTCCTCTTTAACCAAGCTGTTGGTCAGCTTACTTCATATCTCCTGTTGCGTCTCGCATCATACTTTGCTTCATAATGCTCCTGTGAAGCACCTTGCAATCCAATGTTTTATTATATTAAAGGCACGGCATAAATATAGGTTGTTGTTGATGTTTGTCAGACATGGCTTGTCTTACAATATAGATGCTGCTTGCCATTTATTGACCTTGTTTTTGTCAAACAGTACTTTTGTCCTGGGTTGTGAACTGTGCACATTTCCCCACCTGTAATGTTAGATTGATTGGTCAGTAAATATAGGGTTTTCTCCATCTTTCCTTTTTTGAAAAGGGTGGAACATTTACAACCCTCAAGTCTCTATCATCTTTCCCATATCAAAGGAGGATTGGAGATTCTGGACATGGTCTCTGCTATTTCCACCATTCCTTCCCTCAGCAACCCTCATGCATCCCATCCAGACCGGGTAAATGTTCCACTTTATTGTGGTACAAACAGTGTTAGATTGAAAGCTGTTAACTGAACCTGTTTGTTCAGAGACTGCAATGAATGTCAATCTCCATGGACCCTAATAGTATAACTGGAGCGTTTCCATCTTCTAAAAAGAAGTGATTAATTTCAATGTGTTATCCCATGGTGTCAGTGGGAGCATCAACCTGGACACTAACAGGGATCAGCAGCTCCAGAGAGAGGGAGAGAGAGAAGATAGATCAGAATCTGAGAGCAATAGATTGGAAAGTTTTAACAATGGACAGTAGTTTATCCTTTTGGTTTGATGAGCTTACTGCAGATCATGATTGGATAACGGGAGATTGGCGGATCTATTGTGCCCTTCAGATGATTCAATACATTTACTATCCCAACCTCGCTATCGTTGGTGTCCCTGGTAAGTCTCTGCATCCAGGTATTCATTCTCTTATAAAAGCAAAATACTGCGGATGCTGGAAATCTGAAATAAAAACAAGAAATGCAGGCACCATTCAGCAGGTCTGGCAGCATCTGTGGAAAGAGAAGCAGAGTTAAAGTTTCAGGTCACTGACCCTTCTTCAGAACTCAAGAAGAAGGGCCACTGACTTGAAACGTTAACTCTGCTTCTCTTTCCACAGATGCAATCCAGACCTACTGAGTGGTTCCAGCATTTCTTGTTATTATTCATTCTATAAACCATGTTTAACTGCATAACTGATCTTATCATTCACTCTGCCCTCCTTGCTACTGTTGTTGTTCTTGGTCTATCTCTTTCTCCGGCTGTTATCTCTATAAACCATTGCGAATGGTATTACTGCTCTTTTTATTTACTGTCACATCTCTGTTGCTGTTGGCGTCCCTGTTAAGTCTCACTATCCAGCTATTGCATACAATGCTTTACTCACCTTGTTGTTAAAGTATTGGCGGAGATTGAAGCCATTGTTTTCAGTCCCCAACATACACTCTATTCTCTATCCAAAGAATTGGCACATATATGAGGCTGAAACAGACAGTTCACTTCCTTGCTGATCTCCTTGACCCAGCACGGAGTTCCAATACTGTATCCTGTCCATCACCAATCCTGTCTACTGTATCCTTTTCCTCTGCCTTACGCTATCTTAGGATACAAAAATGGCTTGGTGATAAGCGGCAGAGAGTGGGAGTGCAGGGTTGTTTTTCAGGTTGGAGGCTGGTGTCCAGTGGTGTGCCACAGGGATCGGTGCTGGGTCTTCTGTTGTTTGTCATATATATCAATGACTTGGATGTGAATGTAGGGGGCATGAGTAGTAAGTTTGCAGATGACACCAAAATTGGTGGTATAGTGGACAGTGAAGAAGGTTGTCGAAGTTTACAACAGGGTCTATAGATCAACTGGGAAAGTGGGCAAAGAATTGGCAAATGGAATTTAACACAGACAAGTGTGAAGTGATGCATTTTGGGAAGTTAAACCAGGGCAGGACATATGCAGTGAATGGCAGGGCCCTGGGCTGTGTTGTGGAGCAGAGAGACTTTGGGGTGAAAGTACATAGTTCCCTGAAATTAGCAACATAGGTAGACAGAGTGGTTAAGAAGGCATATGGCATGCTTGCCTTCATCGACCGAGGTACTGAGTACAAGAGTTGGGACCCCATGTTACAGCTGTACAGAACGTTGGTTAGGCCACATTTGGAGTACTGTGTGCAGTTCTGCTCGCCGCTCTACAGGAAATATGTGATTTCGCGAGAGAGGGTGCAGAAAAGATCACAAGGATGTTGCCTTGCTTGGACGGCTTGAGTTATAAAGAGAGATTGGATAGGCCTAGTCTGTTTTCCCTGGAACGAAGGAGGCTGAGAGGGGACACGATAGAGGTATATAAAATTATGAGAGGCATCGATAGGGTAGATATCCAGAGACTGTTTCTCATGGTAGGGGTGACTAAAACTAGAGGGCATATATTTAAAGTGAGAAGGAGGAGGTTTAAAGGGGCTCAAAGGGGTAAATTATTCACACAAAGAATAGTGGGTATCTGGAATGAGCTGCCTGAGGAGGTGGTGGAGGCAGGAACAGTAGCAACATTTAATAGACATCTGGACAGGTACTTGAATGAACAAGGCATAGAGGGATATGGAATTAATGCAGGCAGATGGGATTAGTATAGATAGGCATTATGGTCAGCATGGACATGGTGGGCCGAAGGGCCTGTTTCTATGCTGTTCGGCTCTATGACTCTATGACTCTCTGCCTATATGCCCCTTAAACCACCATCTATCTCTTCGTTAATTCCATACCCGACTATCCTAATGCTACCCATGACAAGACACTTAGTTATAAACTCCAGCCCATCACAAACTCTGCTGCCCATATCCTAACTCACACCAAACTCTGATCATCCACCGACTGTGTGCTCACTGACCTATATTGGTTCTTGGTTTAGTAGCACCACAATTGCAATATCCTTATTCTTGTGTTCAGATCCCTCTCTGACCATACCTCTCCAGTTAGTCCAATTTTCCTGTCCGTTTCCCATATTCGTGCATGTTGTTTCCCTTCGAGAATTCATCCAATTCACTTTTAAAAGTGAATGTTTGCTCCTTCTGTATCTCTCTGTGGATGCAATTTCGGACTCGTTAGAGCCACTGGGGCTGAGGCTATGAATCCTAAAAGACTTAAAATGGTGTGGGATGCACTGCCAGCCACTTGTGGCTCTTTCCAGTGGGGTTCCATGCTGAGCAGGGTGTTCCAGCAGCATTGGCACACGTCTTTGAAACTTGGCCTGTGCATGTCCACTGACCGCCTGTGTTAGTCACTCTCAGCTGAAAATACATTCAGCAGCACGAGGATTCATCTCGAGTGTTATTTAAACAATGTGATTTCTGATAACGATGCGCTGCACCAACATCATCAACTATCCACGCCTGGTCCATCTTCAGGCACGTGCAATACAGCCTCATCGGGTATCACCCCTCCTCCCACTCGGCTGGAGGTTGCCTCTGAATGGGAGATTGTGAGGCTGGAGCTCTCCCCTCACCTCAGCCACTCGCTCCGGACCTCGCCGCTCCTCTCCACTACCCCCCCTAGCCGACAGTGCTCCACTACCCCCACTCCCCCTCCAGTTACTCGCTCCCTGCTTCCACACATTCCCCCACCAGCAACTCGCTCCAGACCTCGCCGGTCCTCTCCACTGCACTCCCCTGGCCGATTGTTACTCGCTTTCCCCATTCTCCCTCCAGTTATTCGCTCCTCGCTTCCCCCCACTCCCCCTCCAGTCACTCGCTTCGGACCTCGCCGCTCCCCTCCCCTCCACTCCTCTGGCCGATTGTTCCCCGCTTCGTACCACCCTGTTCTCCAGTCACTTGCTCCGCACTTCCCCCCCCATGCCCTCCAGTCACTCGCTCCAAGCCGAGCTGCTTCCCTCCTCTCGGCCATTTGCTGCTAATTCGCTATGTCACGAAGCTGTGCTCCTTGGTGCTAGCGGCTGGGCGGGGTGGTGTAATGGGGAGCAATTGACCAGAGAGGGGGTGGCGAGAGGAGGGCAACTATCTGTCAGGGGGGGTCGTGGGGAGCTGTGAGTTCTGGAGCTGGTGGCTGGGTGGCGGGGGTGGGGGATGAAGTGGGGAGCGATTGACCTGAGAGTGGGTGCTCAGGAGAGGGGAACAATCTCTCAGGGGAGTGAGGGAGAGCTGTGAGGTCTGGTGTTAGTGGCTGGGGTGGTGGTGAAGTGGGGAGCGAGTGACCCGACAGTGGGTGCTGAGGAGAGGGGAACAATCTGTCAGGGGAGTGAGGGAGAGCTGTGAGGTCTGGTGTTAGTGGCTGGGGTGGTGGTGAAGTGGGGAGCGAGTGACCCGACAGTGGGTGCTGAGGAGAGGGGAACAATCTGTCAGGGGAGTGAGGGAGAGCTGTGAGGTCTGGTGTTAGTGGCTGGGGTGGTGGTGAAGTGGGGAGCGAGTGACCCGACAGTGGGTGCTGAGGAGAGGGGAACAATCTGTCAGGGGATTGAGGGAGAGCTGTGAGGTCTGGTGTTAGTGGCTGGGGTGGTGGTGAAGTGGGGAGCGAGTGACCCGACAGTGGGTGCTGAGGAGAGGTGAACAATCTGTCAGGGGAGTGAGGGAGAGCTGTGAGGTCTGGAGATAGAGGCTGAGGGGAGGAAGCGGCCTGTGGGTAGAGGGAGAAAGCGAATTGCTGATGTGAGGAGAGCGGGTCTTGGGGCGGGAGCGAGAGGCTGCATTTGGGTGAAATCAGTCCTGCTCAGTCATATAATCGAATCACATTAAAAAACTGGCAGCACATTTTATACTCTGTTCGATTTCCAATGGAAATGTAATCATAAAATTCCTCTTGTACTGAATAGGATTATTGGAATATTAACTGGATCTTGAAGATTACTGTTAGTATCATATAACTGCACAGTAGCATTTTACTGGACTTCCTTCCAACTTAATGTAAGTTTAGTTTGCTGGAACGATCTAACCAGAAGTATTTCCTGTGACAAATTGAGCAGCGCCATCTTCAATCCTGGCAGCTACCTGAACGTCTCAGACTCTGACTTTCCAGTTGAAGAGTCTACATTTGTACATGTGCAAGTACTGCAGCACCTAGTGGTTGCATTGTCAGAAAACGCAGTCTTATTGAAAAAGACCAGGCATCCAACTTACAGGTGTGGGGCTTTTGACTTACTTCTGCTATTGTAAAATTAGTGGAGGTGCTGTGGATGGTTTTCTGGAGGTTGTATTGTGAGCTGCTTCAAATATTCAGGGAGGACAGAGGATTTGGATGACCCAACTCTGGATGAGGTATGGGGACAGTAGTTACAGTGTCCCTGGGTCTGTAACATGACCAACAAATGGAACAGAGTCTGCAGAGAGGGGAAGCTCTGCAAAGAGGGAGGAAGAGGGGGCTCTGACCTACCCATCCCAGGTTTTCCGAGAGCAATTTTCCGACCTGCACCTAACCCAGGAGCAGTGTGTGAGGTGATTCTGATTCAAGAAGAAAGTGGTTAGAGAGCGGTGTCACCTCCTGTAACACGACCTGGAGCCTCACACCAGGGTGAGGACGGAGCTGTCAGTGGCTGTTAAGGTCACAGTTTCATTGAACTTCTATATATCCGGATCTTTCCAGATGGGAGCACGTGACATATTCAACATCTCCTAGTCTGCTGTCCATTTATGTATCCGTTAGGTGACAAAGGCCATCTATGGCGAGTGAGGTGAATGCATCATTTTCTCCCTCAAACTCTTGAACTGCCTGTTGACTGTTTCCCTGATTATTGTTTCTAACCCCTGCCACTGATATTGAACAGCATGGCCTGTAGGTGCTGGGACGGTCGTTACACACATTCCAGTATAAGGGTGGCACATTTACCACTCGCCAATCTTCTGTCACCTCGCCCATCTATAGAAGAATGTAAGATTTCGGAAAGCCCTTCTGCTACCGACATACCTACTTCCTTTAGCCATCCAGACAAGGTGGATTATCTACTCTGAGCATAGCCAGCCTTTCCAGTACCTCCTCCCTCTGAATATTTACTCTATCCATTGCCTCTACTCTTTTGCTTCCACTGATATTTTGTAAGATTCCTGTTACAACAGCGATATGAAGTAATCATTAGCTGTTTTAACCTTGCCCTGTGCCTCTAAGCATATATACATGCTTTGTCCCGGATAGTCACCACCCACCTCGTCCTATCTGATTGATATCTACATGCCTGTAGAAAATGATTGCATTTCCTTTTAGAAGATTTCTGGGTTCTCTTTTATGTTGAATGTTAGTGAATGTTTAAGGTGGTGGATGAGGTACTGATCAATCGGGCTGCTTTGTTCTAAATGGTGTAAAACTTCCTGAGTGTTGTTGGAGCTGTACCCATCCAGGTAAGTGGAGAATTTTTCATTAAACTCCTGACTTGTGTGGCGCACATTCTACATGTCAATTATCAGCCCAAGGCTGGATATTGTCCAGGTCTTGCTGCATTTAGGTATGAACTACTTCAGTACCTGAGCAGGCACAAATGGTACTAATCATTGATGAATACTCCCATTTCTGACCTTATGATGGAGGGACAGTGATTGATGAAGCAGCTGAAGATGGTTGAGCCTAGAACACTACCCTGAGGAACTCCTGCAGTGATGTCCCGGGACTGATATAATAGACCTCTAACAACCACAAGCATCTTCCTTTGCGTGAGGTATGAATCCAGCCAGCGGAAAGCTTTCCCCCTGATTCCCATTGACTTCAGTTTTGCTAGGGCTCCTTGATGCCATACTCGGTCAAATGCTGCCTTGATGTCAAGGGCAGTCACTCCCACTTCACCTCTGGAGTTCAGCTCTTTTGTCCATGTTTTAACCAAGGCTGTAATGAAATTAGGAGATGAGTGGCCCTTGGGGAACCCAAACTGATCATCGCTGAGTGAATATTGGAGATTAATTGCTATTTGATAGTAATAATGATGAAACCTTCCATTACTTGTCTCATGAATCAGAGCAGACAGAAGGGTGGTGGAAGCATGGCTGTTGGAATACTTCCAACTTTCCCTTAAGGAGACGGCAAATGGACGTCCAGGCTGACTGTGAGGGCCCATATTTGGACTGTATCAGTCCGGCGTGGCGATCAGTGTCCTGGGCCGGAACATGCATATTAAAACTTTACCAGCTCGGCATGCAGAAGTTCCCGGGGCTGTTTGACCCAGAGTCACACTGCACCAGCTCGGCTTGGTGATCACTGTCCTGGGCTGGTTGACCCATATTCACACTGTATCAGCTCGGCATGGCGATCAGTATCCTGGCCTGGTTGACCCATGTTCACACTGCACCAGCTCGGCTTGGTGAGCAGCATCCTGAAAAAAAAACAGGGAAGTTATGCTGAACCTTTATAATGCTTTGGTTAGACTATTGCGTCCATTTCTGGTCACCATACGTTAGGAAGGATGTGAAAGTCTTTGCGTGGCTGTAGAGGATATTTACTGGAATGGTTCCAGGGATGGGGGATTTTACCTACAAGGTTAGTAAAGAAAATCTGGTGTTATTTTGCCTGGAGAAAAGGACATTGAGGGGAGATATGTTAGAGGTACACAAGATTGTAACAGGTATAGATAAGGTAGACAAAGAAATTCTGTTCCATGTAGCTCATGGTACAAGGACTAGAGATAAGGTTTGGGTAAGAAATGCAGGAGAAATGTGAGGATGAACTTTATTATGTACCGTGTGGTAATGACCTGGTATCACTGCCCACAGGGATGGTGGAAGCAGAGACAGTGATCAATTTCAAAACGATATTGGATGGACACGTGAGGGAAATAAACTTGCAGGAATATGGGAACAGAACAGGGGATGGTTGTGACTGGATTGTTCTACAGAGAGCTGGCATGGACTTGACGGGTTGAATGGACTGCTTCAGTGCTGTAATGAATTACAATTACAACTGCTTTCACAGACTGTTCAATGAAGAGTGCAGGAGGGTATGCCCGCAGCAGCAACAGGCATACCTCAGAATGAGGTGTCAATCTGGTGAAGCGACAACACAGGACTACCTGCATGCCACACTGTGTAAGCAGCATGTGATAGACAGAGCTAAGCGATCCCATAACCAACGGATTATATCTAAGGTCTGCAGTCCTGCCACATCCAGCCATGAATGATGGTGGACAGTTGAACAACTAACTGGAGGAGGTGGCTCCACAAATATCCCCATCCTCAATGATGGGGGAGCCCAGTACATCAGTGTAAAAGATAAGGCTGAAGCATTTGTATCAATCTTCAGCGGGAAGTGCCGCTGGAAGCTTCCCATACTTTACTTTGTATTCTCCATTCACAACACTTATCTTAACAATTTAAAACTTAAGTCAAAAGAAAGAAAACAAAGGAAATAAATTACTTCAGTGGTTTTGATCTGTTCGTTCTTCATATTTCTTTCAAACAACTGGAATTAAAACTGAAAACAGAGGTGAATTGTCACAAATAAACAATCTAACTCCAAACAAAATGTTTAAACCTGTAGTAAACTTCAGTCTGAGTCAACCACGCACATGGATAGGTCTCTCTCTTTCTATTTCTCTTCCCCCCGCACCTCTCTCTCTCTCTCTCTCTCTCTCTCTCTTTCTTTCCCAGCACAAAGCAATTGCTATTTAACACTCCAATATCCATGTTATAGTAACTTTTATCCTCCCCACTCACACCAATTTAAAATCCAACTGTACACACATGTTAAACAGCCAACTGCTTTAAGACAACATGCAGGACCAGACGAGAGAGGGTTAACTGACCGTAATAGACACGGGCATGAGACAGACAAAGAAATCAAACTGCAAACTTCAAATACACAAACAGAAACTAACTCACACACCATCTTTTCCTTTTGTTTTCCTCACACAGTGTTTCAGCCTCACTGTGGCTCCGAAACATTTCATTTCCTTTGATATCCCAACTGTACAAGGGACTTGGTGGGATTGACAGCAACAACCTGTTCTATTCTGTGTTGTCACCACTTTAACGGGACAGACTGGCAAGGACAACACCTTAACGAGACAGACTAGCAAGGACGCTACCTTAACGGGACAAAATGACAGGGGAGTCACCTTAATGGTGCAGACTGGCAAAGGCATCAACTTAATGGGACAGACTGGTAATGGCGTAATCTTAACGGGACAGTCTGGTAAGGGTAATCCCTCTCCATCATTGTTCTCCTCCGAGGCCTCCTGCTCCGTTTCAGTATCACCTGTGTGATACTCTGCTTTTTGTGATGGCTGCTACAGCCGCATGGGTGCTGCTTTCCCCTCTGGGTTTACAGTCACTGAATGGTAGACCTGCACTGTGCATGGTCTGTCTTCCGGTGGGATCAATCCTGTAACTCCCTAAGGGCACCTCTGGAATCCTCTAACTTCTGGGTCACGGGACATTATCCTGTGTAACAGTAACAATATGTTTCTCTGCTAACTCTCACTGCTGCTGAACTGCACAAGCCTGTACTGCATTAAGTGTCTGTTGTTGTATAGTGACAGTAAAGGACACAAGCTTATTGTGTAACTCATGTAGCTGTGTCTGCTGCTGCTGCTGTTTCTGTTCACTTTGAGCGACTATTTCTCTCACCTGTGACTCTATCACTTCCTCATCGCACTGTGCACGGAGTGATGCTGCACATGGAGTCAGATTTAAAGTCTTCTCACCTTTCCGATGTTCAGCCAAGACCTGTGCCTGGATAAACTTCACTATCTTTTTTAAATGAACGTGTTCATGCTTCCATACACAGTGTCCTAACAGGGACTGTATACTGTCCATATTACACTTAGTGCTTAACTCTTCCTCATATGTTTCCAGCGACCCTTCTTCCCATTGTCTTTTTGTGACATAATGTGTATTTAAAGAGACATCACTGGGTCATTATAATCTGCCGTCCCTCAAAAGAGTTTATCCCTGCAAGAATTTTCACTTGTCAAACGAATGTTCCTATGTTTGTGAAACTTGCTCCAACACCCTCGGTTTGCATAGCAATCAAAGTCCCGGATTTCAGCACCAATTGTAAGATCTGGGGTTTGATTTAATGTAATTGTCAGACTTAGGTCAATTACAATGACAGTCTATGTTGGGAGATCAGATCTAAAAGGAACTTGCAGCTCAGACTAGCTATAAAAACACGTGAGTACACGGCTACTTCCACAAGTTTCACAGACTGAATGAAGTTCTCCACAATAAGCAGAACATGGTGATACTGAGAAAAGGGCAGTGGTCAGCAGTTGGCTTTACAATGGAACATTGGTCCTCAACCACCGGTTAACTGTGGAACCTTGTCTCTTCATTGAAGTCTATCTTCTGTCACCTTCTTGATGATGATGTGCGCTTTTGGGGCCTTACAAGTTATTAATTGATACACCTTTCCCAGCTTGATTCTGTTCCAAATTAGGTAAAAGCCTGTTTCTGTTCATTTGATTGGTCAGTCATTAACTAACTACCCTTCCATGATGGTACTTCGAGCCTGGTTTAAGTCATTGCCATTGTCATTCAGTGGGGAGCGGGGGAGGTGCCTCCAGATTCCAGCTGCATTGACTCTATGAATTCCTTGACAAAAGGTCCTATCTGACCCGGTGCCATCCTGCTGTGGCTATTCAACCACAGTGGCCACTTAATGGCATTGATATGTACTTATCTCATTTCACAGCTTCCTGGCCACACGGGGATTGTTTTATACCAGTTAATAAGCTAACAGTCCCTCTTGGATAATCCACAGTCTAACGACTTTTAAATAACAGGTCTCAACAGTTCAGGACTTGTCCAGAGGTTTAGCTAACATCATTCGTTGTGGTTATGTTACATACAGAATACTATTTTAACCGTGATACTGAAGGATATGACAACTAAGTTCTAACAGTCCTATCATAAAATAAACTCAATCCTGCAGTTTTGTCCCAACAAGGACGGAGATATCCAGCTTTGTGTTTGCAGACAGCGGCCACTACTGCCCACTGTTGACTGATTGTGTCTGAAGCTGTTGGGTTTTAGCTAAACACAGGGCATTTGTTTTATTCGCTCATTCTTGGGATGTGGGCTTCGCTGTCTAGGCCAGCATTTATTGACCATCCCTAATTGCCCTTGAGAACGTGGTGCTGAGCCCACTTCTTGAACCACTGCAGTCCATGTGAGGTCGGTACACCCACAATTCCGTTAGGAAGGGAGTGCCAGGATTCTGACGAAACAACAGTGAAGGAATAGCGATTTAGTTCCATGTCAGGATGGTGTGTGACTTGGATAGGAACTTGCAGGTGGTGGTGTTCCCATGCATCCCTGCTCTTGTTCTTCTCGGTGGTAGAGGTCGCGGGTTTGGATGGTAAAAAGTCGAGGTAAGGAGCTTTGGTGAGTTGCTGCAGTGCATCTTGTAGATGGTACACACTGCTGCCACTGTGCATCAGTGGTGGAGATATGAATGTCGTAGATGGTGTGCCAATTATGTTTGCTGCTTTTTCCTGGATGGTCCTGCGCTTCTTGACTGTTGTTGGAACTGCACCATCCAGGCAAGTGGAGAGTATTCCATCACACTCCTGACTTGTGCCTTGTAAATGGTGAACAGGCTTTGCAGAGTCAGGAGGTGAGTTATTGGCCACAGGATTCCTAGCCTCTGACCTGCTCCTGTAGCCACGGTATTTATATGGTTACTCCAGTTCAGTTTCTAGTTCAGTTTCTAATCAATGGTAACCGTCCAGGATGTTGATTGTGGGGATTCAGTGATGACAATGTCATTGAACGTCAGGGGGAGATGACTAGATTCTTTCTTGTTTGAGATGGCCATTGCCTGGCACTTGAGTGGCACGAAAGTAACTCGCCACTTATCAGCCCAAGCTGGATATTGTCCAAATATTTCTGCATCTCGACATGGTTTGCTTCAGTATCTGAGAAGTCACGAATGGTGAACATTGTGCAATCATCAGTGAATATCCCCACTTCTGACCTTTTGATTGAAGGAAGATCATTGATGAAGCAGCTGAAGATGGTTGGGTCTCGGACACTACCCTGAGGAACTCCTCCAGTGATGACCTAGAGCTGAGCTGATTGACCTCCAGCAACCACAGCCATCTTCCTTTGCGTTAGGTATGACTCCAACCAGCGGAGAGTTTTCCCACTGATTCCTATTGATTCCAGTTTTGCTCGGGCTCCTTGATACCATACTCGGTCAAATCTGCCTTGATGTCAAGGGCAGTCATTGTCACCTCTCCTCTTGAGTTCAGCTCTTTTGTCCGTATTTGTACCAAGGCTGTATTGAGAACAAGAGCTGAGTGGCCTTGGCAAAAGCCAAACGGAGCGTCAGTGAGCAAGTTATTGCTAAGCAAGTGCTGCTTGATGGCACAGTTAACACCAGGGGAAGTGCTGGCTTCGTGGTAATGTCTCTGGCATAGTAATCCAGAGGACCAGGCTAGTACTCTGGCGACACGAGTTTGAATCCTACCACAGCAGATAGTGAAATTTGAAGTCAATTAATAAAATCTGGAATTAAAAAAAGTTGGCATAATAGTGCCATGAAACCTTTGTCAATTGTTATTAAAAAATCATCCAGTTCACTAATGTCCTTCAGGGAAGGAATTCTGTCGTCCTTACCTGGTCAGTCCCACATAAGATTCCAGATCCACAGCAATGTGGTTGACTATGAAATGGCTGAACAAGCCGCTCAGTTCAAGGGCATTTAGGGATGGGCAATAAATGCTGGCCTTGTCAGCGATGCCCACATCCCATGAACGAATGAGAACATCTTCCATCACTTTGCTGATTATTGAGAGTAGACTGATGGGGTGGCAGCTGGCCAGTTTCAACTTGTGCTGGTATTTGTGTACAGTTAATGAATTTTGGGAGGACTAACAAGGCAAGGGGATATACAATGGATGGTAGGATCCGAGGAAGCACAGAAGGTCAGAAGGACCTTGGTGTACTTGTCCATAGGTCACTGACGGCAGCAGCACAGGTAGATAAGGTGGTTAGGAAAGCATATGGGATACTTGCCTTTATTAGCAAATGCATAGAATATAAGAGCAGGGAGGTTATCATCATAATATATAAAACGCTAATTTGGCCACAGCTGGAGTACTGTGTACAGTTCTGGTCACCACACTATAGGAAGGATGTGATTGCACTGGAGAGGGTGCAGAGGAGATTCACCCGAATGTTGCCTGGGTTGGAGCATTTCAGCCATGAAAAAAGACTGAAAAGGCTAGGGTTGTTTTCCTTGGAACACAGAAGACTGAGGGAGGACATGATTGAGGTGTACAATATTATGATGGACATCGGTGAGGATAGGTTCGATAGGAAGAAACATTTTTCCCTTAGCGGAGGGGTAATGAACCAGGGGACATAGATTTCACTTGAGAGCCAGGATGTTTAGGGGGGTTTTGAAGAATTTTCTTTTCACCCAGAGGGTGGTTGGAATCTGGAACGCACTGCCTGAAGACGTGGTGGAGGTAGGAAGCCTCACAACATTTAAAACCTATTTAGATGAGCACTTGAAACGCCATAGTACACAAGGCTACGGGTCAGAAAAATGGGATTCGAATAGTTGGGTGCTGGATGGCCAGCACAGACACGATAGGCCGATGGGCCTGCTTCCGTGCTGTGTAACTCTATGAATCTATGACACACTATGATTGCCGGGGAGATGCCAGTTTTGTAGCTGTATTGGAACAGCTTGGCTAGTGACGCGGCAAGTTCTGGAGCACATGTCTTCAGTATGTTGTCAGGGCCCATAGCCTTTGCAGTATCCAGTGCCTTCACTCATTTCTTGATATCACGTGGAGTGAATCGGATTGGCTGAAGACTGGCATCTGTGATGCTGGGGACCGCAGGAGGAGGCTGAGATGGATCATCAACTCGGGACTTCTGGCTGATGATTGTTGCAAATGCTTCAGCCTTATTTTTAACACTGATGTGCTGGGCTCTTCCATCACTGAGGATAGGGATATTTGTGGAGCCACCTCCTCCAGTTGGTTGTTTAATTGTCCACCACCATTCACGGCTGGATGTGACAGGACTGCAGAGCTTAGATCTGATCCGTTGGTTTAGGATCTCTTTGCTCTGTCTATCGCATGCTGCTTACGCAGTTTGGCATGCAGATAGTCCTTGGTTGTAGCTTCACCAGGTGGACACCTCATTTTGAGGTATGCCTTGTGCTGATCCTGACATGCCCTCCTGCACTCTTCATTGAACCAGGGCTGATCTGCTGGCTTGATGGTAATGGTAGAGTGGGGAATATGCCGGGTCATGAGGTTGCAGATAGTGTTTAAGTACAGTTTTGCTGTTGCTGATGACCCACAACGCCTCAGGGATGCCCAGTTTTGAGTTCAAGGATCTGTTTGAAATCTGTCCCATTTGGCACAGTGATAGTGCCAGACAACACGAAGGAGTGTATCTTCAATGTGAAGACGGGACTTTGTCTCCACAAGGACTGTGCGATGGTCACTCCGACCAATATTGTCATGGACAGATGCATCTGTGACCGTTACGTTTGTGAGGACGAGGTCAAATAGGTTTTTCCCTGCTGTTAGTTCCCTCACCACCTGCCGCAGACACAGTCTAGCAGCTATGTCCTTTAGGACTCTGCCAGCTCGGTCTTTAATGGTGCTACCGAGCCATTCTTCCTGATGGACATTGAAGTCCCCCACCCAGAGATCATTCTGTGTCCCTGTTACCCACAGTGCTTCTTCCAATTGCTGTTCAACATGGAGGAGTACTGACTCATCAGCTGGGGACGGGGAATGCGTGATAATCAGCAGGAGGTTTCCTTGCCCATGTTTGACCTGATGCCGTGAAGCTTCATGGGGTCTGCAGACATGGGTCTATCCTGCTGCTGGGAGATGACATACCCGGGATGGTGATGGCACTGTCTGGGACACTGTCTGTAAGCTATGATTCGGTGAGCATGACTATGTTTTCTGCTGCTTGACTTGTCTGTGGGACAATGCTCCCAACTTTGGCTCAAGTCCCCAGATGTTTGTAAGGAGGACTTTACAGGGTCGACAGGGCTGGGTTTGTCTTTGTTGCTTCTGGTGCCTAAGTCGATGCCGGGTGGCCTGTCCAGTTTCATTGCTTTTCTTAGATTTTGTAGCCGTTTCGTACAACTGAGCAGCTTGCTAGGCCATTTCAGAATCAACCACATTGCTGTGAGTCTGGAGTCACATGTAGGCCAGACCAGGTTAGGATGGCAGATTTCCTTCCCTAAAGGACATTAGTTAACCAGATGTGTTTTTACAACAATTGACAATGTACACCATTAGAATAGATATTTTAATTCGAGAGTTTTATTAAAGATTAATGATGTCAGAGTATGTCTTGTTTTGAAATACAAATAAACTAGAAATTCTCCAAGCAGCAGTTTGTAAGACGTCAGAAATGTAAGGGATTTGGATTGTTTAATTGTCCTGTGATTTAAAATATGTATGTGACCAGGAAGGAAATCTGCTATTGTTTGTGCTGATAACAATCCTGAGGCATCTGAAACATCCACAAGGGGTGATGAAATTACTGAAGGAAATGTAAACACATGCTCGCCATCATGGCAGTCTGGATCTCTGGATTACTAGTCCAGTGACATTACCACGACACCTCTGTCATTGCCTCACCGCCACACGTTCCTTGATTAAGACACTACATAAAACCTTCCCCTTTGACAAAGCTGTTGGGCATCTGGCCTCATATCTCATGCTGTGTCACATGTCATCCTTCACTTCATAATGCTCCTGTGAAACACCTTGTCATGCTTTATTACATTGAAGGCACTGTATAAATATAAGTTGTTGTTGACGTTTACCAGACATACATGACTTGTCTTGCTGCAGTCCATTTGCTGTCGATTGTTTTTATTCTCAAGCAGCGAATACTTTTGTCCTGGGATGTGAACTCTGGAAATTTCCCACTCAGTGATATTAAAAAGACTGGTCAGTAAATACAGAGTTTACTCCATCGCTACTTTTTTAAATCCAGGCGCAACATTTACAACCCTCCAGTCCACTGCCACGACTCCCATCTCCAAGGAGGATTGGAAGATTCTGGCCAGTGCATCTGCTATTTCTACATTTTCCTCCCTCAGCAACCCTCCTACATCCCGTTCAGACTGGGTAAATGTTGCAGTTTATTGTGGCAAACAAGTGTTGGATTGAAAGGAGTTAACTGAACCTGTTTGTTCAGTGTCTGTAATTAATGTCAGTCTCCATGGACCCTAGTTGTGTCACTTGAGGTTGTTCCTCTTCTATTAATAAGGGACTCCTTTCAATGTGTTATCACATAGTGTCAGCGGGAGGATCACCTCCGGCACTAACAGGGATCAGTGGCTCCAGAGAGTGGGAGAAGATAGATCAAAATCTGAGAACAATAAATTGGAATGCTACAACAATGGATCAGAATCTGAGAACAATAGATTGGAATGTTACAACAATGGATCAGAATCTGAGAACAATAGATTGGAATGTTACAACAATGGATCAGAATCTGAGAACAATAGATTGGAATGTTACAACAATGGATCAGAATCTGATAAACACCAGGTTGGAATGTTATAACAATGGACAGGAGTTTCTCCTCGGATCTTTACTTTCTTTCTATTATAATCGACTACGATTAGACTATCGGATACTATTTGCACTTGAGATAATTCAATATATTTACTATCCCATCCTGGCTATTGTTGGTGTCCCAGGTAAGTCACTCTATAAAGCTATTAATTCTATAAGCCATATTTACCTACATTACTGTTCCTGCCATTTATTCTGCCCTCCTTGCTGCTGCTGCTATTCCTGGTGAATCTCTACCTCCAGCTATTAGCTGTCAAGCCATTGCTAATTACCGTTCTTGTAATTTCATCGCTCATCTTGGTTGCTGTCTGTGCCCCTGATAAGGCTCTATTTACCGCGAGGAGATCTGTAAAATCTGTTCCACTGAAATACTGTTCTGCAATGTATATTTTGGGAAGACGGAAGCCAGTGTCATTGGTCACAAACTCCATCCCCTGTTTGTGAAACACATTCCCCTCCCTGCATAATGTCTGAGGCTGAACCAGACTGTTTACAACCGCTGTGCTCTACTTATACCTGAGCTGAGTTCATCTCCATGTTCGTTCCATCACTAGCCCTGACGACTACAACCTCTGTAATGTGACCTGGCCCCACCTCTGCCTTAGTCTATCTGCTGAACAAACACTCATCTGTGCTTTTGTTCAATTCACACTTGACTATTCCAATTCTATCCTGGTCACCCTGCCAGTTATAAACCTCTATAAACCACAGTCAACCCAGAACTCTGCTGCCTGTATCTTAACTCACACCAAATCCCGATCACCCATCACCCCTGTGCTCACTGATCTACTTTGGCTCCCGGTCTGGCAGCACCTTAATTTTAAGAATCCCGTTCTTGTGTTTGAATCTCTCCATGACCTCACCCCTCTAATTACTCCTATACCCTGTCCATGCCCATATTCCACAAAATCTTTTGCCATCAATTCTATTTTCATGTCCCCATTTAAAATGAATTTCCTTCCCGCTCTATCTCTCCCTGGTGGTGATTTCCAGCTCTTACAGCACCACTGTTGCCCACACTGTGGAAGCCTGGATCCATAAAAGGGTGTGAGCTGAGCTTCCAACCACTTCCGGCGTGGCCTGCAGCGTGGCCTGTACCATGTCCCATGCTGTGCTGTGCTCTATCCCGGGTCAACAATGTGTGCACTCGTAGCATGAGGAGTTGTGGAATGTCATGTCAAACTGCTATTTCAGCAGCTTTGATGTACGTCTTTGAAACTTGGTCTGTGCATCTCCACTGACTGCCTGTGTTAGTCATTCTCAGCTGAACATACATTTAGCAGCACGAGGAGCCCCCTCTATTGTTATTTAAAAGGACCAAGCATCCAACTTACAGGTGAGGGGCTTTTGACTTACTTCTGCCATTGTAAAGTTAGTGGAGGTGTTGTGGATGGTTTTCTGGAGGTTACGTTGTGAGCTGCTGCAGACATTAAGAGAGGACAGAGGATTTGGTGACCCAACTCAGGTCGAGGAATGGGGACTGTAGTTACAGTGTCTCTGGGTCTGTAACATGACCAACAAATGGAGCAGGGACTGCAGAGAGGGGAAGCTCTGCAAAGAGGGAGGAGGAGGGGGCTCTGACCTACCCACCCTGCGTTTTCCAACAGCACATTTCTTACCTAAACCTAACCCAGGAGCAGGGTGTGAGGTGGCTCTGCTTCATTAAAGAGGTGGTCACAGAGCTGTATCTCCGCCTGCAACACAACCTGGAGCCTCACACCAAGGTGAAGACGGAGCTGTCAGTGGCTGTTCAGGTCACAGTTTCATTGAACTTCTATGCATCTGGATCTTTCCAGAGTGGAGCGGGTGCCCTATCCAACATACATTCATAGACAGTGATAGTCATAGAATCATTTACCACACAGAAGGTGTCCATTCGATCCATAGACACAATGCCGAAAGTCTCTGGAGCAATTCAGTCATTCCCACTAGCCCGCTCAATCCCCATAGCCTTGCAAGTTCACTTCCTTGATGCGCCCATCCAATTTTCTATGAAATTGGAAGGAAGTAAAGCTGGTAACAGGTGGCAAAAAAGTAGAGAGTGACTTTAAAAGGCAGGTGAAACAAACGTGAGCATCAACCAGAATGAAGAATGTGAAGAAGGCACAGTTAAGGGCACTGTACCTGAATGCACGCAGTATTAGGAACAGGGCAGATGATTTAAAGGCCCAAATAGAGGTAATCGGGTATGGTCTGATTGTCATAAGGGAAATGTGACGACAGGGTGACCAAGGCTGGAACTGAATATTCAAGCATGTTCAACATTTACGAAGGAGATGCAATAGGAATTGCTGTTGCACTGATAATAAGGGATGGGATCAGTACATTAGTAAGGGAGGATCTCAGGTCTGAAGAACAAAATGTAGAATCTGTTTGGGTGCAGCTTAGAAACAGCAAGGGGCAGCAAACATTGGTAAGAGTTGTTTATAGGTTATCCAACAGTAGTGGTAGTGTGGGACATGGCATTAATCAGGAGATTAGAGAATCAAATAGCATGGCTAATAAAGTAATCACGGGTGACGTCAATCTTTATACAGACTGGGTAAACCTAATAAGAACTAATACTGTGGAGGACGAGTTTCTGGAGTGGGTTTGGCATGGTTTTTTGGAGCAGTATTTTGAGGAAGCGACCACAGAAAAGTCTATTTTAGAGCTAGAATTATGTAATGAGACAGCGATAATTAATAGTCTTATTGGAAAAGAGCTTTTAGGGATGAGTGTTAGGGATATGTTCCTGTGAAAATGAGGGATAGAAATGGCCAGATTGGGGAACCATGGATGACAGGTGAAATTGTGAAACTAGCTCGAGGAAAAAAGAAGCATACATAAGGTCTAGGCGGCTGAAGAAAGACGAAGCTTTGATAGAATATCGGGAATGTAGGACCAATCTGAAACGAGGAATTAAGAGGGCTAAAAGGGGTCATGAAATATCTTTAGCAAACAGGGTTAAGGAAAATCCCAAAGCCTTTTATTCATATATAAGGAGCAAGAGGGTAACTAGAGAAAGGATTGGCCCACTCAAGGACAAAGGAGGAAAGTTATGCGTGGGGACAGAGAATATGGGTGAGATTCTAAACGAGTACTTTGCATCGGTATTCACCGAGGAGAGGGACATGACGGATGTTGAGGTTAGGGACAGATGTTTGATTACTCTCGGTCAAGTCGGCATAAGGGGGGAGGAAGTGTTGGGTATTCTAAAAGGCTTTAAAGTGGACAAGTCCCCAGGTCCGGATGGGATCTATCACAGGTTACTGAGGGAAGCGAGAGAGGAAATAATTTAGTTTTAGTTTAGTTTAGAGATACAGCACTGAAACAGGCCCTTCGGCCCACCGAGTCTGTGCCGACCATCAACCACCCATTTCTACTAATCCTACACTAATCCCATATTCCTACCACAGCCCCACCTGTTCCTATATTTCCCTATCACCTACCTATACTAGGGGCAATTTATAATGGCCAATTAACCTATCAACCTGCAAGTCTTTGGCATGTGGGAGGAAACCGGAGCACCCGGAGGAAACCCACGCAGTCACAGGGAGAACTTGCAAACTCCACACAGGTAGCACCCAGAATTGAACCCGGGTCCCTGGAGCTGTGAGGCTGCGGTGCTAACCACTGCGCCACTGTGCCGCCCCTGGGGTCTTAACAGATATCTTTGCAGCATCCTTAAACACGGGTGAGGTCCCGGAGGACTGGAGAATTGCTAATGTTGTCCCCTTGTTTAAGAAGGGTAGCAGGGATAATCCAGGTAATTATAGACCGGTGAGCCTGACGTCAGTGGTAGGGAAGCTGCTGGAGAAGATACTGAGGGATAGGATCTATTCCCATTTGGAAGAAAATGGGCTTATCAGTGATAGGCAACATGGTTTTGTGCAGGGAAGGTCATGTCTTACCAACTTAATAGAATTCTTTGAGGAAGTGACAAAGTTGATTGATGAGGGAAGGGCTGTAGATGTCATATACATGGACTTCAGTAAGGCGTTTGATAAGGTTCCCCATGGTCGGCTGATGGAGAAAGTGAAGGTGCATGGGGTCCAAGGTGTACTAGCTAGATGGATAAAGAACTGGCTGGGCAACAGGAGACAGAGAGTAGCAGTGGAAGGGAGTTTCTCAAAATGGAGACGTGTGATCAGTGGTGTTCCACAGGGATCTGTGCTGGGACCACTGTTGTTTGTGATATACATAAATGATTTGGAGGAAAGTATAGGTGGTCTGATTAGCAAGTTTGCAGACGACACTAAGATTGGTGGAGTAGCAGATAGTGAAGGGTACTGTCAGAGAATACAGTAGAATATAGATAGACTGGAGAGTTGGGCAGAGAAATGGCAGATGGAGTTCAATCAGGGCAAATGCGAGGTGATGCATTTTGGAAGATCCAATTCAAGAGTGAACTATACAGTAAATGGAAAAGTCCTGGGGAAAATTGATGTACAGAGAGATTTGGGTGTTCAGGTCCGTTGTTCCCTGAAGGTGGCAACGCAGGTCAATAGAGTGGTCAAGAAGGCATACGGCATGCTTTCCTTCATCGGACGGGGTATTGAGTACAAGGGTTGGCAGGTCATGTTACAGTTGTATAAGACTTTGGTTCGGCCACATTTTGAATACTGCGTGCAGTTCTGGTCGCCACATTACCAGAAGGATGAGGATGCTTTGGAGAGGGTGCAGAGGAGGTTCACCAGGATGTTGCCTGGTATGGAGGGCGCTAGCTATGAAGAGAGGTTGAGTAGATTAGGATTATTTTCATTAGAAAGACGGAGGTTGAGGGGGGACCTGATTGAGGTGTACAAGATCATGAGAGGTATAGACAGGGTGGATAGCAAGAGGCTTTTTCCCAGAGTGGGGGATTCAATTACAAGGGGACACGAGTTCAAAGTGAAAGGGGAAAAGTTTAGGGGGGATATGCGTGGAAAGTTCTTTACGCAGAGGGTGGTGGGTGCGTGGAACGCGTTACCAGCGGAGGTGGTAGACTCGGGCACGATAGGGTCTTTTAAGATGTATCTGGACAGATACATGAATGGGCAGGAAGAAAAGAGATACAGACCCTTAGAAAATAGGCGACATGTTTAGATAGAGGATTTGGATCGGCGTAGGCTTGGAGGGCCGAAGGGCCTGTTCCTGTGCTGTAATTTTCTTTGTTCTTTGTTTTTTGAGTGACCATAATATTACAACATTTCAAATTGCTTAACAGTGAAGTAGTTCAATCTCAAGCGTGACTGAGGTGGATTGGAAAAATACATTGAAAGGTATGAAATTACATAGGCAATGGATAGTCTTTAAAGGAATATTACGTCGTCTACAGCAACTATACATTCTTGGAAGGCGCAAAAAACCCAAAAGTCAAGGCAGTCAACCGTGGATAACAAAGGAGGTTAAGATGATGTTCAATGTGGGAAAGTAAGGTAATCCACTTTGGTCGGAAGAATGAAAAGGCAGATTATTATTTAGATGGAGGAAAACTACAAAACACTGCAGTACAGAGGGAGCTGGGTGTTCTTGTGCCTGAAACACAAACGGTTAGAATGCAGGTGCAGCAAGTAATTAGGAAGACGAATGGAATTTTGGCCTTTATTACTCAGGGGTTTGAGTTTAAAAATAGGGAAGTATTGTTCCAACTGTACAGAGTATTGGTGAAGCCTGACCTGGAGTACTGTGGACAGTGTTGGTCCCCGTATTTAAAGAAGGATGTACTAGCATTGGAGGCAGTTCAGAAAACGTTCACTGGGCTGATTCCTGGGATGAAGGAGTTGCCTTATCAAGAGCAGCTAAACAGGTTAGGCCTGTATTCTCTTGAGTTTCGAAGAACGAGAGGTGATCCCATTGAAACTTACAAAATACTTAAAGCGATAGACAGGGTCGATGCAGGTTGGATGTTTCCCCGAGTTGGGGAGTCTAGAACCAGGGGACACAATGTCAAAATAAGGCAGAAGCCACTAAGGACGGAGATGAGGAGAAATGTCTTTACTCAGAGGATTGTGAATCTTTGAAATTCCCTACCCCAGAGGACTGTGGAAGCTTCGTCATTGAGTATGCCTAAAGTGGTGATTAACAGATTTCTAAATACAAATGACCGAAGTGATATGAGGATAGTGTCGGGGAAAAGACATTGAAATGGAAGGTCAGTCATGATTATATTAAATGGTGGGGCAGTCTCGATGGTCAGAGTGGACGACGGCTGCTCCTATGTCCCTACTCTACCATTGGTGGCTGTGCCTTCAGCCTAAGCTCTGGACTCTCTCCCTGAACCATAAATACAGTAAGTTTCACAGAGTCCGGTTTTAGGGAGCACTGCTTGTGCAGAGTAGTAAATACAGTCAAGTTAATGAGTGACTGAATCTTAAAGGTCTAAGAGTTGTGGTAAATGATTGTTATTCAGGCTGCAGAAAGGTAGACAGTGGTGTTCCCCAAGGGTCAGTGCTAGGACCACTGATTTTTTATTGATATGTATTAGTGATTTGGATTTTGGAAGAAAGAGCAATATTTCAAAATTTGCTGATGATAGCAAACTTGGAGGCAGGGCTCACAGTGAGGTTGATACTGATCAATGTAACAGGATATAGATTTGCGAGCAGAATGGGAAGGCAAGAGGCAGATAGAATTTAATACAGACAAGTGTGAGGTGATACATTTTATCAGAAGTAACTGGGAGAGGCAATATACCATTAATGATGCAGTTCTAAAGAAAGTGCAGAGACAGAGGGACATGGGGTTCATGTACATAGATCCCTGAAGGTGGCAGGACATATTGAGAGAGTCGTTAGTAAAGCATATGGGATCTTGGGCTTCATAAATAGAGGTAGTGAATACAGAAGAAGGAAAGTTATGCTGAACCTTTATAAAGTTCTGGTTAGTCCACAACTGTATTACTGCATCCAGTTCTGTTCACCACACTTTAGGAAGGATGTGAGGGTCCTTCACAGGGTGTAAAGGAGATTTACCAGAATGGGTCCAGAGCTGGAGGATTTTGGTTACAAGGTTAGTCTGGAAAAGCTGGGATTGTTTACCTTGTAGTAAAGGAGATTGAGGGGAGATTTGATAGAGGTATACAAGATGATGACATGTTTGGATAAGGTAGACAGGAAAAGATGTTCCCATTAGTTAATGGTACAAGGACTAGAGTTAAGGTTGTGGCAAGAGATACAGGGGGATGTGAGGAACAACTTTTTTACACAGCGAGAGTGAATGGCCTGGAAATCACTGCCTACAAGGGTGGTGGAAGCAGAGATGGTGAATGATTTCAAAACGATAATGGATGGACACTTGAGGGAAATAAACTTGCAGGAATATGGAGACAGAGCTGGGGAATGAGACTGACTGGATTTATCTCGGAAGAGCTGATTTGGACTCGATGTGCCGAATGGCCTTATTCTGTGCTGAAATAACTACGACTCCACGACTCTCTGACAGAAGAATACTATTACTACTGATTTCCTATACTGGGAAAGTGTATAATGGACTGGACAGTATCACCCTATTAAACCCCATAATGTAAGTGAAATGTTTGATGTCCCAGAACGTGGTTAACAAATGTCTTTCACAAACAGAGTAAATCAGTTCAGGCCCACTCACAATTCTGGATCATTCACAATGGGGAGTAGTTTCTCCTGGTTTTCTCTCCATAGGAAAGCAGCCAGGCTTTTTTTTATGAGTCCCCCACCTCCAAGTGGAAAGTCTTGTCAGGGTTAGGTGAGATAAGACACGTTGCCTGGGCGACAGCTTTCTTCAATTTTGTTACTGCTTCCGTGCTCTCTTCAGTCCAACCGGGTTAAACCTGGTCATCATCACCATTAGGTAGTTCATAAAGAGGAGTCACAGTCTCTGAAAATCGAGGGATGAGAGTCTGCTGATGCCTCCCAGCCTGAGGATAGGACACAGGGCAGTCTTTGAGGTGAAAAGGGGTACACACTGGATGAGGGTCCACCGATACCCCACATGCCTGAGGAGAGGAAACAGGGCAGTCTTTGAGGTGGCCAGGGGGATAAACTGTATGAGGGTCCACTGATACCCCACCAGTCTGAGGATAGGACACAGGGCAGTCTTTGAGGTGGAAAAGGGTAGACACTGGATGAGGGTCCACTGATACCCAACCAGCTTGAGGAGAGGACGCAGGGCAATCTTTGAGGTGGAAAAGGGTAGACACTGGATGATAGTCCACTGATAACCAACCAGCCTGAGGATAGAACACAGGGCAGTCTTTGAGGTGGATTGGGGTGGACACTGGATGAGGGTCCACTGATACCCAACCAGCCTGAGGATAGAACACAGGGCAGTCTTTGAGGTGGATTGGGGTGGACACTGGATGAGGGTCCACTGATACCCCACCAGTCTGAGGATAGGACACAGGGCAATCTTTGAGGTGGAAAAGGGTAGACACTGGATGATAGTCCACTGATACCCAACCAGCCTGAGGATAGAACACAGGGCAGTCTTTGAGGTGGACAGGGGTGGACACAGGATGAGGGTCCACTGATACTCCACCAGTCAGAGGTTAGGCCACAGGGCAGTCTTTGAGCTGGAAACGGGTAGACACTGGGTAACGGTCCACTGATACCCCACTTGCCTGAGGATCGGACACAGGGCAGTCTTTAAGGTGGAAAAGGATAGACACTGGGTAAGGTCCACTGATACCCCACTTGCCTGAGGATCGGACACAGGGCAGTCTTTGAGGTGGACAGGGGTGGACACAGGATGAGAGTCCACTGATAGCCAACCAGCCTGAGGATAGGACACAGGGCAGTCTTTGAGGTGGAAAAGTGTAGACACTGCATGAGGGTCCACTGATACTCCACCAGTCTGAGGTTAGGACACAGGGCAGCCTTTGAGGTGGAAAAGGGTAGACACTGGGTAAGGGTCCACTGATAGCCCACTTGCCTGAGGATAGGAAACAGGGCAGTCTTTTAGGTGGAAAAGGGTAGACACTGGGTAAGGTCCACTGATACCCCACTTGCCTGAGGATAGGACACAGGGCAGTCTTTGAGGTGGACAGGGGTTGACAGTCGATGAGGGTCCACTGATACCCCACCAGTCTGAGGACAGGACACAGGGCAGTCTTTGAGGTGGACAGGAGTAGACACTGGATGGTCTCGACCTGATGTTGGTCTGGGCTGATGCTGGATGATACAACCTGGACACCTGGAATGGTGACACGATGTTACACCAGCTGGGCCTTACGTGGATGGTCTTTTAGTCCAGCTCCCAAAGTAAGTGCAGTAGTTCCTGTAAAAGAGTTAAATGTGTGGACACGGTCTGTGGTGATGAGGAGGAGATCATCGACATATTGCAGCGAGCAGGAAGACTGAAAAACTCATAAGGGCCCCGGCTATACGTTTGTGTAAAATAGTGGGGTTATTATGGATCCCCTTGTGACAGACATGTCCAGGTGTATCTCTGGTCCTCAGAACTAAATGTGAATTTAATTTGTTTCCCTAGTTTTACTGGGATACTCCAATAACTATTAGAGATATCCAGGGTGCTGAAGACACCCCTCCTGCTGGGAATCCGGGAGAGTAGGGTGGGTGTCTCTCAGACAACCAGGTTCACACTGGGGTGACTGAGTTGAGTTTGTGGTGGTCAATAGTCAGTCACCAGCTGCCATCCGGTTTTCTCACCGGCCAAATCAAGCAGTGAATAGTGAATGTGTCTTTGTGAACTACACCCTGGTATAACAATGATTGATGATGTCTGGAATATATGATATAATCTCAGCTCGGTAAGAATACTGCTTCATGGATCATGCAATGGTCAGTCAATTTCTTCCGGTCTGCTCATGTTTCCACAGTTATCTTTATGGGTTGTGAATACACTCAGGACCGACTCGAGAATCACCTGTACCTCAGGGTGATCAGAGGTGTCTGGTTCCCACTCCTCTGATATTTTAATCAGGAATATTGAGGTTACACTGGACACCAGAGCAGGGGTATGTTTTAATGTTCTAAAATATACAAATATAGGGATAATCAATTACTGCTGATTACCTTTGAGCACATTACTGCCCAGTAGTCCCTGTCCATTATAGAAAAGGGAGGCAGGACTTTGACATGAACTCTGTTCCCTCTCCTATACCACTGTACGATCTGATCCAGGGTTACAAATTACCCAAAAGGAGATCGAAGGGTCACAAGCAGTTTATTGAGGAGTAACAGTTCAAATACAGCACAGTATCAGAATAGACATAGTGGACATACGACCTGTGACTGGTGACAAAGGTTTTCTGGCTATGGATCAGATGTTAGAAGCTGTTATTATGGACGTTTATAGCAGGGCACGTAGAGAAATACAAAGTGATCAAGCAGTGTCAGCTTGCTTTTGTGAAAGGAAAATCTGGTTTAACTAATTTATTGGAGTTCTTTGAAGAAATTACATGTTCTGTGGATAAAGGGGGACCATTGGATGTAATGTAGTTAGATTTCCAGAAGACACTTGATAACGTGTCACATCAATGGTCATTGCAGAAACTAAATGCGAATGGTGTAAGGGGTAATATATTGACATGGATAGAAGATTGGCTTAGCTAACAGAAAACAGAGAGTAGGCAAAATGGGTCATTTTCTGTTTGGTAAGATGTAACGAGTCGTGTGCCACAGAGATCAGTGCTGGGGACGTAACTTTTTACAATTTATATGAATGACTTGGATGAAGGGACTCAAGGTATGGTTGCTAAATTTTCTGATGACACAAAAACAGAAAGGAACGAAAGTTGTCAAGAGGGCATAAGTGGGCTACAAAGGGATATAGGTAGCTTAGGTTAGTGGGCAAAGATGTGGCAAATGGAGGATAACGAGGGAAAATGTGGAATTGTCCATTTTATAGGAAGAATATAAAAGAAACATATTATCTGAATGGTGAGAGATTGCAGAGCTGGACGATGCAGAGGAACTGGGTGTCTTAGTGCATGAATTGTATAAGGTTATTATGCAGGTACAACAGGCAATTCGGAAACTAATCCAATGTTATCATGTATTACAGAAGGAATTGAATACAAAAGTATGGAGGTTATGTTTCATTTATACAGGACATTGGTGAGACCACATCTGGAGTTCTGTGTAGCTTACTGGTCTCCTTATTTAAGGAGGATGTAAATGTGTTGAAAGCAGTACAGAGAATGTTTACTAGACTAATACCTGGAATGGGTGGGTTGTCTTATGAGGAAAGGTTGGACAGGCTAGGCTTATATCAGCTGGAGTTTAGAAGATGAAAAGGCGACTTGATTGAAACGTAAGATTCTGATTGTGGGATAGAGTAGGTGAGGGCGACAGAGAGAGAAACAGAGAGAGAGAGAGAGAGAGCTCAGCTCATCTGCTGCTGAAACCCTCATCCATGCGTTTGTTACCTCGAGACTTGACTATTCTAACACACTCCTGGCTGCTCTCCCACATTCTACGATCTGTAACCTTGTGGTCATCTAAAACTCTGCTGCAATCTTCTAATTTACACCAAATTCTGTTCACCCAACATCCCTGTGCTCACTGACCTACATTGGCTCTTGTTTCGGTAACACCTCAATTTTAATAGTCCAATCATGTGATCAAATCCCCTCATGTCCTCACCCCTCTGATATCTCAATCCCCTGTCCATTTCCAATATTCCTGAAACTTGTTAATCTTAAAGTCTTTTTATAATTCCATTTTTAAAGTGAGTTTCTTTCCCTCTTTCTCTCTCCCTGCCCACACATTTCATCTCTCCTGCTCTACTGGTGCTGCGGAAGTTTGGATCCACAAAATGGTGTGAGCTGTACTGCCGGTCACATCCAGCACATTGTACAGGACACCCAGGCTGGCCGGGGTGACAGCGTGGGTGTAACCTGTGTGTGTCTGTAGTGTGAGGAGGGGTCTGAATTGACGTCAATCAGTCATTCCAGCAGCTTTGATGTACGTCTTTGAAACTTGCTCTGTGCATGTCCACTGACCACCTGTGTTAGTCATTCTCAGCTGAACATACATTCAGCAGCATAAGGAATCCCTTCTAGTGTTATTTAAAAGGACCAGGCATCCAACTTACAGGTGAGGGGCTTTTGACTTACTTCTGCGATTGTAAAGTTAGTGGAGGTGCTGTGGATGGTTTTCTGGAGGTGTGTTGTGAGCTGCTGCACACATTCAGGGAGGATAGAGGATTTGGTAACCCAACTGTGGACAAGGTATGTGGACTGTAGTTACAGTGTCTCTGGGTCTGTTACACGACCAACAAATGGAGCGGAGGCTGCAAATAGGGAAAGCTCTGTAAAGTGGGAGGAGTAGGGGGCTCTGCCCTACCCACCCCGGGTTCTACAAGAGCAAAAAAAGCAGTGGTCCTAATACCGAGCCCGAGGGAACACCACTGTATACTCCCATCGAGTCTGAACAACAACCTTTCACCACTTCTCTCTGTTTACTGTTCATTAGCCAATGTTATATCCACACTGTCACTGTCCCTTTAAACCATAGGGTTCAGTTTTCCTAACCTGTCTCTTGAATGTCACTTGATCAAACACCTTTTGAAAATCCATATCTATAACTTTAATCAGACCACCCTCAGCAACCTTCTCCATTGTTTTATCAAAGAACGCCATCAAATTTACCTCAGCACCACCTCTATCCACTCCTCAACTGTTGTTTAATTATCAGACTGCTTATCCGACATCCAGTACTGGATGAGCAGAAATTTCCTCCAATTAAATATTGGGAAGACTGAAGCCATTGTTTTCACTCCCCACTCCAACTCTGCTTCCTTGCTATTGATTCCATCCCTCTCCCTGCTAACAATCTGAGATTCAGACAGTCTGTTTGCAACCTTGGTGTCACATTTCACCACAAAATGATCTTTAACCTCATTTTCAGGATATCATTACAGCCGCCTATTTCCACCTTAGTAACATCACCCGACTTCACCACTGTCTCAGCCCATCTGCTGCTGAAACCTCATTCATGCATTCGTCACCTCTAGATGTGATTATTCCAACTCACTCCTGGCTGATCTCCCAAATTCTACTCTCTGTAAACTTCAGGTCATCCAAAACTCTGCTGCCCATGTCTTAGCTCACACCAAGTCCCGTTCATCTATCACTGACCGACATTGGCTCCCAGTCAAGCAATGTCTTGATTTTAAAATTATTATCCTTGTTTTCAGATCCCTCCATGGCCTCGCCCCCCGCCCCATATCTCTGTAAACTCCTCCACCTCCACAACCCACCGAGATATAGGTGCTCCTCTAATTCCGGCCTCTTGTGCACCCGGATTTTAATCACTGCACCACTGGCGACTAGGTCTTCAGCTGCCTAGGCCCAAAGTTCTGGAATATCCTCACTGCACTGTTTTTTTTTCATTCGTTCATGGGATGTGGGTGTCACTGACAAGGCCAGCATTTTTTGCCCATCTCTAATTGCCCTTGATGAATGAATGGTTTGCTGGACCTTTCAGAATTCACTTTGGAGTCAACCACATTGTTGTGGGTCTGGAGTCACATGGAGGCCAGACCGTATAAGGATGGCAGATTTCCATTGCTGAAGAACATCAGTAAGCCAGGCTGTTTTTTTAATGATGATCAATGATAGCATCATGGCACCGTTGCTGAGAATAGTTTTCAAATGCAGATTTGTATTAATTAATTGAATTTTAGCACATATTGAATTTTAAATTGCACCAGTTACCACGGTGGGATTTGAACCCATGTCCTCCGAGAATCAGCCTGAGCCTCAGTATTACAATTTTGGTAATATTACCACTCCGCTACGGTCACCACCTTTCCGTCTCGCTTTCCTCCTTTCAGGTACTCCTTAAAACCTATCTCTTTGTTCAAGCTGTTGGACATCTGATCTAATATCGCCTGTTGTGTCTCAGTGTCATACTTTGCTTCATAATGATCCTGAGAAGCACTTTGGGATGTTTTATAACATTAAAAGCACTATATAAATATAAGTTGTTGTTGAGGTTTGCCAGACATGCTTTGTCATCACCATATCCCTACTGCTGTCTATTTATTATTCCATGTTTTTCAAAGCAATGAATATATTTGTCCTGGGTTATGAAATTTCCCCATCAGTGACATTAAACTGTCTTGTCAGTAAATACAGTGTTTACTCAATCTCTCCTTTTTTTCAAGTAGGGTGTAACATTTACAACCCTCCAGACCTCTGTCACAACTCCTATATCCAAGGAGGATTGAATGATTCTGTCCAGTGCCTCCGCTATTCCCACCTTTCCTTCCCTCAGCATCTCTCATACATCCCATCCAGACCGGATAAATGTTCTACTTTATTGTGGTACAAGCAGTGCTGGACTGAAAGGGGTTAACTGAACCTGTTTGTTCAGTGACTGGAATTAATGTCAGTCTCCATGGACCCTAATTGTTTCACTGGAGGGTTTCCATCTTCTATTAATATGGGAGTCATTTCAATGTATTATCACATAGTGTCAACAGGAGCATCAAACCCGGCAGTAAGAGGGACCAACAGCTCCAGGCAGAGGGAGAGGCTAGATCAGAATCTGAGAACAATAGATTGTAATGTTACAACAATGGACAGGAGTTTCATCTGGCAATTTGACGCTCTTTCCACATATTATGACTTGTACTCATTAGACTATCGGATCTTTTTAGCTCTTCAGATTATTCAATGTATTTACTATCCCATCCTCGCTATTGTTGGTGTTCCTGGTAAGACTCTTTATCCAGCTATTAATTCTATAAACCGTGTTTAACTGCATTACTGCACCTGACATTTTCTCATCCCTCTTTGCTGTTGTTGTTACTCCTGGTGAGTCTTTGATACAGGCTGTAAACTCTACGAAGCATTGCTAATTTTGTTACTGGTCGTGTAATTTTCTCTCTTGGTGTTGCTTCTTTTAATGTTCCTGGTAAGATCCTATATAGAGCTAGCAGATCGTTGTTGTGCCTAATCTGCACTTTCTCTTAAAGAATTCACAGAAGTGGACTGGTGGAAGGTATATCAATGTTTATTCACACATTAAATCATCAGGTACAAGCCTTTGACCTCGTCAGCAGACGTGGTCTCTTCAGACTACTAGAAAAGATCGGATGTCCACCAAAGCTACTAAGTATCATCACCTCATTCCATGACAATATGAAAGGCACAATTCAACATGGTGGCTCCTCATCAGAGCCCTTTCCTATCCTGAGTGGTGTGAAACAGGGCTGTGTTCTCGCACCCACACTTTTTGGGATTTTCTTCTCCCTGCTGCTTTCACATGCGTTCAAATCCTCTGAAGAAGGAATTTTCCTCCACACAAGATCAGGGGGCAGGTTGTTCAACCTTGCCCGTCTAAGAGCGAAGTCCAAAGTACGGAAAGTCCTCATCAGAGAACTCCTCTTTGCTGACGATGCTGCTTTAACATCTCACACTGAAGAATGCCTGCAGAGTCTCATCGACAGGTTTGCGTCTGCCTGCAATGAATTTGGCCTAACCATCAGCCTCAAGAAAACGAACATCATGGGGCAGGATGTCAGAAATGCTCCATCCATCAATATTGGCGACCACGCTCTGGAAGTGGTTCAAGAGTTCACCTACCTAGGCTCAACTATCACCAGTAACCTGTCTCTAGATGCAGAAATCAACAAGCGCATGGGTAAGGCTTCCACTGCTATGTTCAGACTGGCCAAGAGAGTGTGGGAAAATGGCGCACTGACACGGAACACAAAAGTCCGAGTGTATCAGGCCTGTGTCCTCAGTACCTTGCTCTACGGCAGCGAGGCCTGGACAACGTATGCCAGCCAAGAGCGACGTCTCAATTCATTCCATCTTCGCTGCCTTCGGAGAATACTTGGCATCAGGTGGCAGGACTATATCTCCAACACAGAAGTCCTTGAAGCGGCCAACACCCCCAGCTTATACACACTACTGAGTCAGCGGCGCTTGAGATGGCTTGGCCATGTGAGCCGCATGGAAGATGGCAGGATCCCCAAAGACACATTGTACAGCGAGCTCGCCACTGGTATCAGACCCACCGGCCGTCCATGTCTCCGTTATAAAGACGTCTGCAAACGCGACATGAAATCGTGTGACATTGATCACAAGTCGTGGGAGTCAGTTGCCAGCATTCGCCAGAGCTGGCGGGCAGCCATAAAGACAGGGCTAAATTGTGGCGAGTCGAAGAGACTTAGTAGTTGGCAGGAAAAAAGACAGAGGCGCAAGGGGAGAGCCAACTGTGCAACAGCCCCAACAAACAAATTTCTCTGCAGCACCTGTGGAAGAGCCTGTCACTCCAGAATTGGCCTTTATAGCCACTCCAGGCGCTGCTTCACAAACCACTGACCACCTCCAGGCGCGTATGCATTGTCTCTCGAGATAAGGAGGCCCAAAAGATACAAGCATTAAATACTTGCACGTTATACTACCCGTCAAGTCACGAGGTGATCAGTCTCAGACTTGCGACTGCCCTTTTGTTCTCTGAGTCCTTGACACAGGGAACCTTCTTGACTGTTCTTCCCTGGGGCTCTTGTGCCGTCACCAGTTTCAGCCATTGTCCACTGTGAGTCTAATCATATCTCGTGTCCATAGCAACTCTTTTATCTGGTTCGTGCAAGGATGCTGTCTGGGAGAATCTCTCTCTTGTTTCAGCCTGTTTTTCTGTACTGTCTACAATTCCTTGGCCATCTGTTTGCTGTGCTCCTTTCTATCCAGCCCCCACTATGTTTCAAAACGTTGTGCATTGTTGTGTGACGAGTCCCTTTGTTTCAACTAAGTTCTTTTATTTTTTTCTGAGTCTACAGCCCTCCCCGCCCTCCTTTGATCCTGCAGGCTATGCACAAGGGATCACACTCTCCTGTCTCTTCGGTCGTACGCTTGTGCAATTACAATTTCATTGTTAATGCAATATCCTAATTAGTGTAATGTTAAAGAAAGCACAATTTAAGCATCATTGTTACATAATTAATCACTTGTGTGATCATAATACAGTCGTAATTGAATTTGTAGAATACATTTGTCATTCATTAATTCATTTTAAGTATCTACCAATAGTTATACAACTACCCTCGTGTTACATATTTAATTGTCTATCTTTTTATAGAACAAATTTGAATACTGATTGCCTTTAAGGTCGCTGTCCAACCTGCATTCATACATCCTCGCACATTCCTTAATCAATTTCTTAAGTTTCCGAATTAAGTATGTCACATATATCACCATGATACCCGAAACAACTATCAGGACATGGGAAATAATTGTAAACCAAGGGTGTATCTGCACGTTTGACCCCAATTTCCATAAGCCCTCCCACCAGGTAGAATCATTTATCTCGTCAATCTCATCTTGTATTATCTTGCACTCTTGTTCCAGATTGTAGTACACTACAGCAATGGTTTCTAGTTGCTGCCTCTCTTGACCCAAACGTATGGGCAATGGCTGAATAGTATATTCATATTCCCGGAGGTAATTTATCAAGTCGTCCTTAACACTTTGTGTCACAGTTATCGTTTCTGTCTTTCTTTTCTGTATTCTACAAATCCATCTTCTCTACTCTAGTTGGTATTTGTGGGTATAAAAGAAACGTACATTTCCTCACCAGACAAATCCGGTTATGTCCATACTGGTACTCCTTCATCGTGGTGGTTAAGCAATATCTCCCCTTTCCCTTATAGGCCACATGGGGTAACCTGATAATGCCTTCCTAGTTTCCATGGTGCAATTTACAGTGGTATTAAATCCACACTTCTATTCTGCTGTTTTATATGTATGTATATATTTATATATACTGACAGTATGTCCGTGTGTTACAGTTTGACCGAGTACCTACCTCTGCGGTGAGGACACATGACCACCTGGTTTTCCAGACTACACTTAGACAAAGTTGTCCCAATTATCTCCTTTCCAATTTTCACAACATAGGTCAATATATCACAGTATTTTCTGTAATCCTTTCCCCTTTCCTCGCTCCATCTACTATTCTCTGCAGTAATGGGACAGATGGAAATGGTTTGCCATCTGCTGACACAAAACCTCTCACTTCCCACAGAGGTAGGTACTCGGTCAAACTGTTACACACGTACATACTGTCAGAATTTATATCAAGCAGTGGGGGAAACATGTGTGGTTGTGTCACCACAAAGCGACTGCAGCTAGTTCTGAACGCCCCCCGTCGTCAATAAGTCACGAAAGACAAACAAGCAGGTTCAGCAAGCAATAAGAGGGCTAATGGTATGTCCGCCTTTATTGCAAGAATATTTGAGTACAGAAGTAGTGAAGGCTTACTTCAATTGTACAGAACCTTGGTTAGACCTCACCTGGAGTACTGTGTGCAGTTTTGGTCCCTTTACCCTAGGAAGGATATTATTGCCATCGAGAGAATGCATGAAAGTTTCACCAGACTTGTTCCTGGGATGGAAGGACTGCCCTATGAAGAGTGATTGGGCAAACTGGGCGTGTAGTCTCTAGAGTTTCGAAGAATGAGAGGGTATCTCTTTGAAACCTACAAAATATTTAAAGGGATAGACAGGGCAGATGTCGGTAATATGTTCCCCATTGTTGGGGAGACTAGAATCAGCAGACACAGTTTCAAAATAAGACGGAAGCCACTTAGGACTGAGCTGAGGAGACATTTCTTTACTCAGAGGATTGTGAACTTTCGGAATTCTCTGCTCCAGAGAGTTGTGGAAGCTCAGTGATTGAGTCTGCTTAAAGTAGAGATTGACAGATTTCGAAGTACCACTGACAGAGAGGGATATGGGGATAATGTGGGAAAAAGACATTGAAGTGGATGATCAGCCACTATCATATTGAATGGCAGAGCAGGCTTGATGGGCTGAATGGCCTACTTCTGCTCCTATGTTCCTAAGCTGCTTAACTCATTCAGACTCGAGGCAGTTTAGTCAGGCTGCTTTCAGAGGGTTTGGAATTTTTGCTGGTACACCTGTGGTACTATCTCATATGCGCCCAAGATAGAATTTTTAGTTATCGCATAATCTGATGAACTTTCATCTGACAACAATGAATAAACCTCATGGGCTTTTCCTGTTACTTTGTTTTGTAAAAACAGTATCTAGTTCTCTGCCAGCCATTTCAGCTGCTTTGCAAGCTTTTCAAAAGTGATGAAAAATTCTGCCACATCCTCCTCATTCAACTTTAGAATGAACTGGGTGAACTTTAAGAGATCAGCACATTGACCTGGGCGAGGGGCAGCTCTCTCACTAGCTGTGTCTTCACTCGGTGTACTGGGTCTTCCTCTAGTTGTTTGAGCCGCCTTAACTCCCTTTCCTCCTTCTCCTTCTGGAACAATCTTATTTTTTCTCTTTCTTGACAATCACTCTGCTCTTTCTTGCTCTCTCTGGAATTCTAATTCTAGTCTATTCTGTTCTAGTTTTACCTTAGCGAACAATACCCAACCTGTTAGTGATCTAAACCTGTTTGAGTATTCAGCTTCAAGTGAAAACTGGTTGGCCACAAGTCTTAGGATTTCGGGTTTCCTAGCTTTTGGACAGAGAGTAATCCCTAACTGTCCAGCTACATTACTCAACTTTTCAACAGAGAGAGCTTTTAACATGTCCCGAGTTACTTCACTCTGTATGTCACTCCTTTTTGCCAATGTAACTCCTTTACTCAAAAAGGGAGGGAGACAGAAACTACAGGCCAGTTTGCTTCAAATCTCTCTTGCGGGAAATGTGAGACGTAATTATTAAAAACGTATTCGCAGACAGTTAGAAAAAAAATCAAAGTAATCAGGCAGAGTCAGCATGGTCTTCTGAAAGGGGAATCATGTTCATTCAATTTGTTGGAGTTCTTCGAAGTAATAACATGTACTGTGGAGAAAGGGGAACCAGTGGATGTACTGTACTTAGATTTCCAGGAAGCATTTGATCAGGTGCCAGATCAAAGGTTAATGTGGAAATTAAAAGCTTATAGTGTAGGGGGTAACACACTGGCATTGATAGAGGATTGAACAAGAACAATGAACAAAGAACAGTACAGCAAAGGAACAGGCCATTCGGCCCTCCAAGCCTGCGCCGATCTTGATGCCTGCCGAAACTAACACCTTCTGCACTTACGGGGCCCATATCCCTCTATTCCCTTCCTAGTCATATATTTGTTAGGATGTCTCTTAATCGTCGTTATCATATCTGCTTCCACCACCTCCACCGGCAGCAAGTTCCAGGCACTCACCACCCTCTGTGTAAAAAACCTGCCTCGCACATCCACTCTAAACTTTGCCCCTCGCACTTTAAACCTATGTCCCCGAGTAACTGACTCTTTCACCCTGGGAAAAAACTTCTGACTATCCACTCTGTCCATGCCACTCATAACTTTGTAAACCTCTATCATGTCGCCCCTCCACCTCCGTCGTTCCAGTGAAAACAATCTGAGTTTTTCCAACCTCTCCTCATAGCTAATGCCCTTCAGACCAGGCAACATCCTGGTAGACCTCCTCTGTACCCTGTCCAAAGTCTCCACGTCCTTCGGGTAGTGTGGCGACCAGAATTGCACACAATATTCTAAGTGTGGCCTAACTAAGGTTCTGGACAGCTGCAACATGACTTGCCAATTTTTATACTCTGTGCCCCGACCAATGAAGGCAAGCATGCCGTATGCCTTCTTGACTAGCTTATCCACCTGCGTTGCCACTTTCAGTGACCAGTCGAACTGTACGCCCAGATCTTTCTGCCTATCAATACTCCTAAGGGTTCTGCCATTTGCTGAATACCTCCCATCTGCATTAGACCTTCCAAAATGCATTACCTCACATTTGTTTCGATTAAACTCCATGTACAATTTCTCTGCCCAAGTCTCCAACCGATCTATATCCTGCTGTATCCTCTGACAATCCTCATCATTATCTGCAACTCCACAAACTTTTGTGTCATCTGCAAACTTACCAATCAGACCAGCTACATTTTCCTCCAAGTCATTTATATGTACTACAAACAGCAAAGGTCCCAGCACTGATCCCAGCGGAACACCGCTAGTCACATCCCTCCATTCAAAAAAACACTCATCCACTGTTACCCTCTGTCTTCTGTGACCAAGCCAGTTCTGTATCCATCTTGCCAGCTCACCTCTGATCCCGTGTGACTTCACCTTCTGCACCAGTCTGCCATGCAGGACCTTGTCAAAGGCTTTACTAAAGTCCATACAGACAACATCCACCGTCCTTCCCTCATCAATCATCTTCGTCATTTTCTCAAAAAACTCAATCAAATTAGTAAGACACGACCTCCCCCTCACAAAACCATGCTGTCTCTCGCTAATAAGTTCGTTTGTTTCCAAATGGGAGTAAATCCTGTCCCGAAGAATCCTCTCTAATAGTTTCCCTACCACTGACATAAGGCTCACCGGCCTATAATTTCCTGGATTATCCTTAAACCCTCTTCTTAAAAAAAGGAACAGCATTGACTATTCTTCAGCCCTTTGCGACCTCCCCTGTTGCCAGTGAGGATGCAAAGATTTCTGTCAAGGCCCCAGCAATTTCTTCCCTTGCCTCCCTCAGTATTCTGGGGTAGTTCCCATCATGTCCTGGGGACTTATCTACCTTAATACTTTGCAAGACACCCATCACCTCCTCCTTTTTGATAATGAGATGACTGAGACTATCTGCACTCCCTTCCCTCGGCTTATCATCCACTCCTTCTCCTTGGTGAATACTGATGCAAAGTACTCATTTCGCACCTCACCCACTTCCTCTGGCTCCACGCATAGATTCCCATCGTTGCCATTGAGTTGGCCAACCCTTTCCCTGGTTACCCTCTTGCTCATTATATATGTATAAAAAGCCTTGGGATTTTCCTTAATCCTTTTCACCAATTACTTTTCATGACCCCTTTTAGCCCTCCTAACTCCTTGCTTAAGTTCCTTCCTACTATCCTTATATTCCTCAAGTGCTTCAGCTGTTCCTTGCCTTCCAGCCCTTACAAATGCTTCCTTTTTCTTTTTGACAAGGCTCACAATATCCCGTGTTATCCAAGCTTCCCAAAACTTGCCAAACTTCTCTTTCTTCCTTACAGGAACATGCTGGTCCTGGATTCTAATCAACTGACGCTTGAAAGGCTCCCACATGTCAGAATAAAAGCAAAATACTGCGGATGCTGGAAATCTGAAACAAAAACAAGAAATGCTGGATTCACTCAGCAGGTCTGGCAGCATCTGTGGAAAGAGAAGCAGAGTTAACGTTTCGGGTCAGTGACCCTTCTTCGGAACTGAAAAATATTAGAAAAGTCACAGATTGTAAACAAGTGAGGTGGGGGTTGGGCAAGAGATAACAAATGAGAAGGTGCAGATTGGACCAGGCCACATAGCTGACCAAAAGGTCACGGAGCAAAGGCAAACAATATGTTAATGGTGTGTTGAAAGACAAAGCATTAGTACAGATTAGGTGTGAATATACTGAATATTGAACAGCAGCAAGTGCAAACCTGAAGAAAAACAACCTGAAAAAAACAGTGGGTAAGCAAACTGAACAAACTAAGATGAAATGAAATAAATGCAAAAAAAGATTGTCAAAAATGTAAAAAGGAATGTAAAAAAAAAGGAAGAAAAAATAACTAAAAATGACTAAAAATGAAAGTAAAGTGGGGGGCTGTCATGTTCTGAAATTATTGAACTCAATGTTCAGTCCGGCAGGCTGTAGTGTGCCTAATCGGTAGATGAGATGCTGTTCCTCGAGCTTGTGTTGATGTTCACTGGAACACTGCAGCAATCCCAGGACAGAGATGTGAGCATGAGAGCAGGGGGGAGTGTTGAAATGGCAAGCAACCGGAAGCTCAGGGTCCTGCTTGCGGACTGAGTGGAGATGTTCCACAAAGCGGTCACCCAGTCTGCGCTTGGGGCGGAGATGTTCCGCAAAGCGGTCACCCAGTCTGCGCAGACTGGGTGACCGCTTTGCGGAACATCTGCGCTCAGTCCGCAAGCAGGACCCTGAGCTTCCGGTTGCTTGCCATTTCAACACTCCCCCCTGCTCTCATGCTCACATCTCTGTCCTGGGATTGCTGCAGTGTTCCAGTGAACATCAACGCAAGATCGAGGAACAGCATCTCATCTACCGATTAGGCACACTACAGCCTGCCGGACTGAACATTGAGTTCAATCATTTCAGAGCATGACAGCCCCCACTTTACTTTCATTTTTAGTCATTTTTAGTTATTTTTTCTTCCTTTTTTTTTACATTCCTTTTTACATTTTTTACAATTTTTTTTTGCATTTATTTCATTTCATCTTAGTTTGTTCAGTTTGCTTACCCACTGTTTTTTTCAGGTTGTTTTTCTTCAGGTTTGCACTTGCTGCTGTTCAATATTCACACCCTATCTGTACTAATGCTTTGTCTTTCAACACACCATTAACATATTGTTTGCCTTTGCTCCGTGACCTTTTGGTCAGCTATGTGGCCTGGTCCAATCTGCACCTTCTCCTTTGTTATCTCTTGCCCAACCCCCACCTCACTTGTTTATAATCTGTGACTTTTCTAATATTTGTCAGTTCCGAAGAAGGGTCACTGACCCGAAACGTTAACTCTGCTTCTCTTTCTACAGATGCTGCCAGACCTGCTGAGTGAATCCAGCATTTCTTGTTTTTGTCCCACATGTCAGATGTTGATTTACCCTCAAACAGCCACCCCCAATCTAAATTCTTCAGTTCCTGCCTAATATTGTTATAATTAGCCTTCCCCCAATTTAGCACCTTCACCCGAGGACTACTCTTATCCTTATCCACATGTACCTTAAAACTTATGGAATTATCGTCACTGCTCCCGAAATGATCCCCCACTGAAACCTCGACCACCTGGCCGGGCTCATTCCCCAATACCAGGTCCAGAATGGCCCCATCCCTGGTTGGACTATCCACATACCGTTTCAAGAAGCCTTCCTGGATGCTCCTCACAGATTCTGCCCCATCCAAGCCCCTAGCACTAAGTGAGTCCCAGTCAATATTGGGGAAGTTAAAGTCACCCACCACTACAACCCTGTTACCATTACATCTTTCCAAAATCTGTCCACATATCTGCTTCTCTACCTCCCGCTGGCTGTTGGGAGGCCTGTAGTAAACCCCCAACATCGTGACTGCACCCTTCCTATTCCTGAGCTCCACCCATATTGCCTCGCTGCATGACCTCTCTGAGGTGTCCTCCCACAGTACAGCTGTGATATTCTCCTTAACCAGCAATGCAACTCCCCCACCCCTTTTACATCCCCCTCAAACCCGCCTGAAGCTTCTTAAGCCTGGAACATTTAGCTGGCAATCCTGCCCCACCCTTAACCATGTCTCTGTAACAGCAACAACATCATATTTCCAGGTACTAGTCTTAACTCTAATTTCATCTGCCTTACCTGTTATACTTCTCGCGTTGAAACAAATGCACTTCAGACCACCAGTCCCGCTGTGCACAGTCACATCTCCCTGCCTGTTCTTCCTCTAAGTCCTACTGGCCTTATTTACTATGTCCTCCTCATTTACTTCACTAGCTGTCCTACTGCTCTGGTTCCCACCTGCCTGCCACACTAGTTTAGACCCTCCCGAGTGACGCCAGCAAATCTTGCAGCCAGGATATTTGTGCCCCTCCAGGTTAGATGCAACCCGTCCTTCTTGTACAGGTCCCATCTGTCCCTGAAGAGAGCCCAATGGTGCAGATAGCTGAAACCCTCCCTTCTACACCAGCTGCTCAGCCACGTGTTTAGCGGCACTATCTTCCTATTTGTAGCCTCACTGGCACGTGGCACAGGGAGTAATCCAGAGATTACAACCCTAGAGGTCCTGTTTTTTAACTTACTACCTAACTCCCTAAACTCCCACTGCAGGACCTCATCACTCTTCCTGCCTATGTCGTTGGTACCGATGTGTACCACAACCTCTGGCTGTTCACCCTCCCCTTCAGAATGCCCCCTATCTGTTCAGATACATCCTTGACCCTGGCACCAGGGAGGAAACATACCATCCTGGAGTCTCTTTCACGTCCACAGAAGCGCCTATCTGTGCCCCTGACTATAGAGTCCCCTATAACGATTGCTCTTCTGTGCTTTGTCCCTCCCTGCTGAACAACAGTGCCAGCCGTGGTGCCACTGCTCTGGCTGCTGCTGTTTTCGCCTGATAGGCCATCCCCCTGAACAGTATCCAAAACGGTATACCTGTTAGAGAGGGGGATAGCCACAGGGGAATCCTGCACTGACTGCCTGCCCCTGCTGACGTTCACCCATCTATCTGCCTGCACCTTGGGTGTCACCACTTCTCTAAAACTCCTGTCTATGACGTTCAGCCACCTGCATGCTCCTAATTGCATCCAGTTGCCGCTCCAACCGATCCATGCATCTGTGAGGAGCTGCAACTGGGTCCACTTCCTGCAGATGTAGTCGTCCGGAACGCTGGAAGCTTCACGGACTTCCCACATCTCACAGGTGAAGCACTTCACCCCTCTAACTGACATTTCTATCACTAATTAGTTAATTGATGTAAAATAAATAAATACTTATTAAATCCTTCCTAAATTATGATACACTTCACTATGTGGTCCCTGGTGCTAAATTTCTAACATTAAATATTAAATGCTGTCTAAATACAGTAATCTCTTCCCTCTGGTTTAGTTACTCTACTTATTCATGAGTTAATCAGTGTTTTAATCAATTTTTATTAGTTTTAATTTCAAATTCGGTGCAGATTCCCTACCAGCCAATTAGGTCACAGCTTTCCTGTGACTTCACTTTTTCAGTTTTTTATTCCCACCCGAGCGAACGGACTCTGTGAATCCACTGCTCCAGAACTCCGCCCTCCGAGTCTGCTCCACGAATCCCCGAGATAGGTTTTTTTATATACTCACCGCTCCGGAACTCCGCCCTCCGAGTCTGCTCCGCAAATCCCCGAGATAAGTTTTTTTATCTACTCACCGCTATGGAACTCCGCCCACCGAGATTGCTCCGCGAATCCCCGAGATAGGTTTTTCTATATACTCACCGCTCTGGACCTTCGCCCTCCGAGTCTGCTCATCCCCGAGATAGGTTTTTTTCTCCACTCACCGCTCTGGACCTTCGCCCTCCGAGTCTGCTCATCCCCGAGATAGGTTTTTTTCTCCACTCACCGCTCTGGAACTCCGCCCTCCGAGTCTGCTCCGAGAATCCCCGAGATAAGTTTTTTTATATACTCACCGCTCTGGAACTCCGCCCTCTGAGTCTGCTCCGAGAATCCCCGAGATAGGTTTTTTTATATACTCACCGCTCTGGCACTCGCCCTCCGAGTCTGCTCCGAGAATCCCCGAGATCGGTTTTTTTATATACTCACCGCTCTGGAACTCCGCCCTCTGAGTCTGCTCCGAGAATCCCCGAGATAGGTTTTTTTATATACTCACCGCTCTGGAACTCCGCCCTCCGAGTCTGCTCCGAGAATCCCCGAGATAGGTTTTTTTCTGTACTCACCGCTCTGGAACTCCGCCCTCTGAGTCTGCTCCGAGAATCCCCGAGATAAGTTTTTTTATATATTCACCGCTCTGGAACTCCGCCCTCCGAGTCTGCTCCGAGAATCCCCGAGATAGGTTTTTTTATATACTCACCGCTCTGGCACTCGCCCTCCGAGTCTGCTCCGAGAATCCCCGAGATAAGTTTTTTTATATCCTCACCTCTCTGGAACTTCGCCCTCCGAGTCTGCTCCGAGAATCCCCGAGATAAGTTTTTTTATATACTCACTGCTCCAGAACTCCGCCCTCCGAGTCCTGCTGGCAAACAGGAAACAAAGTAGGCAAAAATGGGTCATTTTCTGGTTGGCAAGATGTAACGAGTGGTTTGCCACAGGGATCTGTGCTGGGGCCTCAACTTTTTACAATTTATATAAATGATTTGGATGAAGGAACCGAAGGTATGGTTTCTAAATTTGCTGATGACACAAAGATAGATAGGGAAGTAAGTTGTGAAGAGGACATAAGGAGGCTACAAAGGAATATAGATAGGTTAAGTGGGTGGGCAAATGGAGTACAATGTGGGAAAGTGGGAAATTGTTCATTTTGACAGAAAGAGTGAAAAGAAGCATATTATCTAAATGGAGAGAGATTGCAGAGCTCTGAGATGCAGAGGGATCTGGGCGTCCTACTGCACGAATCGCGCAAGGCTAGTATGCAGGTACAGCAATTCCTTCGGAAAGCTAATGCAATGTTGTTGATTGTGAGGGGAAGTGAATACAAAAGTAAGGAGATTATGCTTCAGCTATACAGGGCATTGGTGAGATCACAACTGGAGGACTGTGTACAATATTTGTCACCTTATGTAAGGAAGGATGCAAATGCATTGGAATCAGTTCAGGAAAGGTTTACTAGACTAATACCTGAAATGGATGGATTCTCTTATGAAGAAAGAATGGGCAGGCTAGGCTTGTATCCGCTGCAGTATAGAAGAGTATGAGGCGACTTGATTGAAACATTTATGATCCTGAGGGATCTTGACAGGGTGGATGTGGAAAGGATGTTTCCTCTTGAGAGAGAATCTAGAATTCGGGGTTACTATTTAACAATAAGGGGTCGCCCTTTTAAAACAGGAAAGAGGAGAATTGCTTTCTCTCAGAGGGTCGTGGGTCTTTGGAACTCTCTTCCTCAAAAGGAAGTGGAAGCAGGATCTTTCAATATTTTTTAAGGCAGAGGTAGATAGATTCTTGATAAGAAAGAGGGTGAAAAGATATCGGGGTAAGTGGGATTGTGGAGTCGAGTTTGCAGTCAGATTAGCCCTGATCTTATTGAATGGCAGAGAAGGCTCGAGGGGCCGAGTGGCCTACTCCTGCTCTTAATTCCTATGTTCATATGTTCGTATGCTCTGGGTTCAGAAGGTACTGGCTTCGAATGTGGACATTTTAGTGTTCTAGCAGTGAAAGCCACATTAAAATCTGCAATGAAATGATTTATTTTTCTCAGAGTCAATTGTTTTTACCACTTCTCTGGCCACAGGAGAGGTGCCAGAGGACTGGCGAATAGTGAATGTGTTACCATTATTCAAGAAGCAGGGATAAATCATGTAATTACAGGCCAGTGAGTCTAACATTATTGGTAGGGAAACTACTGGAGAAAAAATCAGACAGACAGGATTAATCTCCACATGAAGAGGCAGGGATTAATCAAGGATAGTCAGGCTTTGTCAGAGGGAGATCATATCTCAAAATTTGACTGAATCTTTCAAGCAGGTGACTAGATGTGTAGATGAGGATTTTTGATAAGGTCCCGCATGGGACTAGGGTTAAGAAGTACTTAAGAAGTCCCAGAGTACTTAAGGAAGTGTCCCTAGAAATAGTGGATGCATTGGTGGTCATCTTCCAAGATTCTATAGACTCTGAAGCAGTTCCTACAGATTGGAGGATAGATAATGTAACCCCACTATTTTAAAAAGGGAGGTAGAGAGAAAACATGGAATTATATACCAGGCAGCCTGACGTTGGTAGTGGGGAAAAATCTATAGCACATTCTCAAAGGTTTTATAGTACAGCACTTTCAGAACAGTGCGAGAATCGGACAGAGGCAGCACGGATTTACGAAAGGGAAATCATGCTTGACATATTTACTAGAATTCTTCGAGGATATAACTAGTAGAGTTGATGAGAGGGAGCCAGTGGATATGGTTTATTTGGACGTTCAGAAGGCTTTCGACAAAGTCCCACATAAGAGTGCAGCGTCTAAAATTAAAGCACATGGGATTGGAGGTAGTGTATTGCGATGGATAGAAAATTGGTTGTCAGACAGGAAACAAAGAGTAGGAATAAACGGGTCTCTTTCTGAATGACAGGCAGTGACTAGTTGGGTACCGCAGGGATTGGTGCTGGCAGCCCAGCTATTCACAATGTATATTGATGATTTAGATGAGGGAACTAAATGTAATATGTACAAATTTGCAGATGACACACAACTAAGTGGGAGGATGAGTTGTGAGGAGGATGCAGAGTGGCTTCAGGGTGATTTGGAAAAGTTGAGTGAGTTGGCAAATGCATGGCAGATGCAGTATAATATGGATAAATGTGAGGTTATCCACTTCGGTAACTAAAACAGGAAAGCAGATTATTATCTGAACGGCGATAAAGCAAGAGAGGGGAATATGGAACGGCTATAAACTGAGAGAGGGGAATATGGAACGGCTATAAACTGAGAGAGGGGAATATGGAACGAGACCTGGGTGTTCTCGTACATCAGTCGCTGAAGGTAAGCTTTTAGGTGCAACAGGCGGTAAAAAAGGCAAATGGTATGTTGGCCTTCATAGCGAGAGGATTCGAGTACAGAAGCAGGGATGTCTTGCTGCAATTCTACAGAGCCTCGGTGAGGCCACACCTGGAATATTGTGTGAAATTTTGTTCTCCTTGTCTGAGGAAGGATGTTCTTGCTATCGACGGAGTGCAGCGGAGGTTTACCAGACTGATCCCTGGGATGGTGGGACTGACGTCTGAGAAGAGATTGAGTCAGTTAGGATTTAACAAGAGTTCAGTAGAGTGAGGGGGAATCTCATTGAAACCTATAAATTTCGAAAAGGACTTGAAAGGGTAGATGCAGGATGAATGCTCCCGATGGTGGGGGAATCCAGAACCAGGATCACAGACTAAAGATACGGGGTTATCCTTTCAGGACTGAGATGAGGAGACATGTCATCACACAGAGAGTGGTGAGCCAGTGGAATTCGCTACCACAGAAAGCGGTTGAGGCCAAAACATTGTATGTTTTCAAGAAGGAGTCAGATAGAGCTTTTGGGTTGAAAAGGATCAAAGGATATGGGAGGGGGGCGATGGGGAGAAGCAGGAACAGGTGACTGAGTTGGATGATCAGCCATGATCATAATGAATGGTAGAGCAGGCTCGAAATGCCGAATTGCCTGTTCCTGCTCCTATATTCTATGTTTCTAAGGTAGGGGCCCATGGGATCCAGCGCAATTTGGCAAATTGGATCCAAAATTGGCTTACTAGCATGAGGCAGAGGGTGATGGTCGAGGGTTGTTTTTGTGATTGGAAGCCTGTGACCAGTGGTGTACCACAGGGATCGGTGCTGGGACTATTGCTGTTTGTAGTATACATCTATAATTTAGACGTGAATGTAGAAGTAAGTTCACAGATGACACAAAAATTGGTGGTGTCATAAATAGTGAGGAGGAAAGCCTTAGATTACAGGACGATATAGATGGGCTGGCAAGATGGGCAGAGAAGCGGCAAATGGAATTTAATCCTGAGAAATGTGACGTGATGCGTTTTAGGAGGACTACCAAGGCAAGGGAATATACAATGGATGGTCGCACGCTGGGAAGTACAGAATGTCAAAGGGATATTGGTGGACTTGTCCAGAGATCACCGAAGGCAGCAGCACAGGTGGTTTGGAAGGCATATGAAATGCTTGCCTTTATTAGCTGACGCATAGAATATAAGAGTGGGGAGGTTTTGATGGAGCTGTATAAAACGCTAGTAAGGCCACAGCTGGAGTACTGTGTATAGTTCTGGGCACCACGCGATAAGAAGGATGTGATTGCACTGGAGAGGGTGCAGAGGAGATTCACCAGGATGTTGCCTGGGCTGGAGTATTTCAGCTATGAAGAGAGACAGGATAGGCTCGGGTTGTTTTCCTTAGAGCAGAGAAGGCTGAGGGAGCGGGGGGTGGGGGGGGGGGGGAGGACATGATTGAGGTAAACAAAATTATGAGGGACATTGATAGGGTAGATAGGAAGAAACGTTTTTCCCATAGCGGCGGTGTCAGTAACCCGGAGAGTTGATTTAAGCTAAGGGGCACGAGGTTTAGAGGGGATTTGAGGAAAAGTAAATCACCCAGAGGGTGGTTGGAATCTGGAATACACTGTCGGAAGGGGTGGTAGATGCTGGAACACTCACAAAATTGAAGAAATATTTAGATGAGCACATAGAACGCCATAGCATACAAGGTTATGGGCGAAGTGATGGAAAATGGGATTAGAATGGATAGGCTTGATAGCCGACACAAATACAGTAGGCCAAAGGGACTGTTTCTGTGCTGTTTAACTCGGTGACTCTGACACTTCCAATTTCTCGTTTGTCATTGGGTTACGATCTCTAGAACCTCCACATTTCTGTTACAGCCATTTGAGACTTATATCCACCGAAATTTACAAATGACAGAGACGAATTGATTGAAACATATATGATCCTGAGGGGTCTTGACAGGTTGGATGTGGAAAGGATGTTTCCCGTTCTGGGAGAATCTAGAAATAAGGGTCACTATTTAAAAATAATGGGTCGCCCATTTAAAATAGAGTTCAGGAAAATATTTTGAGTCTTTGGAATTCTCTTCCTCAAAAGGCAGTGAAAGCAGAGTCTTTAAATATTTGTAAGGCAGAGGTAGATAGATTCTTGATAAGCAAGGGATTGCATGGTTATCGGGGATAGGTGGGAATGTGGAGTCGCGGTTACAATCAGATTAGTCATGATGTTATTTAATGTCCGAGTGTCCTACTCCTGCTCCTAATTCGTATGTTCATATATTCGTATAGTCTGGCTTCAGAAGGTACTGTATTCGAATGTGGACATTTTGGTGCTCTAGCAGTGAAAACCACAATAAAATCTGCATTGAAATTTTAAATTTTTATTCTCAGGATCAATTATTTTTACCACAACTAATGTCTCGTTTGTCATTGCGTTACAATCCCTGGAACCTCCACATTTCTGATATAGCCAGGTAAGGAGGGGTCCCAGGCTCTCTTCTTGTCCTATCTTTTATTTGATCACAACTAGGTTTATTCCATTTTAGCAGTGGACATGCTGACCACCTCAGTGCGTTTTTTACCTTTTACCTTTATTGTGATCGTGAAAGAACCAATCAGACAGGTTCTCTCATGTTTAAACAAGAGTTGAGTTTATTATACTTAACAATCTAAACTGGATCTGAATAAATTCGTAAAAATATACGCTCCACATTCACGCACCCATTCGCACGAAAATCTCACACAAATAAATTACAGAGTGAGAAATAAATTTGTGTTGGATTGAGTCCAAAATAAATAAATAAAAGTACTGTGAGGTTGGATAATTCTGTGGTCTGTATTTTTCCCACCCTTAGTTATGAGTTTCATATCATCTGCAAAAGTTGAAATTGTTTTATTTTTACATAAACGTCTCTGTCATTTATACATCGATCGATATGTCAGGAGAAGCACTGTTTCCAATACCGACCTCTGAGAAACAGCACTGTATACTCCCCCTCCCCCAGTCTGAACAGTGTCTGTTCACCACTTCTCTCTGCTTTCTGTCCCTGAGTCAGTGTCATATCCACACTATCACTGTCACATTAATCCATATGTTCCACTTTTCATAATAAGTGTATGAAATGTCATTTGATCACAAGCCTTTTGAAAGTTCACATACATAACACGAACTACGCTATCCTCATCAACACTCACAGTTAAGTCATCAATGAACTTGATCAAGATTGTCAGACGCGATTTTGCATTAACCTATTGTGCTGGTTGTCATTTATTATCCCATGTTATCCAAGAAAGATATATTTTTGTACTCGGTTACGGCCTCTGGAAATTTCCAACCATCGACTTTAGAGGGACTGGTTACTGGGTTGATCTAATGTCTCCTTTTGTAAACAGGGTGTAACATTTACAACACTCCAGTCCTTTGATAACACTTTCATATCCAAGGAGGATTGCAAGCTTCTGGCCAGTGTCTCAGCTATTTCTACCTCTCCTTCCCTCAACAACCCTCATATATCCCATGTAGACCGGGTCCAATTTATTGTGGTACTAAAACGCATGGTTTTGTGAAGGGGAGGTCATGTCCAACGAATTTGATTGAGTTTTTTGAGGAAGTGACGCAGACGATTGATGAAGGAAATGCAGTGGATGTTGTATATATGGACTTTAGTAAAGCCTTTGACAGGGTCCCGCATGGCAGACTGGTACAAAAGGTGAAGTCACACGGGATCAAAGGTGAGCTGGCAAGATGGATACAGAACTGGCTCGGTCACAGAAGACAGAGGGCTTCAGTGGATGGGTGTTTTTCCGAATGGAGGAATGTGACTAGTGGTGCTCCGCAGGGATCAGTGCTGGGACCTTTTCTGTTTGTAGTACATATAAATGATTTGGAAGAAAATGCAGCTGGTCTGATTAGTAAGTTTGTGGATGAAAAAAGGTTGGTGGAGTTGCGGATAATGATGAGGATTGTCAGAGGATACAGCAGGAATAAGATCGGTTGGAGACTTGGGTGAAGAAATGGTACATGGAGTTCAATCCAGAAAAATGTGAGGTAATGCATTTTGGAAGGTCTACTGCAAGTGGAAGGTAGACAGCAAATGGCAGTACCCTTAGGAGTTTTGACAGGCATAAAGATCTAGGGGTACAGGTCCACAGGTCACTGAAAGTGCCAACGCAGGTGGATACGATAGTCAAACAGGCATACGGCATGCTTGCCTTCATCGGTCGGGGCATAGAGTATAAAAATTGGCAAGTCATGTTGCAGCTGTACAGAACCTTAGTTAGGCCACACTTAGAATATTGTCTGTAATTCTGGTCACCACACTATCAGAAGGACGTGGAGGCTTTGGAGAGGTTACAGAGGAGGTTTACCAGGATGTTGCCCGGTGTGGAGGGCAAGAGCCATGAGGAAAGGTTGGAAAAACTCGGATTGTTTTCACTGGAACGACGGAGGTGGAGGGGCAACATGATAGAGGTTTACAAAGTTATGAGCGGCATGGACAGAGTGGATAGTCAGAAGCTTTTCCCCGGGGTGGAAGTGTCAGTTACTAGGGGACATAGGTTTAAGGTGCAAGGAACAAAGTTTAGAGGGGATGTGCGAGGCACGTTTTTTATATAGAGGGTGGTGAGTGCCTGGAACTTGCTGCCAGGGGAGGTGGTGGAAGCAGATACGATAGCGACGTATAGGAGACACGTTGACAAATACATGAATAGGAAGGGAATAGAGGGATAATGGCCCAGAAGTGCAGAAGGTGTTAGTTTAGGCAGGCATCAAGATCGGCGCAGGCTTGGCAGGCCGAATGGCCTGTTCCTGTGCTGTACTGTTCTTTGTTCTTTGTTCTTGTTCTTTGACTTTGCAGCTTGGTCTGCACATGTCCACTGACCGCCTGTATTAGTCACTTTCAGCTGAACATGCATTCAGCAGCACGAGGAACCCCCTCTAGTGTTATTTAAAATGCCCAGGCATCCAATTTACAGGCGAGGGGCTTTCGACTTACATCTGCGATTATAAAGTTAGCGGAGGTGCTGTGGATGTTTTTTCTGGCGGTTGTGTTGTGAGCTGCTGCAGACATTTAGGAAGAATTAGAATTAGAATCAGAACATTACAGCGCAGTACAGGCCCTACGGCCCTCGATGTTGCGCCGACCTGTGAAACCATCTGACCTACACGATTCGATTTTCATCCATATGTCTATCCAATGACCACTTAAATGCCCTTAAAGTTGGCGTGACTAATACTGTTGCAGGCAGGGCGTTCCACACCCCTACTACTCTCTGAGTAAAGAAACAACCTCTAACATCTGTCCTATATCTATCACCCCTCAACTTAAAGCCATGTCCCGTCGTGTTTGCCATCACCATCCGAGGAAAAAGACTCTCACTATCCACCCTATCTAACCCTCTGATTATCTTATATGTCTCTATTAAGTCACCTCTCCTACTCCATCTCTCCAACGAAAACAACCTCAAGTCCCTCAGCCTTTCCTCGTAAGACCTTCCCTCCATACCTGGCAACATCCTAGTAAATCCCCTCTGCACCCTTTCCAAAGCTTCCACATCCTTCCTATAATGCGGTGACCAGAACTGCACGCAATACTCCAGGTGCGACGTCACCAGAGTTTTGTCCAGCTGCAGCATGACCTCGTGGCTCCGAAACTCGATCCCCCTACTAATAAAAGCTAACACACCATATGCCTTCTTAACAGCTCGATTAACCTGGGTAGCAACTTTCAGGGATTTATGTACCTTGACGCTCATCCACACGACCAAGAATCTTTCCATTAGCCCAGTATTCTGCATTCCTGTTACTCCTTCCAAGTAGATCACCTCACACTTTTCCGCATTAAATTCCATTTGCCATCCCTCAGCCCAGCTCTGCAGCCTATCTATGTCCCTCTGTACCCTACAACATCCTTCGGCACTATCCACAACTCCACCGACCTTCGTGTCATCCGCAAGAGGAAGGAAAGAGGATTTCGTGGTCCAAATCGAAACGAGGTATGGGGACTGTAGTTACAGTGTCTGTGGGTCTCTAACGTGACCAACAAATGGAGCAGAGGTTGCAGAGAGGGGATGCTCTGTAAGGAGGGAGGAGGATGAGGCTCTGCCCTAACCACCCCGGGTTTTCCAAGAGCACTGTTCCTACCGATACCTAACCCAGGAGCATTGTGTGAGGTGTCTCTGATTCAATAAGGTGGTCACAGAGCTGTGTCACCTCCTGTAACATGACCTAAAGCCTCACACCAGGGTGAGGACGGATCTGTCAGCGATGGTTAAGTTCACAGTTTCATCGAACTTCTATGGATCTGGATCTTTCCAGGCAGGAGCGGGTGACGTCTCCATTATCTCTCTTTAGGTTGTCCATTGGTGTATCTATTGTGTGACAGAGGCCGGGTGAGGTGAATTATACTGTCTGCTCCCTCAGCAGAGAGACGTCGGATGAGAGATCCCGTGGCTTTGTCAGGACAGCGGGATTCCTGATGGTGTAAGTGGCTCTGCGGGGCCCCCATATCAGCGGGTAGAGGTACAGGAACTGGAAGAACTCTCTTTCCATTAATATACAGGTTGGTGTGTGAGCATGCCCAGTACATCATGTTGGTGTATGTCCACTATCCTGGCAGCAGCCACCATACCTTCATTCTGAAGTAGTCAGCCATTCCCAACGTCTTCAGGCCTTCAAGGAGAATCAGAATGTGGCTCCTCAGAGACAATTAGTACCCCCCGCCCCCATATATGGCTCAAGATTCCAAACCCCAAACCCCACTTTCCACTGCCAGCCAGCAAGAACATGGTGGAACAGATCCACGGTGTGATGGAGCAATGTTTCCGATGTCTGAACCGCTCGGGGGGAGCCCTCCAGTACTCACTGGAGCAGGTGTCCAAGTTCATGGTGTTCTGCTGCACCCTTCATATCATCACCATCATGAGGACACGGGCATTGGGACCAGGAATCCGGAAGTTACCTCAGGAGGAAGAGGAGGAGGAGGCAGGGAGGATATTTCCTGGATGCCTTCCAGCCAGTCTTGCCTAGTGCTTCTATACATTGCTACCCCAGTGGTTGCAGCATTTGTTATTCATTCATGTGATGTGGGCGTCGCTGCCTCGGCCAGTATTTGTTGCCCATCCCTAGTTACCCTTGAGAAGGTGGTGGTGAGCTGCCTTCTGAACCGCTGCAGTCCATGTGGGGTAGGTATACCCACAGTGCTGTTAGGAAGGGAGTTCCAGGAATTTGACCCAGCGACAGTGAAGGAACGGCGATATAGTTCCAAGTCGGGATGGTGTGTGACTTGAAGGGGAACGTGCAGCTGGTGGTGGTGCAGCATTTGCTGCACTTGTCCTTCCAGGTGGTAGAGGTCGGGGATTTGGAAGGTACTGTCTAAGGAGGCTTGATGAGTTGTTGCTGGACATAGTGTAGATTGTACACACTGATGTCACTCTGACTGGTGCTGGAGTCATGGAGTCATTTATGGTACAGATTGAGACCATGCTGGTTCTCTGCAGAATAATCCAGTCAGTCCCATTCCCCCATTCAATCCCCGTGTTTCAGCAAGTTTCTTTCCTTCAACTGTCCATCCGGTTTCTTCTGGAAATCATTGATCATCTCCACTTCCACCACCATTGTGGGTAGTGAGTTCCAGATCATTACCACTCGCTGTGTAAAACAAAAAAGTTCTTCCTCATATTCTCCCTGAATTTCTTACCAGAACGTTCAATCTATGTCCCTAGTCCTTGTACTATTAGTTAATAGGGACAGTTTTCCTTGTCTAACTTATCTAAGCCTGTCATAATCTCATACACCTCGATAAAATCTCCACTCTTTTGTTCGAAGGCAAACAAAGGCACATTTTCTAAACTAACTTTGTATCTAACCTCCGCTCCCCCTCTCAAGGGCACTCACACCCTTCCCCATGTGTGGTGACCAGAACTGGACAGTATATTCCAGTTGGAGCCTAACCAATGTTCTGTAAATGTTCTGCATACGTCCCTGCTTTTGTCCTCAATGCCTCTGTTTTAAACCCAAATCCCATATACTTTGCTGACCATTCTCAATATGTCCTGTTACCTTCACCAGCAGGTTTATCTGCTCATGCACACTCTTTAGAACTGTACTATTAGTCTATGTAACCTCTCTCTATTCCTACTGCCAAAATGCATCACCTCACACTCCTCTCTATTAAATTCCATCTGCCAGTAGTCTGTCCAGTCCGCTTGCGTGTCTGTGTCCTGTTGCAGGTGCTTCATATCATCCTGATTCTTTGCCCTCCTCCAAATTTTGTGTCATTGGAAATTTTGAGACTCCAGTCATGGAACCATGGCCGTCCTGCTTTCCATCCCACCACAATTCCTCACCCCAAACCTTATGATCTTTTTTTTTAATTCTTCCATGAATTTGTGTGTCACTGTCAAGAATAGCATTTGCTGCCCATCCCGATTTGCCTTTGAACTGAGTGGCTTACTAGGCCATTTCAGAGGGCAGTTAAAAGTCAAGCACATTGCTGTGGGTCCGGAGTCACATGTCGGCCAGACCAGGTAAGGACAGCAGATTTCTTTCCCTAAAGGACATTCGTGAAGCAGATGGTTTCATACTTTCCAATGATCACCCAAAACTACCAGCTTCCCAGTCACAGCAGCTCCAGGAGACAGAGAGAGAGCAGCAGCACAGCACTGATGGTGAATCCCCATCACGTGGTCTGATACTCACAGTCACCAGCTCAAATATTTACACTGCGTGTACCTTCGAGGCTGGTGCAGAGCCGGAATCTGCACGCAGCGAGTCACAGTCTCATAGGATTGTTTCAGCACAGTTAGAGTCCATTCGCCCCTTTATGTCCATGTTGGATCTCTGTGAAAGTCACGCAGCTCCTCCCACTGCCCCTGCCTCTTCCCAAAGACCTGCATTTTTTTAATCTTCAGATAATTATCCAATTACCTTTTGAAAATTACGTTTGAATTTGCCTCCACCGCACTCTCAGGCAGTTCATTCCAGATTCTAACCACTCACTGTGTTTATCCTCATGTCACCTTTAGTTCTTCAACCAATCACCTTAAATCAGTGTCATCTGATCTTGATGCATCCGCCAATGGCAACAGTTTCTCCCTTTCCACCCATTCCAGATCCCTTATAACTTTGAACACTTCTGTCAAATGTCCTCTTCACTTTTTCTTCAAGCAGAACAGCCCCAGCATCCCCAATCTATCCATAGAACAGAATTCCTCATTCCTGAATCTATTCCCATAAATCTTTGCTGCGCTTTCTCTAATGCCTTCACAACCTTCCTGAACTGTGATGCCCAGGACTGGACACAATATTCCAGTTGAGACTGAGGCAGTGTTTTATAAAGTTTCATCAAAGCTTCCTTGCTATTGTACTCTCTCTCTCCATTTATTAAACCCAGGATTCTGAATGCCTTACTGACTGCTTTCTAAACCTGCCTGCCACCTCCAACAATAGGATCATATATAGCCCCCAGGTCTCTCTGCTCCTGCATACCCTTTAGAATTGTATCCTTTATCTTCTATTGCTTCTTCGCGGTCTTGCAGCCAAAATGAATCACTTCACACGTCTCCACATTAAATTTCATTTGCCACGTGTCCTCCCATTCCACCTGCCTATCTCTGTCCTCTTGAAGTCCATCACCGTCCTCCTCTTTGTTCACAATAATGCCATGTTTTCTGTCGGCTGCAAATTTTGAAATTGTGCCCTGTAGACCAAAGTACAGGTCATTAATATAGATCAAGAAAAACAGTGGCCCTATCACCGACCCCTGGGGAACCCCACTATAAACCTTCCTCCAATCTGAGAAATAACTGTTCATCACTACTCTCTGTTTCCTGTTACTCAGGCTGTTAATCTCACTTAGATCAGTTAGACAAGGAAAGAATGTTCCGATTAACAAATGATACAAAGACTAGGGGATACAAATTGAAGGTTTTGGTCTGAAGATGAAGGGGGAATATGAGGAAAAACCTTTTTACACAGTTGGTATTAATCACCTGGAACTCGCTGCCCACAAGGGTGGTGGATGAGGAGACAAAAAAATGAATTCAAGAGGAAAGTGTTTGGCCATCTGAGTGAAATAGACTTGCAGAGATACGGGGATCATGCAGGGGGCGGGGGGGGGGGGGCTGTGGGGGGGCGGGGGGTGTGGCACCCACTGGACAGTTCCGTGGTGCGTTAGCATGGACACGATCAGCCGAATGGCCTCCTTCTGTGCTCTAAATAACTACATGACTTTATGACTCTATCAATGTCTACAACTTGTAGGTCATTCCAGAAAGCAGGATGAGGGGAGGTGGGAGTTAAGAAGGGACATAAGGCATGAACATAGCATCATGCTGAATGCTGTCGGTGATGCTGGATGCTACGGGCTCTGTCACAGCCGGTCCCATGATATGGAGAACCATCTCCTCCCTCAGGCTCAGGGGATTAAGGTATGCCAGGCCCCTTGTCGGTTCACTGCTGATCCCTGTGATTATGGGCCGCCTTCTCCTGTGAGAGAGAGAGCAGAATGTCGGTGATTATGTTGCTCTGTGTTTGGATGATGTGCCTACCATAGCTGAATAGCTGGAGGTATGCGGAAGCAGTGATTGGTGGGTGTGAGGCTGGTATCAGTGGAAGGTGTGTGAGGGTGAGGTGGAGTATGTGAATGTTGAGTGTGAGTACTGAGTTTAGGGACTACTGATGGGTGAGTGGTGGGGGTGTGGTAAATTGAGCAGTGTGAGAGCTTGGTGGTGTTGGGGGTAGGAGATGTCATGTGGTGATGAATTCAGTGACATTGACCACCCTTGTGAGCTCATTAAACTTCTTCTGGCTCTGCTGCCAGGTCCTCGGGGCCAGACCTATTGCATTGACCTCCCTGGCCACCTGCTCCCATTCCCTGATGAGGGCGTTGCTTGAGGGTCTCCAACCAACCCCACAGAAACATGGGCTCTCTTCTCCTGTCACCCGTCATGACTAAGGCATCTGGCACCTCAGCCATGAACCGCAGAGACCTCTCTCTGTCCTAGTGTTCCATTTACCTTGTCTCCAATTGCAGCATTCACAGTCAGCAGCAGCAGCCTCCTGTGAATCTATGCAGCTTATCTTTAAGAGGGATAGACTGCCTTTAAGAGCTGAATCCTGGCTGAAACACATGCCAGCCTCACATTCAGTTAGGTTCCTGTTAAATGTGCAGACAGTGAGCAGGGTAGTTCACCCTGGGGTCACGTAGAATTCATGGAAATGAGGAGGCAGCAGAATGAAGTTTGTGTGTCACCTGCCTCAACAGGAACGGGCATGGGAAGATCACGAATCACAATCCCTACGCCCGAAAACGGGTGCAAAGTTTTCTTTCACTCTGTCTCTATTTCCCTTTCCCCTTTTCACCCTCCCTCTCACTCTCGCTCTCCCTTTCTCTTCATTCTCTGTCTCTTACTCTCAGAATCAGAGATCTATGTAGCACAGAAGGAGGATATTCGCCCCATTGTGTCAGTGCTGTCTCTGTGAGAGAGCTGTTTAATTAGTTCCTCTCCCATCCTCTTTCCACAGACTCCTGTTTATTTTTTCTTTTCGTGTATTTGTTAAATTCCTTTCTGAAAATATTATTGAATCTGCTTCCACCATGTTTTTAGGCAGTGAATTCCAGATCCCAACAAGTTTCTGTGTAAGAAAATTCTAATCAATTCACCTCTGCTTCTTTGTCAATTACCTTCAATCTGTGTCTTCTTAATACTGAACTTTCTGACACTGGAAACAGTTTCACATTAAATACTCTATCGAAACCCCTCATGATTTTGAATTCTATATTAAATCTCCTCTTACCCTTCACTGCTCTAAAGAGAACAATCCCAGATTTTCCAATCTCTCCACATAACTGAATTCCCAGATCCCTGGTACCATTCCAGTAAATCACCTCTGTATCTTCACTAAGTCCTTGACATCCTTATCAAAGTATGGTGATCAGGATTAGACACAATTCTCCAGCTGGGACCTAACCAATGATGTATAAAGATCAGCATTTCCTCCTGAATTTTATTACTCTGTATCTCTCTCTCTAACACCGAGGACACTACACGTTACCTTCAATGATCTGTGTGTGTACACCCCCAGTCTCTCTAATCCTCCACCCACTTTATAATGGTACCATTTAGTTTATATTGTTTTTCCTCATAATTCCTACCCAAATGTCTCACTTCACATTTCACTGTGTTAAATTATATCTGTCATGTTCCTGTCCATTTCACCGGTCAGTTTCTGTCTTCCTGATGTCTCTTACTCTCCTTCTCACTGTTTATTAACATTTCTGAGTTTCCGTCCATCTGAAAACGTTGACATTATCCCCCCTGTACACAACCCAACGGCAATAACATACAGCAACAGTGATCCCGACTGTGACACTGGGGAACCCCACTGTGTACTTCCCTCCAGACTGAACAATAACTATTCTCCACTACTCGATGCTTTCTGTCACTGAGATAATTTCCTGCATGCTGGCAGTGATTTTTTTTAAAAGCTGCATTTATATAGTGCCTTTCATGGCCGTCAGACGTCACAAAGCACCTTACACACAATGAGAACTTTTTAAAGCGTAGTCACTCTTGTAATGTGGGAAACAGGCAGACAATTTCTGCACTGTGAGATCCCACAAGTAGCAATGTGATGATGATCAGATCTGTTTTTGTGATGTTGATTGAATGGTAAATCTTTACCAGGGCACTGGGGATAATTCCCCTCTGCTTCTTCGAAATAATCCAATGGGATCTTTAACTTCCACCTGAGAGTCCTTTTGCTTTTATTTTAGTGCAGGTGGGGCGTTGGCTTAACTTTTTGTTCAAAAGACGGCACCTCTTGCAGTGAAACACTCACTCAGTACTGCACTGCACTGTCAGCCTTGATCCTTGTGATCAAGTCCTGCAGTGACACTTGATCCTCGAATCTGAAAGGGGAGAGAGATACAAACTGAGCCACGGCTGACATTGGTCCTTTAATCCCATGTGTTTCTAATTCGGTAACACGGTTGTTATGTGGTACTTTATCAAACACCTGTTGAAAGGATAGGAAAATTGTGAAAGTCCAGGTGGGAACCATCACAGAATGATAGAATAGCACAACCTGAATTATGTCATTCTGCCCATCAAGTCTGTGCTGGCCCTTTCAAAGAGCAATCCAGTTACTCCCACTCCCTGACTCTTTCACTAACTCCTAACATTTTTTCTGCATCAGATATTTATCCAATTCCCTTTTGGGAGCTACTACTGAATCTGTATCCATTAGCCTATCAGACAGTTCATTCCAAATCCAGACCATTCAGAAGCAAAATCCTCATGTCTGCTTCTTTTACCAATCGCCATAAATCTGTGTCTCTGATTACCGGTCCCTTGGACATTGGAAACAGTTTATCTTTATTTAATTTATATAAATCCTTCCTAATGTTAAACACCTCAATCAAATCTCCTCTGAAAGTTCTCTGTTCTAAGGAGAACAACCCCAGCTACATAACTGTAATCCCTCATGCCTGGACAAATTCTAGTAAAACAGTTCTGTCCCCTCTCCGAAGGCTTCATTTCCTTCCTAAAGTGTGGTTCCCAGTATTCGACACAAGACTCCAGGTGCAGCTGAACTAGTATTTTATATGTTTCACATAATGTCCTTGCTTTTGTTCTTTTTGCCTCTATTTATAAAACCTAGGATCCCATATATTTATTAACTATTTAGTTAAAATTTCCTGCCACCTTCAACGATTTGTGTACAACCATCCCAGGTGTCTGTTCTTTCACCACCTTTATCGTTGTACCATTTACCTTGCATTGTCTCTCCTCATTTATCCTTCGAAATTGTATTGCATCACACATCTGCAATGCCAATTAAATATTGAGAAGACCGAAGTCATTATTTTCTGTCTCTGTTCCAAAGATTTCCTAACTACACCCTACATCCCTCTCCTTTGTAAATGTTTAACTGCAAGCCAAACTGTTCACACACTTGGTTACATAGTTAACTTTGAGATGTCTTGGGATGAGCTTCCTACCAAATATTCACACCATCAGTAAAACGGCATATTTCCAATCCCCGGTGGAGTTGCCTTGCTGGTTAAAGAGGAAATTAACGCAATAGTGAGGAAAGATATTAGCTCTGACAATGCTGAATCTGTATAGGAAGAGCTGAGAAACACTAAGGGGCAACAAACGTTAGTGGGGGTAGTATATGTTTTTTTATTCATTCATGGGATGTGGGCGTCACTGGCCCGGCCTGCATTTATTTCCCATCCCTAATTGCCCTTGAGAAGGTGGTGGTGAGCTGCCTTCTTGAACCGCTGTAGACCATGTGGGGTAAATACACCCACTGTGCTGTTGGGAAGTGAGTTTTTCATTCCTTTTTATTGACTTCGTAGCAGTTAGATACAACTGTGTGGCTTGCTAGGCCATTTCAGAGGGCATGTAAGAGTTAACCACATTGCTGTTAGTCTGGAGTCACATGTCGGCCAGACCAGGTAAGGACAGCAGATTTCCTTCCCTGAAGGACATGAGTGAACCAGATGGGTTTTTACAGCAATCAGCAATGGTTTCATGGCCATCATTAGACTAGCTTTTTAATTCCAGAATTTTATTAATTGAATTCAAATTCCACCTTCTGCTGTGTTGGGATTTGAACCCATGCCCCCCAGAGCAATAACCTGGTTCTGTGGGTTACGAGTCCAGTGACAATACCAATGTGCCACCGCCTCCCAAACCATAGTGATGATCTTGGAAATGGCATTAAACAGGAAATTAGAGATGCATGCGATAAAGGAACATCTGTAATTATGGGTTATTATGATCTGCAGACAGATTGGGTAAATCAAATTGGTCACAATACCGTAGAGGAGGAATTCATGGAATGTATACGGGATGGTTTTCTGGACCAATACATTGAGGAACCAACTAGAGAACAGGCCATCCTCGACTAGGTATAAGAGAGGAATAATTGACAATCTAGTTGTGCGACATCCCTTGGGGTTGAGCGACCATAATATGACAGAATTCTTCATCAAAGTGGAGAGTGACCAAGTTGATTCTGAGACGAGGGTCCTGAATCTACAAAACTGTCTGGGAGGGTGAGTTTTGAGGAGGATGCAGAGAGGCTTCAGGGTGATAGGGACAGCTTGAGTGAGTGGGCAAATGCATGGCAGATGCAGTATAATGTGGATAAATGTGAGGTTATCTACTTTCGTAGCAAAAGCAGGAAGGCAGATTATTATCTGAACGGCTATAAACAAAGAGAGGGGAACATGCAACGAGACCTGGGTGTTCTCGTACATAAGTCGCTGTAAGTTAGTATGCAGGTGCAACAGGCAGTAAAAAAGGCAAATGTTATGTTGGCCTTCATAGCGAGAGGATTCGAGTGCAGGAGCAGGGATGTCTTGCTGCAATTATACAGGGCCAAGGTGAGGCCACAGCGGCAATATTGTGTGCAGTTTTGGTCTCCTTATCTGAGGAAGGATGTTCTTGCTATTGAGGGAGTGCAGCGAAGGAAAACCAGACTGATTCCTGTGATGGCGGGACTGACGTATGAGGAGAGATTGAGTCAGTTCGCATTAAAGTCGCTGGAGTTCAGAAGAGTGAGGAGGGATCTCATCGAAATCTATAAAATTCTAACAGGGCTTGACAGGGCAAATGAAGGAAGGATGTTCCCGATGGTGGGGGAGTCCAGATCCAGGGTCATAGTCTAAGGATAAAACTTTCAGGACTGAGATGAGGAGAGTGTTTTCACCCAGAGAGTGGTGAGCCTGTGGAATTCTGTCATCACGCCCATATCTAAGGGGGATTGGAAGATTCTGGCCAATGCCTCTGCTATTACCAGCAATCCTTCCCACAGCAACCATCATTCTTCCCATCCAGACTGGGTAAATGGTCGGGTTTATTGTGGTACAAAAATTATTGGATTGAAAAGGGTTAACTGAATCTGTTTGGTCAGTGACTGTAATTAATGTCAGTCTCCATGGACCCTAATTGTGTCACTGGAAGTTTTCCATCTTCTATTAATACAGGACTCCTTTCAATGTGTTATGTCATAGTGTCAGCGGGAAAATTAGCACTCACAGAGATCAGCAGCTTCAGAGAGCGAGAGAAAGAGAAAGGATAGATTCGAATCTGAGGAGAATAGATCGGAATGTTAAAACAATGGATCAGAATCTGAGAACAATAGATTGGAATGTTACAACAATGGACAGGAGTTTATCCTCGGAGCTTTACTATCTTTCTACAAATTATGATCGGTACTCATTAAACACTCGTATCTATCGTGCACTGAGGATTATTCAATACATTTATTATCCCATCCTGGCTGCTATTGGTGTCCCTGGTAAGTCCCTCTATCAAGCTATTAATTCTATAAGCCCTGTTTAAGTGCATTACTGCTCCTGTAATTTACTCTGCCCTTCTTGCTGCCGTTGTATTCCTGGTGAATATCTCCAGCTATGAGCTCGATACACCATTTCTCACTGTATTACAGTTCTTGTCATTTACTCTCTCATCTTTGCTGCTGTTGCTGTCTATATTTCAGGCTGGGAGATCTGTAAACCCTATTTCACTGAAATGTTGTTCTGCAATGCAAAGTTTGGGAATACTGAAGGAAATGTAATTGGTCTCCATCACGAAGTCCATCTCCTATCAGTCAACAGCATACCCCACCCTGCCCAATATCTGAGGCAAACCAGACTGATTACAACATCTGTTATATTTAAACCTGAGCTGAGTTCATCTCCGTGTTCTCTCCATCACCAACCCTACCTACTACCACCTCTGTAATATCACCCATCACCACCTCTGCCTCAGCCCATTTGCTGCATAAACCCTCATCCCTGTCATTGTTAAATCCATACTTGACTATTCCAATTCTATCCTGGTCACCCTCCCAGTTATAAATATATGTAAACCACAGCCCATCCAGAACTCCACTGCCTGTATTCTAAATCACACCAAATCCCGATCACCAATCACCCCTGTGCTCACTGATCTACATTGGCTCCAGGTCTGGCAGCACCTTAAATTTAATATTCTCATTCTTGTGTTTGAACTCCCTCCATGGCCTCACCCCTCCATTAGTCCAATTCCCCTGTACATTGCCATATTCTAGAAAAACCTTTGCCTTCAAATCTGTTTCCATGTCCCCCTTTAAAGTGAATTTCCTTCCCTCTCTATCTCTCCCTGGTGGTGCCCCGTGCTGGGCAGGGACCTAGCCTGGGTTTACCATGCATGTGCTGTTAGTGTGAGGAAGGGTTTGCATTGACGTAGATCAGCCATTCCGACAGCTTTGATGTACTTCTTTGAAACGTGGTCTGTGCATGTTCTCTGACCACCTGTGTTAGTCACTCTCAGCTGAACATACATTTAGCAGCACGAGGAACCCCCTCTCGTGTTATTTAAAAGGACCAGGCGTCCAACCTACAGGTGAGGGGCTTTTGACTTACTTCTGCTATTGTAATGTTAGTGGCGGTTCTGTGGATGGTTTTCTGGAGATTGTGTTGTGAGCTGCTGCAGACATGCAGGGAGGACAGAGGATTTGGTGACCCAGGTCTTGACAAGCAATGGGGACTGTAGTTACAGTGTCTCTGGGTCTGTAACATGAACAACAAATGGAGCAGAGGCTGCAGAGAGGGGAGGCTCTGTAAAAAGGGAGGAGTTGGGGGCTCTGCCCTACTCACCCCTGGTTTTCCAAGAGCAATTTTCCAACCTACACCTGACCCAGGAGCAATGTATGAGGTGACTCTGATTCAATAAGGAGGTGGTCAGAGAGCTGTGTCACCTCCTGTAACATGACCTGGAGCCTCACACCAGGGTGAGGACAGAGCTGTCAGTGACCGTTAAGGTCACAGTTTCATTGAACTTCTATGTTTCTGGATCTTTCCAGACAGGAGCAGGAGACATATCCAACATAGAGTCACAGAGATTGATAGAGATATTTACGACACAGAAGGTGGAAAGTCGGCCCCACCATGCCAGCTCTCTCTGGAACGATCCAGTCAGCCCCAATCCCCGGCTCAATCCCCGTATCCCTGCAAGTTCATTTCCTTCAGGTGTCCATCCAGATTCCTTTTGAAATCATTGATTGTCTCGGCCACCCTCATGGGCAGTGAGTTCCAGCTCATTACCATCCACTGTGTAAAAATGTTCTTCCTCATATTCCCCCTGCATCTCTTACCCAAAACCTTCCATCTGTGTCTCCCAGTCTGTGTTTCATCAGTTAATGGGAACTGTTTTTCCTTGTCAATCGTATCTAAGCCTATCAAAATCTTGTACACCTCTATCAAATCTCTCTCAGTCTCCTTAACTCCAGGGAGACCAACTCCATCTTCTCCAAACTAACCTTTAGAATTAGAATTAGAACATTACAGCGGAGTACAGGCCCTTCGGCCCTCGATGTTGTGCCGACCTGTGAAACCATCTGACCTACACTATTCCATTTTCATCCATATGTCTATCCAATGACCACTTAAATGCCCTTAAAGTTGGCGAGTCTACTACTGTTGCAGGCAGGGCGTTCCACGCCCCTACTACTCTCTGAGTAAAAAAACTACCTCTAACATCTGTCCTATATCTATCACCCCTCAACTTAAAGCGATGTCCCCTCGTGTTTGCCATCACCATCCGAGGAAAAAGACTCTCACTACCCACACTATCTAACCCTCTGATTATCTTACATGTCTCTATTAAGTCACCTCTCCTCCTCCTTCTCTCCAACGAAAACAACCTCAAGTCCCTCAGACTTTCCTCGTAAGACCTTCCCTCAATACCAGGCAACATCCTAGTAGATCTCCTCTGCACCCTTTCCATAGCTTCCACATCCTTCCTATAATGCAGTGACCAGAACTCCACGCAATACTCCAGGTGCGGTCTCACCAGAGTTTTGTACAGCTGCAGCATGACCTCGTGGCTCCGAAACTCGATCCCCCTACTAATAAAAGCTAACATACCATATGCCTTCTTAACAGTCCTATTAACCTGGGTAGCAACCTTCAGGGATTTATGTACCTGGACACCAAGATCTCTCTGTTCATCTACACTACCAAGAATCTTCCCATTAGCCCAGTACTCTGCATTCCTGTTACTCCTTCCAAAGTGAATCACCTCGCACCTTTCCGCATTAAACTCCATTTGCCATCTCTCAGCCCAGCTCTGCAGCCTATCTATGCCTCTATGTAACCTACAACATCCTTCGGCACTATCCACAACTCCACTGACCTTCGTGTCATCCGCACATTTACTAACCCACCCTTCTACACCCTCTTCCAGGTCATTTATAAAAATGACAAACAGCAGTGGCCCCAAAACAGATCCTTGCGGTACACCACTCGTTACTAAACTCCAGGATGAACATTTGCCATCAACCACCACCCTCTGTCTTCTTTCAGCTAGCCAATTTCTGATCCAAAGCTCTAAATCACCTTCAACCCCATACTTCCGTATTTTCTGCAATAGCCTACCATGGGGAACCTTATCAAACGCTTTACTGAAATCCATATACACCACTTCCACTGCTTTACCCTCATCCACCTGTTTGGTCACCTTCTCGAAAAACTCAATAAGTTTTGTGAGGCACGACCGTCCCTTCACAAAGCCGTGCTGACTATCTCTAATGAACTTATTCTTTTCAAGATGATTATAAATCCTGTCTCTTATAACCTTTTCCAACATTTTACCTACAACCGAAATAAAGCTCACAGGTCTATAATTACCAGGGCTGTCTCTACTCCCCTTCTTGAACAAGGGGACAACATTTGCTATCCTCCAGTCTTCCGGCACTATTCCTGTCGACAATGACGACATAAAGATCAAGGACAAAGGCTCTGCAATCTCCTCCCTAGCTTCCCAGAGAATCCTAGGATAAATCCCATCTGGCCCAGGGGATTTATCTATTTTCACACTTTCCAAAATTGCTAACACCTCCTCCTTGTGAACCTCAATCCCATCGAGCCTAGTAGCCTGAATCTCAGTATTCTCCTCGACAACATTTTCTTTCTCTACTGTAAATACTGACGCAAAATATTCACTTAACACTTCCCCACCTCCTCTGATTCCGCACACAACTTCCCACTACTATCCTTGATTGGCCCTAATCTAACTCTAGTCATTCTTTTATTCCTGATATAGCTAGCGAAAGCCTTAGGGTTTTCCCTGATCCTATCCGCCAATGACTTCTCGTGTCCTCTCCTTGCTCTGCTTAGCTCTCCCTTTAGATCCTTCCTGGCTAGCTTGTAACTCTCAAGCGCCCTAACTGAGCCTTCACGTCTCATCCTCACATAAGCCTTCTTCTTCCTCTTGACAAGCGCTTCAACTTCTTTAGTAAACCACGGCTCCCTCACTCGACAACTTCCTCCCTGTCTCACAGGTACATACTTATCAAGGACACGCAGTAGCTGCTCCTTGAATAAGCTCCACATTTCGATTGTTCCCATCCCCTGCAGTTTCCTTCCCCATCCTACGCATCCTAAATCTTGCCTAATCGCGTCATAATTTCCTTTCCCCCAGCTATAATTTTTGCCCTACGGTATATACCTGTCCCTGCCTTTCGCTAAAGTAAACCTAACCGAATTGTGATCACTATCACCAAAGTGCTCACCTACATCTAAATCTAACACCTGGCCGGGTTCATTACCCAGTACCAAATCCAATGTGGCATCGCCCCTGGTTGGCCTGTCTACATACTGTGTCAGAAAACCCTCCTGTACAAACTGGACAAAAACTGACCCATCGAAAATACTCGAAATATAGTATTTCCAGTCGATATTTGGAAAGTTAAATTCCCCCATAACAACTACCCTGTTACTCTCACCCCTGTCGAGAATCATCTTCGCTATCCTTTCCTCTACATCTCTGGAACTATTTGAAGGTCTATAATAGACTCCCAACAGGATGACCTCACCTCTCATGTTTCTAACCTCGGCCCATACTACCTCAGTAGACGAGTCCTCAAATGTCCTTTCTCAAACCTTGTAGCTAAAGCCCCGCCATCCCTGGAACCATTCTATTAAATCTCCTCTGCACCCTCTCAGGGACCTGCACGTCCTTCGTAACGTGTGGTGACCAGAACTGGACAAAGGTCTCCAGATGGGGCCTACCCAAAGCTTTATAACGTTTCAGCATGACTTCCCTACTTTTGTATCTTTGCCTCTAATGATGAAGCCCAAGATCTGATATGCTTTGCTGAACACCCTCCTGATATTTCCTGGTACCTTCAAAGACGAATGCATATGGAGGCCCAGGTCCCTCTATTCCTGCATAACAAAGAACAAAGAACAAAGATTATTACAGCACAGGAACAGGCCCTTCGGCCCTCCAAGCCTGCGCCGATCCAGATCCTCTCTCTAAACATGTCGCCAATTTTCTAAGGTTCTGTATCTCTTTTCTTCCTGCCCATTCATGTATCTGTCTAGATACATCTTAAAAGACTCCATCGTGCCCGCATTTACCACCTCCGCTGGCAACGCGTTCCAGGCACCCACCACCCTCTGCGTAAAGAACTTTCCACGCATATCCCCCCTAAACTTTTCCCCTTTCACTTTGAACTCGTGTCCTCTAGTAATTGAATCCCCCACTCTGGGAAAAAGCCTCTTGCTATCCACCCTGTCTATACCTCTCATGATTTTGTACACCTCAATCAGATCCCCCCTCAACCTCCGTCTTTCTAATGAAAATAATCCTAATCTACTCAACCTCTCTTCATATCTAGTGCCCTCCATACCAGGCAACATCCTGGTGAACCTCCTCTGCACCCTCTCCAAAGCATCCACATCCTTTGGATAATGTGGCGACCAGAACTGTACGCAGTATTCCAAATGTGGCCGAACCAAAGTCCTATACAACTGTAACATGACCTGCCAACTCTTGTACTCAATACCCCGTCCGATGAAGGAAAGCATGCCGTATGCCTTCTTGACCACTCTATTTACCTGCGTTGCCACCTTCAGGGAACAGTGGACCTGAACACCCAAATCTCTCTGGACATCAATTTTCCCCAGGACTTTTCCATTTACTGTATAGTTCACTCTTGAATTGGATCTTCCAAAATGCATCACCTCGCATTTGCCCTGATTGAACTCCATCTGCCATTTCTCTGCCCAACTCTCCAATCTATCCATATTCTGCTGTATTCTCTGACAGTCCCCTTCACTATCTGCTACTCCACCAATCTTAGTGTCGTCTGCAAACTTGCTAATCAGTCCACCTATACTTTCCTCCAAATCATTAATATACATTAATGCATATCACAAACAACAGTGGTCCCAGCACGGATCCCTGTGGTACACCACTGGTCACACGTCTCCATTTTGAGAAACTCCCTTCTACTGCTACTCTCTGTCTCCTGTTGCCCAGCCAGTTCTTTATCCATCTAGCTAGTACACCTTGGACACCAAGCGCCTTCACTTTCTCCATCAGCCTGCCATGGGGAACCTTATCAAACGCCTTACTGAAGTCCATGTATATGACATCGACAGCCCTTCCCTCATCAATCAACTTTGTCACTTCCTCAGAGAATTCTATTAAGTTGGTAAGACATGACCTTCCCTGCACAAAACCATGTTGCCTATCACTGATAAGCCCATTTTCTTCCCAATGGGAATAGATCCTATCCCTCAGTATCTTCTCCAGCAGCTTCCCTATCACTGACGTCAGGCTCACCGGTCTATAATTACCTGGATTACCCCTGCTAGCTTTCTTAAACAAGGGGACAACATTAGCAATTCTCCAGTCCTCCGGGACCTCACCCGTGTTTAAGGATGCTGCAAAGATATCTGTTAAGGCCCCAGCTATTTCCTCTCTCGCTTCCCTCAGTAACCTGGGATCGATCCCATCCGGACCTGGGGACTTGTCCACCTTAATGCCCTTTAGAATACCCAACACTTCCTCCCTCCTTATGCCGACTTGAACTAGAGTAATCAAACATCTGTTCCTAACCTCAACATCCGTCATGTCCCTCTCCTCGGTGAATACCGATGCAAAGTACTCGTTTAGAATCTCACCCATTTTCTCTGAGTCCAAGCATAACATTCCTCCTTTGTCCTTTAGTGGGCCAATCCTTTCTCTAGTTACCCTCTTTCTCCTTATATATGAATAAAAGGCTTTGGGATTTTCTTTAACCCTGTTTGCTAAAGATATTTCATGACCCCTTTTAGCCCTCTTAATTCCTCGTTTCAGATTGGTCCGACATTCCCGATATTCTTTCAAAGCTTCGTCTTTCATCAGCCGCCTAGACTTTATGTATGCTTCCTTTTTCCTCTTAGCCAGTCTCACAATTTCACCTGTCATCCATGGTTCCCTAATCTTGCCATTTCTATCCCTCATTTTCACAGGAACATGTCTCTCCTGCACGCTAATCAACCTCTCTTTAAAAGCCTCCCACATATCACATGTGGATTTACCTTCAAACAGCTGCTCCCAATCTACATTCCCCAGCTCCTGCCGAATTTTGGTATAGTTGGCCTTCCCCCAATTTATCACTCTTCCTTTAGGACCACTCTCGTCTTTGTCCATGAGTATTTTAAAGCTTACGGAATTGTGATCACTATTCCCAAAGTAGTCCCCTACTGAAACTTCAACCACCTGGCCGGGCTCATTCCCCAACACCAGGTCCAGTATGGCCCCTTCCCGAGTTGGACTATTTACATATTGCTCTAGAAAACCCTCCTGCATGCTCCTTACAAATTCTGCTCCATCTAGACCTCTAACACTAAGTGAATCCCAGTCAATGTTGGGAAAATTAAAATCTCCTATCACCACCACCCTGTTGCTCCTACATCTTTCCATAATCTGTTTACATATTTGTACCTCTATCTCACGCTCGCTGTTGGGAGGCCTGTAGTACAGCCCCAACATTGTTACCGCACCCTTCCTATTTCTGAGTTCTGTCCATATTGCCTCACTGCTCGAGTCCTCTATAGTGCCCTCCTTCAGCACAGCTGTGATATCCTCTTTGACCAGTAATGCAACTCCTCCACCCCTTTTACCTCCCTCTCTATCCCGCCGGAAGCATCGATATCCTGGGATATTTAGTTGCCAATCATGCCCTTCCCTCAACCAAGTCTCAGTAATAGCAATAACTTCATACTCCCAGGTACTAATCCAACCCCTAAGTTCATCTGCCTTACCTACTACACTTCTTGCATTAAAACAAATGCATCTCAGACCACCAGTCCCTTTATATTCATCATCTGCTCCCTGCCTGCTCTTCCCCTTAGTCACACTGACTTCATTATCTAGTTCCTTACAGGCTTTTGTTACTATAACGTTCAGAACTGTGTCATTGAGTCTATATTGCCTTCCTATTCCTTCTGACGAAATACATCACCTCACACTCCTCTGTATTAAATTCCACCTGCCACTTTTCTGTCCATTCTGCTAGCCTATCTATGTCCTGTTGCAGAAGGTTTGTATCATCCTCCCTGTTTACCAGACCTACAACATTGGTATCATCGGAAAATTTTGAAACTCTGCTCTGCATTCCAAGGTACAACTCATTTTTATATATCAAGGGAAAAAAGATCAGCGTTCCGAGCACTGATCCTTGGGGAACATCACTGTCTACCATCCTCCAGTCTGAAAAACAACCATTTCACACATTTCTCTTTTTGCTGTCCTATGGACAATTTTTGATCCAATTGGATGCTATTCCCTGAGCGTCAATTTTGTTAATCAAGCTTTTGTTTGGTTCTTCATCAAATAATTTCATAAAATCCAGGTAGACAACATGAATCACTTCACACTTTTCCAGGTTGAACTCCATTTGCCACTTCTCAGCATAGCTCTGCATCCTGTCAATGGCCCGTTACAACCTACAACAACCTTCCACACTATCCACAACTCCTGCAACCTTCGTGTCATCTGCAAACTTGCTAACCCAGCCTTCCACTTCTTCATCCAAGTCATTTATAAAAATCACAAAGAGCAGAGGTCCCAGAACAGATCCCTGCGGAAGAACACTGGTCACCGAGCTCCATGCTGAATACTACCACCCTCTGTCTTCTATGGGCCAGCCAATTTTGTATCCAGACAGCCAACTTCCCCTGTATCCCATGCCTCCTCACTTTCTGAATGAGCCTACCATGGGGAAACTTATCAAACGCCTTGCTAAAATCCATATACACCACATCCACTGCTCCTCCTTCATCAATGTGTTTTGTCACATCTTCAAAGAATTCAATAAGGCTTTTGAGGCATGACCTGCCCCTCACAAAGCCATGATGACTGTCTCCAATCAAACCATGCTTTTCCAAATAATCATAAATCCTGTCTCTCAGAATCCTCTCCAATAATTTGTCCACTACCGACGTAAGACTGACTGGTTTAAAATTCCCAGGGTTATCCCTATTCCCTTTCTTGAATAAGGGAACAACAGTTGCCACCCTCCAATCATCCGGTACTACTCCAGTGGACACTGAGGACGCAAAGATCATCGCCAAAGGCGCGCAATTTCTTCCCTCGCTTCCCGTAATATCCTTGGGTATATCCCGTCCGGCCCCGGGGATTTATCTGTCCTCATAGCATTCAGAATTTCCAGTACATCCTCCCTCTTAACCTCAACCTGTTCTAGCATGTCAGCCTGTTCCACGCTGTCCTCACAAACGACCATCCTCCGCTCACGAGTGAATACTGAAGCAAAGTATTCATTTAGGACCTCCCCTACCTCCTACAACTCCAGGCACAAGTTTCCTCCACTATCCCTGATCGGCCCTACCCTCACTCTCGCCATCCTCTTGTTCCTCACATAAGTGTAGAAGGCCTTGGGAGTTTCCTTAATCCTACCCGCCAATACTTTTTCATGTCCCCTTCTAGCTCTCCTAAGTCCATTGTTCAGTTCCTTCCTGGCTACCTTGCAACCCTCTAGAGCCCTGTCTGATCCTTGCTTCCTCAGCTTTAAGTAAGCTTTCTTCTTCCGCCTGACTAGCTGTTCCCCATCTCTTGTCATCCAAGGCTTCTTCACCCTACCATCCCTTCCCTGCCTCATCGGGACAAACCTACCCAGCAGTCGCAGCAAGTGCTCCCTAAACAACCTCCACATTTCTGTTGTGCATTTGCCTGAAAACATCTTTTCCCAGTTTATGCTCCCCAGTTCCTGCCTAATAGCCTTGTAATTTCCCTTCCCCCAATTATATATTTTCCCATCCCGTCTGCTCCTGTCCCTCTCCATGACTATGGTCAGGGAGTTGTGATCACTATCACCGAAATGCTCTCCCACCGAGAGATCTGCCACCTGGCCTGGTTCATTGCCAAGCACCAAGTCCAACATAGTCTCCCCTCTAGTCGGCCTATCTACATATTGAGTCAGGAAACCTTCCTGGACACACCTGATAAAAACTGCTCCATCCAAACTATTTGCACTAAGTAGGTTCCAATCAATATTAGGGAAGTTGAAGTCACCCATGACAACAACCCTGTTACTTCTGCACCTTTCCAAAATCTGCTTCCCAATCTGTTCCTCCGTGTCTCTGTTGCTACTGGGGGGTCGACAGAAAACTCCCAACAAAGTGACTGCTCCTTTCCTGTTTCTGACTTCCAACCATAATGACTCAGTAGACAGACCCTCCTCGACGACCTCCCTTTCTGCAACTGTGATACTATCCCTGATTAGCAATGCCACTCCCCCACCTCTTTTACCTCCCTACCTATTCCTTTTCAAACATCTAAACCCCGTGACATCCAACATCCATTCCTGCCCCTGTGATATCCACGTCTCTGTAATGGCCACACTGCTAGTACTGTTGGAAGGGTTTAAACTAGTTTACCAGTGGGGATGAGGACCTGAGGATCGACTCAGCTGGGACAAAATCAGAAATGAAAATGGAAGGTGGAAAATTAATGGATGAGTCTGGAAGACAGAGGAAATGAGGGTGAGAAAATAAAAAAGGTATGGCAGTGCTCAGTCGTATCTATTTCAGGAGTGCAGCAAATAAAGCAGATGAGCTGAGGGCAAAGATAGACATGTGGTAGTATGATATCTTAGTTATTACAGAAACATGGCTTAAGGAGGGACAGGAATGGCAGCTCAACGTTCCTGGTTACAGGGTTTTCAGACGCAATAAGGAGACGGTTAAGAAATGAGGGGAATGGTGCTGGAGTATTGGAGAATTGCTAACGTTGGACCTCTGTTTAAAAAGGGAGTGAAGGATAGTCTGAATAATTACAGGCCAGTCAGTCTAACCTCAGTAGTGGGCAAATTATTGGAATCTATTCTGAGAGACGGGGTAAACTGTCACTGAGACAGGCACAGGTTAATCAAGGATAGTCAGCATGGATTTGTTAAGGGAAGAGCTTGTTTGACCAACTTGATCGAAATTTTTGAAGATGTAGCAAGGAATATCGACGTGGATAGTGCAGTTGATGTGGTCCACATGGATTTTAGCAAGGCTTTTGACAAGGTCCCACATGACAGACTGGTTCAAAAATAAAATTCCATGGGATCCATGGAAATGCAGCGAGGTGGATAAAAAATTGGTTCAGTGGCAGGAAACGACGGGTAATTGTTGACGGGCGTTTTTGCAACTGGAGTGCTGTTGCCATTGGTATTCCAGAGGGCTGAGTACTGGGTCTCCCGCTTTTTGTGGTGTATATTAACGATTTCGACGTAAATGTAAGGGGCATGACCAAGAAATTCACGGATGACACAAAGATTTTCCGTGTGGTAGATAGCAAGAAGGATATCTGTAGACCGCAGGAAGATATTGGCGGTCTGGTCAGATGGGCAGAAAAGTGGCAAATGGAATTCAACTTGGGGAAGTGTGAGGTGATGCAATTGGGAGCTGAAACAAGGTAAAGGAATACACAATTATTGGGAAAATGCTGAGAAGTGTGGAGGAAGTAAAGGACCTTGGAGTCAATGTCCACAGATCCCTGAAAATAGCAGGACAAGTCAATAAGGTGGTGAAGAAGGCATATGGAATCCTTTCCCTTATTAGCCAAGGTACAGAATCTAAGAGCAGGGAGGTTATGCTGGAACTGAATAAATCATTGGTTAGACCACTACTTGAGTACTGTGTTCAGTTCTGGTAACCACATTACAGAAAGGATGTAATTGTACTAGAGAGGGTACATAGTAGATTTACGAGGATGTTGCCAGAACTGAAATAATGCAGCTATGAGTAAAGCGTTGATAAGCTGGGGTTGTTCTCCTTGGATCAGAGAAGGCTGAGGGGAGATCTGATTGAAATGTACAAAATTGTGAGTGGCCTGGATAGAGTGGGGGTGAAGAGTCTATTCACCTAAGCAGAGAGGTCAGTGATTGGTAGAAAGATCAGAGGGGAGATGAGGAAAAACTTGTACAACAAAAATACAAAATTGGCTCAGTGGTGGGAAACAAAGGGTAATTGTTGTCGGGCATTTTAGTGACTGGAGCACTGTTTCCAGCGGTGTTCTACGGGGCTCAGTACTGGGTCCCCTGCTTTCAGTGACGGTCTGGAACCCACTGCCTCAAAGGATGTTTGAGGCAGAAACCCTCTACTCATTCAAAAGATGTCTGAATGGGCACCTCAAGTGTTATAATCTGTAGCGCTTTGGATCAAATGCTGGAAGGTGGGATTCGAATAGGTGGATCATTTTTCGGCTGGTACAGACACTATGGGCCAAGTGGCCTCTTTCTGTCCCTTAAGGTTTCTACGAGTCTATGATTCTAGAACATGAAACACGCTATCCTCATTAACACTCACAGTTATATCAACAAACCCTATCAAGATTATCAGAAATGATTTTCCATTAACCTATCCGTGCTGCTTGTCATTTATTATCCCATGATTTTACAAGCAAGATATATTTTTATATCAGGCTGTTGCTTGACTAGTCCGTGGGGCAGCTCTCCCAACTTTGGCACAAGCCCCCAGAAGTAAGTAAGGACTTTGCAGTGTCGACAGGGCTGTGTTTGCCGGTGTCGTTTCCGGTGCTTCGGTCGATGCAGTGTAGTCCATCCGGTTTTAATCCTCTTTATTGACTTCGTAGTGGTTTGATGCAACTGAGTGGCTTGCTACCCCATTTCAGAAGGCATGTAAAAGCCAACCACATTGAGTTGGTCTGGAGTCACATGTAGGCCACCAGGTAAGGGCAACAGATTTCCTTCCAAAAAGAACATTCGTGAGCCTTTTGGGTCACTGGAGAGTTTCCAAATTCGATCACTCGCATATCGAAGGATGCCTGAAAGATTCTGGCCAGTGCCTCAGCTTTTTCCACCATAGCTTCCCTCAACAGGCCTCATGCATCCATTCCAGACCAGGTAAATGTTCAACTTTGCTATTGTACAAAAAGTATTGAATTGAAAGGGGTTAACAAAACCTGTTTGTTCAGTGACTGTAATTAATGTCAGTCTCCATGGACCCGAATTGTGTCACTGGAGTGTTTCCAACTTCTATAAATAAGGGGCTCCTTTCAATGTGTTATTCCATGGTATCAGCGGGAGCATCACCTTACGGCACTAACAGAGATCAGCGGCTTCAGACAGAGGGAGAGGATAGATCAGAATCCGAGAACAATAGATTGGAATGTTACAACAATGGGTCAGAATCTGAGAACAATAGATTGGAATGTTACAACAATGGATCAGAATCTGAGAACAATAGATTGGAATGTTACAACAATGGGCAGCAGGAGTTTCTCCTCTTTGTTTGACCTGGTTACTGCAGATTATTATTGGATGACATTAGAATTGCGGATCTATTATGCTCTGAGGATGATTCAATGTATGTACTATCCCATCCTCGCTATTATTGGTGTCCCTGGTAAGTCTCTGCATCCAACTATTCGATTCATAAATCATATTTCACTGATTTACTGTTCTTGTCATTTAAATCCTGAGAAGACAGAAGCCATTTGCTTCAGTTTCTGTCACAAACTCTATTCCCTATCCACCATCTACATCCCCCTCGCTGGCCGTTGCCTGAGACTGAACCAGGAAGTTTACAACCTCTGATATCTATTTATTCCTGAGCTGAGTTCATTCCAATATTCTCTCCATCCACAGCCCTGCCTGTTGTCACGGCCAGGTAGGGAGGGGGAACATTCGCTCCTCTTGTCCTTCCTCTTATTTGACCACAACACTGTTTGTTCTTTTTAAACAGTGAATGTGCTAACCATCTCAGTGAGTATTTTACCTTTTACCTTTGGTGTGATGGTGAAGGAACTGATCGGACAGGTTCTCTTGAATTTAAACACGAAAGAGATGAGTTTATTATACTTAACAATATAATCCCGATCTGAATAAAATCATTAAAAATACACCACACATTAACGCACACACTCACACAAGAATCATACACAAATAGATTACAGAGTGAGAAGTAAATTTTTGTGTAGATTGGAGTCCAGAATAAATATAAAAATAAAATACTCATTCTGTGACGTTGGACGATTCGGAGGTCGTCTGGCCGAAGTTGTATTCTTGAAGTCTTTGGCTGTTGGAAGTGTCCTTTGTGGCTGGCCCACATGGCTCAGGGATTTCTGGGAGGAAGACTTGGAGCTGCCTTCCTTTCCCTGATGTCTCTGCTTGTATCAATCTGTAGGCTTGGAGGGCCCACAGTCGCATGTGGTTTTCTAACTTGTGATGTTATCTGGAGAGAGAGACGGAGAGAGGGAGATGGAGACACAGCCCTTCAGCTTCTCCACAGTTTGAATCACTGACTTTTCTGTCTTTGTCCAGGGGAAGCTCCCAGCTTTCACAGAGATGGGCAGAGGGTCTCATGACTGCCTCACTGTATTCTCTGGACCCTATAATGAGATTCAAGGTTAGAAACTTCTATCTCCCCAGGGTTCAGGAAACCAGTATTCACACTTGGAGGTGTTTGCTCTTTCAAAGTCAACGTGTCAGGAGGGCCCTGTATGCCGTGTTAATGAATGTAATGTTCGGTAATTCAATCACTGGAGCAAGCCAATGATTTGAGTCCAGGCTCATCAGACATGTTGGAGGCCTTGGAATGTGAAAAGGTGTTTCAGATCCCAATTGCGGTGGCCATGTTGGCTGCCAGTTTTATCAAGGTTAACTGTAGGATTTTTTTCCACTAAACGTTAAGTGTAAGTTTCTAATCGATGAATTAAATTCCTCATTTGACATATTGTGTTATCTTGACACCGCTGCAGCACTCGGGAAAGACATGTGATAATAGGAACATTTCATTACAGAATTGTGGGAAGAAATAGAAGGAAACACACATGCATTCTCAATAATCACTTCTCAAATTCACTCAATAACCGTAGAATTACTGCAGCTGACATTGTCTGTTGCAGTTATACTGATTTAATGTTTTGGAGTTTTGTCTGGGATGATTATGTGTTGGGTTCTACCCTGGACATTGCATCAGCGATTGAATTGTTTTTTTTTCCTCTCCTGCAATGAAGCTTTAGCTATTCAGGTTCCTGCACCTTGATAATCTTTCTCCCTAAACCGACAGTGTGCAATAAATTGTGTCTTTAACCCCTGTGAGGTGTCTGGGATTTCCTTTGGGCCTTTGTTCTTGCTGAGTTCTGCTTTGAAATTGTTAGGTTTGATTAGCTTTGGGTTTGGGACCTGATCATTGTGTTCTTCAGTGGGTAGATCCACATTGACCTTACTTTTAGCTTTGTGGTGAGGTACACAAGTGCTGTTTACTTTAGGGGACGTTCCCTTCACTTTTCTCTTTACTATGGGGAGGATATTTTCCCTAATCTGGACTATGTCCTGTGGGACATTACTGCTCGTAATTGTCTGTCCAGCTTTGACTGCACTCTCCTGCGGCACTTCGACTACATGAGGCATCTTCCTCACCATTGGCATGCATTTGTGGGAACTGTCCTTGGCCTTGCAGCTTTCTGCAAATGCTATTATCAGCCTTTTTAGGGTGCCTCTTTGACCTGCATTTAAAGAGGAGGGCGTGTGGTCTAATTTATCAAACATTTCAGGGTTGGCTATTCGGAGAGTAGGGGATTCTAGTTGGGAATCCTCCTGGCCCTCCTCTAACCTGTCCTCACTGTCCTTTTCAATCCTCCCATTCTGACTGTCTGACAGATCTGTACTTGTCTGTAACCTCCCCACCCGCCCCCGCTCCCCCGCACCCCACAACCTTTACTTTTTTTCTTTTGTCTGGATGTCAATTAAATAATTTACCCGCTATTCGATGTGGACCACTGAACCGGGCTTTCAGGGGTTCACCCTGCATTGGGAGTAGTAACAACACCTGGTCTCTGTCCTGAAATTTTCTAACCTTGGCCTGTTTGCCTGATTACATTTTCATAGCTGCCTGGGAGGTCTTTAGGTGTTCCTGAGCCATTGCGCAGACTCTCGTGAGCCGATCCCCGAGCATGGAAATGTGGTCCAACATGGAAGACACATCCCTGTGTCTCAAAAACCGCTCCTTGATTAGTTTAAGAAGAACTCTCACCCCATGTCCATGAAATAATTCAAAGAGACTAAAGCCAGTGGAATCATTGGATAAGTCCCTGGTAACCACCAGGAGAAATCCCATCCCTTTGTCCCAGTCATGGAGTTATTCATAGCAGTACGGCCTGATCATTGTCTTGAGGGCCTGGTGAGACCGCTACAAAGCCCCTTGTGACTGTGGGTGGTAGGCTGATGACTTTAGCTGGGTTATGTCCAGATTACCCATGAACTTTTCAAAAATACTGGACATAAAATGTGTGCCCTGGTCCATCTTGATCTCAGCAGGCAGCCCATATCGGGTAAAGAATTGGGTTAGCCCCTCCACAACTACCTTGGCAGAGATAGTTCTTCAGGAGAATGGCCTCTGGGAATCGGGTCACCACATCCATCACGGTGAGAAAATACTGGTTTTCACTTGTTTTTCACTTGTTTTCAGCAGGTGTCCCACACAATCCACCAGCACTGTGCTGAAGGGTTCCCAAAGAGCAGCTATGGGAATTAGGGTGCAGGTTGTATTGCAGGTTGGGGCTTCCCCACAATCTGGCACATGTGACCAGTTTTACAGAACTCCACCACATCTTTGTGGAGTTGTGCCCAGTCAAAATGCTGTCGTATGCGGGCTTCGATTTTTCATACACTGCCATGTCGATTCATTGGAATCTCGTGGGGCATTCTTAATAGTTCTTTAAGGGACCTCAGCAGTACCATTATCTGATGAACCAATGTCCACTCTTCATCCGCAGGTCTGTGAGGAGGTCTGCACTTCCTCATCAGCACCTCATCCTTTAAATAGTAGCACTCTGCAACTCAAATAAAAGCAAAATACTGCGGATGCTGGAAATCTGAAACAAAAACAAGAAATGCTGGTATCACTCAGCAGGTCTGGCAGCATCTGCGGAAAGAGAAGCAGAGTTAACGTTTTGGGTCAGTGTCCCTTCTTCGGAACTCCGCAACTCGGCACTCTGCAACTCACTCTGCTTCAGTTTTGGTTTGGACAGACTGTGCGAAATAGTTAATACTGGGTCAGGTTGTTGAGTCTCAACTAATGAAGATCTGTTGAACAAATCCTTTTGGTCCTCTAACTTCCCAAAGATAGCTTTATGCAACCAGACAGTAGGATCATCCGTCTGCAGTGTCAGTTCAGGAGATTGGCCATGGACCGAGTTACCATATAATCAGGGAGAATGCCAGTGACCTTCTCGTGTAACTGCTCTGTCTCCCATACCTATTGTGGTCTCTCTGGCACGACTAGGGAAGCTGCCACCTTGTCCCCTGTCACATCATTACCCAGGAGCAGGTCGACCCATCAACTGATAAACTAGGTACAATCCCCATGGTGACCGTTCCTGAAACTGAGTCACTCACCAAGAGCAGCCGATATAAAGGTATGGACATTTACAGTCTTCCAAAACCAGTCACTAACACTCTCGCATTCACTGCATGCTCGGAGAAAGGTGATACCTTTTCCCAGCATCAGGGATTGGGTGGCCCCTGTATCCCTCAGTATGACTATGGGCTTACTTGCCTCAGTCGAGGGGGATGGGGTCACTTTTCCTATGGATACAAATTCTTGGTAACTCTCAGGGATTTTGCTAAGTTTTCCTGCACTCTTTGCGGTAGATTTACTGGCTCTGACTGCCACAGTTAAAGGCACAGCCTGATCTGCTGTGCTTTCCATTCGGGCACCTTTTCCTGCACTGATCTGGTGGACCCTGATTAATCCTACAGGTTTTCCCCGTCACTTCCATCATTCAACTGTATAATTAGTGTAAACACACAGATCTTCGGCCGTTACTCCTGCTCTCAGTACCGTCCTATTTAGCCTGAGGAGGCCCCCTCTGTGTCCAGCTTTTCCTTCTTGCTCATGTCTGTTCGGACTCCAATTACCCTTCTGTCTTTTCACCTCGAGTCTTTGGGGTGACTAGGGAAGGTCTTCCCTTTGGGGTAAGGCCTTATGTACAAGGGAAAATTCATCAGTTAGCATTGCAACCTGCCTGGCTCCTTGAACCTTTTGTTCCTCTATCTGGGTTTTAATAGAAGGAGGAGCGAGTTTTCGAACTCCTCGAGAAGGATCACCACTCTGAGATTTATATATGTGGGCTGTATCTTGAGTGTTTGTATCCACAGGTCAAAAGTAAACACCAAAACAGACTGTACAATCTTCTATAGATACTTTTAAAGGTAACGTTTAGCTAAGACAAATGTGGGTCCATTACAGGCAGAGTCAGGAGAATGTATAATGGGGAATAGAGAAATGACAGAGAACTTAATTGATTATTTTGTGTCTGTCTTCACTGAGGAAGATACAAGAAATCTCCCAGAATTAGAGATCCAAGGGATTGGGAGAATGAGGAATTGAAAGAAATTAGTATTCGTAAGAAGTTTGTATTGGAGACATTAATAGGACTGATGTTTGTCAGTTACCCAGGATCTGAAAGTTTATATCCCAGAGTGTTGCCGGAAGTAGCAATGGAGATTGTTCATGTTTTGGTGATCATCCTGAAAAATTCTATCAATTCTGGAACGCTTCCTGCAGATTGGAAGGTAGCAAATGTCATCCCACAATTTAGGAAGTGAGGGAAAGAGAAAAGTGGGAACTACAGACCTGTTAGCCTTACATCAGTACTAGGGAACATGCTAGAATCTATTTTAGAGTATGCGATAAATGGATCTGATTGGGCAGAGGCTATATGGATTTATGAATGGGAATTCATGCTTGATGAACATGTTGGAGTTTTTTTTAGGATGTTACTATCAGTATAGGAAAGGGGAGCCGGTGGACTTTTAGAAGGCTTTTGATAAAGTGCCCAACAGGAGGTTGGTAAGCAAAATTAAAGAACATGGGATAGAAGGTAATGTACTGACATGCAATAAGGATTGGTTAACAGGCAGGAAACAGAGAATAGGAATAAACGGGATATTCTTGCATTGGCAGGCTGTGAAAACTGTAGTACCGCAGGGATGAGTACTTGGGCCCCAGCTCTTCACAATATATATCAATGATTTGGGTATGGGGACCAACGTAATATTTTCAACTTTGCAGATGACACAAAACTAGGTGGGAATGTGTGTTGTGAGGAATATGCAAAGCGGCTTCAAGGGATTTGGACAGACTGAACGGGCAAGAATGTGGCAGATGGAATATAATGTGGAAAAATGTGAGGTTAGCCACTTTGATAGAATGAATAGATGTGCAGAGTATTTTTTTTAAATGGTGAGAGATTAGAAAGTGCAGATGCACAAAGGGACCTGGGTGTCCTCATCAATAGGTCGCTGAAAGCGAACATGAAGGTGCAGCACGCACTTAGGAAGGCTAATGGTATGTCAGCATTTATCACAAGACCATTTGTTTACAGGAGTAGTGAAGTCTTGCTGCAATTGTATAGAACATTGGTGAGACTGCACTTGGAGTACTGTGTGCAGTAAGGTCCCCTTACCTGAGGCAGGATGTTATGACCACAGAGGGAGTGCAAAGAAGGGTCACCAGACTTGTTCCCGGGCTGGTGGGACTGTCCTATGAAGAGAGATTGTGGAAACTGGACATGTATTCTCTCGGTTTTCGAAGAATGAGAGGTGATCTCATTGAATCCTACAAAATACTTAAAGGGATAGACAGGGTAGATGAAGCTAACATGTATCCCCTGGTTGGAGAGTGCAGAACAAGCAGACACAATTTCAAAATAAGAGATGCGCTTTGAAATGTCCCAGCAAGCCCTTCCGTTATCCCTAACCGCTACAAAGTCTATGCTAAGGAATGAAACCAGACAGACCACCCGGCATCAACCGAGGCACCGGAAACGACAACGGCAAACACAGCCCTGTCGACCCTGAAAAGTCCTCCTTACTAACATCTGGGGGCTTGTGCCAAAGTTGGGAGAGCTGTCTTATCGACTAGTCAAGCAACAGCCTGACAGAGTCATTCTCATGGAATCATACCTTCCAGACAATGTCCCAGACACTGCCATCACCATCCCCGGGTACGTCCTGTCCCACCGGCAGGACAGACCCAGCAGAGGTGGTGGCACAGTGGTATACAGTAGGGATGGAGTTGCCCTGGGAATCCGCAAATTCGACTCCAGACTCCATGAAGTCTCATGACATCAGGTCAAACATGGGCAAGGTAACCTCCTACTGATTATCACCCACCGCACTCCCTCAGCTGATGAGTCAGTAGTCCTGCCTGTTGAACACCACTTGGAGGAAACTCTGAGGGTGGCAAGGGCACAAAATGTACTCTGGTTGGGGGACTTCAATGTCCATCACCAAGAGTGGCTCGGCAGCACCACTACGTACCGAGCTCTCCGAGTCCTAAAGGACATAACTGCAAGACTGGGTCTGCGGCTGGTGGTGGGGGAACCAACACGAGGGAAGAACATATTGACCTCATCCTCACCAATCTGCCTGCCGCAGAAGCATCTGTCCATGACAGTATTGGTAGGAGTGACCACCGCACAGTCCTTGTGGAGACGAAGTCCCGCCTGCACATTGAGGATACCGTCAATCGTGTTGTGTGGCACTATCACCGTGCTGAATGGGATAGATTTCGAACAGATCTAGCAATGCAAAACTGGGCATACATCAGGCGCTGTGGACCATCAGCAGCAGCAGAATTGTACTCAACCACAATCTGTAACCTCATGGCCCAGCATATCCCCCACTCTACCATTACCGTCAAGCCAGGAGACCAACCTTGGTTCAGTGAAGAGTGCAGGAGGGCATGCCAGGAGCAGCACCAGGCATACCTCAAAATGAGGTGTCAACCTGGTGAAGCTACAACACAGGTCTACTTGCATGCCAAAATGCATCAGCAGCATGAGATAGACAGAGCAAAGCGATCTCATAATCAACGGATCAGATCGAAGCTCTGCAGTCCTGCCACATCCAGTCGAGAATGGTGGTGGACAATTAAACAACTCACTGGAGGAGGTGGCTCCACAAATATCCCCATCCTCATTGATGGGGGATCCCAGCACATCAGTGTGAAAGATAAGGCTGAAGCATTTGCAACAACCTTCAGCCAGAAGTGCCAAGTTGATGATCCATCTCGGCCTCCTCCTGAACTCCCCAGCCTCACAGATGCCAAACTTCAGCCAATTCGATTCACACTGCGTGATGTAAAGAAACGACTGAAGGCATCGGATACTGCAAAAGCTATGGGCCCTGACAATATTCCGGCAATAGTACTGAAGACCTGTGCTCCAGAACTTGCCACGCCCCGAGCCAAGCTGTTCCAGTGCAGCAACAACACTGGCATCTACCCTGCAATGTGGAAAATTGCCCAGGTATGTCCTGTACACAAAAGGCAGGACAAGTCCAACCCGGCCAATTACCGCCCTATCAGCCTCCTCTCAATCATCAGTAAAGTGATGGAAGGTGTCATCAACAGTGCCATCAAGCAGCACTTGCTTAGCAACAACTTATCAGTGACGCTCAGTTTGGGTTCCACCAGGGCCACTCAGCTCCTGACCTCATTACAGCTTTGGTTCAAACATGGACAAAAGAGTAGAACTCAAGAGGTGAGGTGAGAGTGACTCTAGGGCAGCATTTGGCAGAGTATGGCATCAAGGAGCCCTGGTAAAACTGAGGTCAATGGGAATCAGGGGAAACTTCTCTGCTGGCTGGAGTCATACCTAGTGCAAAGCAAGATGGTTGTGGTTGTTGGAGGTCATTCATCTGAGCTCCAAGACATCACTGCAGGAGTTCCTCAGTGTAGTGTCCTCGGCCCAACCATCTTCAGCTGCTTCATCAATGACCTTCCTTCAATCATAAGGTCAGAAGTGGGGATGTTCGCTGATGATTGTATAATGTTCAGCAACATTCGTGACTCCTCAGATACTGAAGCAGTCTGTGTAGATATGCAGCAAGACCTGGACAATATCCAGGCTTGGGCTGATAAGTGGCAAGTCACATTCGCGCCACATAAGTGCCAGGCAATGGCTATCTCCAAAAAGAGAGAATCTAACCATCTCCCCTTGACATTCAACGGCATTACCATCGCTGAATCCCCCACTATCAACGTCCTAGGGGTTACCATTGACCAGAAATTGAACTGGAGTAGCCATATAAATACCGTGGCTACAAGAGCAGGTCAAAGGCTCGGAATCCCGAGGCGAGTAACTCACCTCCTGACTCCCCAATGCCAGTCCACCATCTACAAGGCACAAGTCAGGAGTGTGATGGAATACTCTCCACTTGCCTGGATGGGTGCAGCTCCAACAATACGCAAGATGTTCGACACCATCCAGAACAAAGTAGCCCGCTTGACTGGCACGTCATCCACAAACATTCACTCCATTCACCACCAACGCCAAGTGGCAGCAGTGTGTACCATCTACAAGATGCACTGCAGCAATGCACCAAGGCTCCTTCGACAGCACCTTCCAAACACGCGACCTCTACCAACTAGAAGGACAAGGGCAGCAAATACATGGGAACATCACCACCTGCAAGTTCCTCTCCAAGTCACGCACCATCCTGACTTAGAGCTGTATCGCCGTTCCTTCACTGTCGCTGGGTCAAAATCCTGGAAGATCCTTCCTAACAGCACTGTGGGTGTACCTACGCCACATGGGCTGGCGTGGTTCAAGAAGGCAGTTCACCACCACCTTCCCAAGAGCAATTAGGGATGGGCAATAAATGTTGGCCTGGTCAGCGACCCAACATCCCATGAATGAATAAAAGAAAATCACTACAGAAGAAGTACTGAACAAACTATTGGGATTGAAGGCAGACAAATCCCCAGAGCCTGATGGCCTACATCCTTGGATCTTAAAGGATATGGCAGCGGAGATAGTGGATCCATTGGTTACAATATTCCAAAATTCCCTGGATGCAGGAAAGGTTCCAGTGGATTGGAAAAAAAACAGTATAACACCCTTATTCAAAAAGGGAGGGAGACAGAAAGTAGGAAATACTAGTCCAATTAGTTTAACATCTATTGTTGGGAAATTGTTAGAATCCACTGTTAAGGAAGTAATAACAGGACTTTAAGAAACTCAAAACGCAACCCATCAGAGTCAGCATGGTTTTATGAAGGGTAAATCCTATTTGACGAATTTGCTAGAGTGCTTCGAAGCTTTGACAAGAAATGTGGAAAATGGGGATCCTGCAGATGTAGTATATCTGGACTTCCAGAAGGCATTTGATAAGGTGCCACACGAAAGGTTAATACACAAGGTAAGGTCACATGGGATTAGGGGCAATTTATTAGCTTGGATAGAGGATTGGCGAAGCAACAGAAAACCGAGAGTCGGGATTAATGGATCTTTTTCTGGTTGGCAAGATGTATTACTGGGGTGTCAGAAGGTTCGTCCTTGGGCCCCAACTATTTACAATCTATATTAATGACTTGGATGAAGGGATAGAAGGTACTATAGCCACATTTGAAGATGACACTAAAATAGATTGGATAGTAAGTTGCAATAAATACATAAGAAATTTACAAATTGAAATGGATAGATTAGGTGAATGGGCCAAAATTTGGCAGATGGAGTTTAACGTGGTTAAGTGTGAGGTTATCAATATTGGTCAGAAAAATAGAAAGGTAAATTATTATCTAAATGGAGAGAAACTTCAGAGTACTTCGGTGCTGAGGGATCTGGGTGTCCTCGTGCATGAATCACAGAAAGCCTGTTTGCAGGTACAGCAGGTGAAAAGGAAGGCAAATGGAATTTTGGCATTTATTGCTAAAGGAATATAATATAAAAGTAGGGAAGTGTTGCTGCAACTGTACAAGGCATTAATGAGACCGCACCTGGAGTACTGCGTATAGTTTTAGTCTCCTTACTTGAGGATCGATGTAGTTGCATTGGAGGCAGTTCATAGGAGGGTCACTAGATTGATTCCAGGGATGAGGGGTTTTTCTTATGGAGTGAGATTGAGCAGTTTATGCATTTACTCTCCAGAGTTTAGAACAATAAGAGGAAATCTAATAGAGGTATATACGATGATTAAGGGATTGATAAAGTAGACGGAGAGAAGATGTTTCCTCTTGTGGGGCAATCTAGAACGAGAGGTCATAGTTTTAAGATAAGGCGTACCAGATTTAAAACAGATATGAAGAGAAATTTCTTCTCTCAATCAGTCGTAAGTCTGTGGAATTCACTACTCCAGAGTGTGGTGGATGCCGGGACATTAAGTAACCTTAAGGAGGAGATAGACAGATTTTTAATTAGAAATGGGTTGAAGGGTGATGGAGAATTGGCAGAAAAGTGGTGTTGAGGCCGAGATGAGATCAGCAATGATCGTATTGAATGGTGGGGCAGGCTGGAGGGGTGGAATTGCCTACTCCTGCTCCTAGTTTCTATGTTCTTATGTGGATCTGTCCAGGAAAGAGCGGGTGACATATCTATTATCTCTCTCTATGTTGTCTGTTGATGTATCTGCTGTGTGACGGAGGCCATCTATGTCGGGTGAGTTGAATTATACTGTCTGCTACCTCAGCAGGGAGATGCAGGATGAGAGGTTCCGTGGCTTTGTCAGGATAGCGGGATTCCTGATGGTGTAGATGTCTCTGCGGGATCCCCATGTCAACGGGGAGAGGGACAAGAACTGAAATAACTCTCACTCTATTAATGTACAGTTGGTGTGTGAGCATGCCCAGAACATCATGTTGGTGAATGTCCACTATCCTGGCAGCAGCCACCATACCTTCATTCTGAAGCAGTCAGCTGGTGCCAACACTTCGGGCCTCCATGCAGAACCAGAATGTGGCTCATGACCTCCAAACTCTGGACACTCCCCTCCGCCACACAAAACCACCAGATGAAGCAATGCTTCTGATGTCTGAACCGCTCGGATAGAGCCCTCCAGTACACACTGGAGCAGGTGTCCAAATTCATGGTGTTCTGCTGCACCCTTCAGATCATCACCATCATGAGGACACAGGCATTGGCACCAGGAATATGGAGGCCAACTCAGAAGGAGGAGGAGGTAAGGAGGATATTTCCTAGATGCCTTCGACCCGGAAAGGCTGTTGGGGAGTGTTTGCTATGACTCCAGCTCTCATCGGACAACTTCCCTTTCCCACCATGGATCCCCTATTCTCCACCATTACACCCATCTGAGACGCCCCATCACAGTGACCCCTCGGTCACCATCCTGCAATAAAAAACACCAACAAGAACCTTTTCATTAACATCGTCATCCAACAACACATCCAATTATACAAACAAAACTGAATTATTCACCCTTGTGTATTCACTTAGTGCCTGTCTGATGGATTACCTCATCTTGCCTAGTTCTCCTACATAGTGTTTCCCCAGTGGCTGCAGCATGGCTGGTGGAAGGCTGTTGACTTTCACTGAGGGAGTCTGTAGATGGCCTTGCAGGACCTCCTCGAGCAGCTCTGGGTTTGAGGACTCAGATTCAAACTGCACAACATCGACATGGGCAGCAGCTCCAGCAATGTTCACATCTGAGTCCTGTGTATTATAACTCGTTCGTGACCTCGCCCTCCGGTGACCTGACACATAAACTATCCCTTACCCGTGGCCTGGCTGCAGCTCACTCGTGCTCGGTGACTCACCCCGTGCTGATTCCGACTCTATACCACCCTCTAAGGTACACACAGTGGAAGTATTTGATCTGGTGACTGTGAGTATCAGACGGAGTGATGGGGAATCACCATCAGTGCTGTGCTGCTGCTCTCTCTCAGTCTCCTGGAGCTGCTGTGACTGGGAAGCTGGCAGTTTTGGGGTGTCATTGGAAAGTATAAAATACGAAGGGGAGGATTGGATGAGGGATTGGGGGTGGTGGAAAGAAGGACGTCCATGGTCTCACCATCTCAAGCTTATACATCATCATTTATGACGGTTACCAGTTCTGATGAAGGGTCACAGATCTGAAACATTAACAGTGTTTCTCTCTACACCGATGCTGCCAGACCAGCTGAGTATTTCCAGCACTTTCTGTTCTCTACCCTTAGCTCTGGAATTCTCTTCCAAAACCCTAAATACAGTAAGTTGCACAGAGTCCAGTTTTAGGGACTACTACTTGTACAGAGTACTAAACACAATACAGTTAATGAGTGACTGAATTTTAAGAGATCGAAGAGTTGATCTCCTTCCAAAAGTTAGTTAACTATTGCATTTAGCATTACACTTGATTTTAAGCTGAACATGTAGTTTCTTTTACAGTCTGTTTGTGACAGCTCGACAGTTCATTGATTCTCATGGAATAGGAGGGTCAGTGTAAGTTTGGATAAAAAAACAAACTGGCTTAATGAGAGAAAACAGTGAGTTGTGGTAAACAGTTGCTTTTTTCAGACTGGAGGAAGGTAGACAGTGGTGTTTCCCCAAGGGGCAGTGATTGGACCACTGATACTTTTCTGATATATATAAATAATTTGGATATTGGAACACAGAACACTCAGATCGAGGGAGCTTCTGCTCATATCCACCATTCCCAGTTCCTGCTTTAGAGCCATAGACTCAACGGCTGTAAGGAGCCTCTGTGTGGTTGTGGTGGTGACATCTCTCTCACTGTCAGTGACTGTGGTTAGTTGCTCACTGACCCCATCTATATCACTCTTGTTCTTAGACTGGTCTGCAGTTTAGGCCCAGGTGACCACACACCCTGGTAATTTCCAGTTATCTTGTCATCCTTTTATGGAGGAGGTTGAGCAGAGACTGTGAGGCTCACAAATATGTTGTCCTAAGAAGAACCGGGATATCTGGATTTGTGTTTGGAGACAGCAGCCACCACTGCCCACTGATGTCTGACTTTGTCTGAAGCTGTCAGATTTTATCTCAACACAGGGTATGGTCAGCTTCAGGGGAGGCAGAGCTTTAACACGGGTCTAATTCCCTCATAGCCCCTCCTCACTTCTTCTAACTCCTCACCTAGTCTGGGAGGGTCTGCCTGTAACTCAGTGTTTTGGTCCAGTATTTGTTATAATTTTCTCTGTGGATAATATACTCCATCATGTGGCTCCTGATCCCAGAGTAACTGATTGTACAGGATGCCAATGTTCTCCTACCAACCTTCATTTTCCTTCTGTAAACTGTCCATCTCATCCTTCAATTTTTTGTGTCTTTTATTTAACCGTCAGGTGCAGAGATGTGCCCCATTAACCAACTTGTCGCAACCCTTTTTTATCTTAAATTTGTATTTCTGGACATCCTCAGATATTCTATTGAGAATTAAATCGAAATCCCCATCATTCTCTTTGGTCTCCTTATCTCGAGAGACGATGGATACGCGCCTGGAGGTGGTCAGTGGTTTGTGAAGCAGCGCGTGGAGTGGCTATAAAGGCCAATTCTAGAGTGACAGGCTCTTCCACAGGTGCTGCAGAGAAATTTGTTTATCGGGGCTGTTACACAGTTGGCTCTCCCCTTGCGCCTCTGTCTTTTTTCCTGCCAACTACTAAGTCTCTTCGACTCGCCACATTTTAGCCCCGTCTTTATGGCTGCCTGCCAGCTCTGAAAAGTGCTGGCAACTGACTCCCACGACTTGTGATCAATGTCACAGGATTTCATGTCGCGTTTGCAGACGTCTTTATAACGGAGACATGGATGGCCGGTGGGTCTGATACCAGTGGCGAGCTCGCTGTACAATGTGTCTTTGGGGATCCTGCCATCTTCCATGCGGCTCACATGGCCAAGCCATCACAGGCGCCGCTGACTCAGTCGTGTGCACAAGCTGGGGATGTTGGCCGCCTCAAGGACTTCTGTGTTGGAGATACGGTCCTGCCACCTGATGCCAAGTATTCTCCGGAGGCAGCGAAGATGGAATGAATTGAGACATCGCTCTTGGCTGACATACGTTGTCCAGGCCTCGCTGCCACAGAGCAAGGTACTGAGGACACAGACCTGATACACTCGGACTTTTGTGTTCCGTGTCAGTGCGCCATTTTCCCACAATCTCTTAGCCAGTTTGGACATAGCAGTGGAAGCCTTTCCCATGCGCTTGTTGATTTCTGCATCGACAGACAGGTTACTGGTGATAGTTGAGCCTAGGTAGGTGAACTCTTGAACCACTTCCAGAGCGTGGTCGCCAATATTGATGGATGGAACATTTCTGACGTCCTGCCCCATGATGTACGTTTTCTTGAGGCTGATGGTTGGGCCAAATTCATTGCAGGCAGCCGCAAACCTGTCGATGAGACTCTGCAGGCACTCTTCAGTGTGAGATGTTAAAGCAGCATCGTCAGCAAAGAGCAGTTCCCTGATGAGGACTTTCCGGACTTTGGACTTCGCTCTTAGACGGGCAAGGTTGAACAACCTGCCCCCTCATCTTGTGTGGAGGAAAGTTACTTCTTAAGAGGACTTGAACGCATGTGAAAGCAGCAGGGAGAAGAAAATCCCAAGAAGAGTGGGTGCGAGAACACAGCCCTGTTTCACACCACTCAGGATAGTAAAGGGCTCTGATGAAGAGCCACCATGTTGAATTGTGCCTTTCATATTGTCATGGCACGAGGTGATGATACTTAGTAGCTTTGGTGGGCATCCAATCTTTTCTTGCCGTCTGAAGAGACATCATACTGCTCGATAATCCTTAGGATGTCCGTCTCCCCAGGTGTGCCTGTATTGTTCCCCGCCAGGTTACCAATTGACGATTTCCTGTGATCTGCTAATGACATTGTATTCCTGGTTTTACTTATTCAAACTCTCTTAAAGCTCCCGCCCCCCACCCCCGCCGCGGCCACCCCACTCTTAGTGATGAGCACAACAGAGCTCCACCTCTCTGTCTCTCTGCCTCTCCACTAACTTTCCTTATTTAAGATACTCTTTCACCAAGCTGTTGGTCATCTGACCCAATATCTCCATATATGGCTGGGTGTCATACGTACAACCCTCTAGTCCCTTGTCGCCACTCTCATATCCAAGGAGGATTGGAAGATTCTGGCCAGTGCCTCTGCTGTTTCCACCATTCCTTCCCTCAGCAAGTCTTATGCATCCCATCCAGACCGGGTACATATTCTACTTTATTGTGGTACAAAAGGTGTTGGATTGAAAGGGGTTAATTGAACCTGTTTGTTCAGTGACTGTAATTAATGTCGTTCTCTATGGACCTTAATTGTGTCACTGCAGGGTTTCCCTCTTCTATTAATAAGAGGTTCCTTTCAATGTGTAATCCCTGAGTGTCAGCAGCAGCATCACTGCCGGCGGGAACAGGGAAAAGCAGCTCCAGCGAGAGAGAGGGAGAGGATAGATGAGAATCTGAGAATCTGAGAACAATAGATTGGAATGTTACAACCGTAGGTCAGAATCTGAGAACAACAGATTGGAATGTTAGAGCAATGGGTCAGAACAATAGATTGGAATGTTACAACAATGGGTCAGAATCTCGGAACAATAGATTGGAATGTTACAACAATGGGCAGGAGTTTATCCTTTTGGTTTGACTATCTTACTGTGGATTATTCTTGGATGACATTAGCGGATCGGATCTATTTCACACTGAGGATAACTCAATACATTTATTCTCCCATCCTCGCTGCTATTGGTGTCCCTGGTAAGTCTCTCTATCCAGCTATTACTTCTATGATTAACTGTTTTACTGTTCTTAACAACGAACATAATATCGTCCTTCATGTAAGCCCATTTGCTGCATAAACACTGGTCTGTGCCTTTGTCAAATCTACTATATCAATGCTGTCCTGGTTACCATCCCTGTTACGAACTGCCTTAAACAACAGTCTATCCAAAACTCTGCTATCCATATCCAAAATCGCACAAAGTCTCGTTCACCCAACATCCCTGTGCTCAGTGACCTACATTGTTTTCTGTAGAACAGAGTATCCCCGAAGAAATAAATGGGGTGTGCAAGAAAGGTACCACAATAATCATGGGTGACATTAATCTACATTTAGATTGGGCAAATCAGATTGGCAAAGGTCGCCTGGGAAATTAGTTCATAAAGTTTATTCGTGAAAATTCCTCAGAGCAACACGTTCTGGAGCCAACCAGGAGCAGGCTGTTCTGGAACTGGTAATGTGCAGTGAGACAGTATTAATCAAGAACCTCATGGTAAAGGAGCTTCTAGGCGACAATGATCATAACATGATAGAATTTCAACGTTCAGATTGAAGGGAAAACTGTGGTCTAAGAGTGTGTTTTCTTTTAACCCAAATTAAGGTAATTATAAGGATATGAAGGCATATTCAACTAAAGTAAACTGGGAAACTAGATTAAAAGTTAGAACAGCCGAGATGCAGTGGCTGACTTTTAAGGAGATACTTAACAACTCTCAGCAAAGGTTTATCTCTGAGAAAGAAAGACTCTTGGAGAAGGTTAAATAGGGAATATAAGGATAATATTAAATTGTAAGAAACACTGTACAAATCTGCAAAGATTAATGGTAGGTGAAAAGCTTGGACAGATTTTAAGAACCAGCAATGAATGACAAAAGAAAATAAGCGTGAAAAAGTACAGTGTGGGAGAAAGCTAGCTGGCAAGATAAACAGAGAGTATGAGTTTCTACAAAATTTAAAACGGAAAAGAGTAACTAAAGTTATTGTTAGTCCTCCCGGGAGTGAGTTTGGGGAATTAATCATAAGAAGCAAGGACATGGAGGAGTGGTTAAACAGATATTTTTTGTCTGCTTTCACTGTAGAAAACTTAGAAAACGTTCCAAAGATACAAAATCAAGAGGCAAAAAGGGAGAGAGGAAATTCAAATAATCACCCTCACCAGGGAACTATTACACCTAAAGTCTGACAGGATCCGCCATCAGTGGTGAACTGAAATTGTTAAATATAGAATTAAACTTAAAGAAAAAGCATATAATTATGCAAAGATGAGTGGCAGGTCAGAAGATTTGACAGATTATAAACAGCAGCAAAGAACAGTTAAAGATTAATAAGGAGGTAAAAATTAGAATACGAGCGAAAACAGACAAGAAATAAAAAAGACAGATAGTAAGAGGTTCTAAATATTTAAAGAAGAGTTAACAACGTGAGCGTTGGTCCTATAGAAAGTAAGTCTGGGTAATTAATGATGAATAATAAGGAGATAACAGGTGAATTGAACATGAATTTTGCTTCAGTCTTCACTATGGAGGATACAAGTAACATCCCAGTATTAGCAGTAAGCCAGGAAATGGAAGAGGGGGGGAAGGAACTCAAGAAAATCCCAACAACCAGGGAAGTGGTACTGAGCAAGTAGATGGAGCTGCGGGCTGTCAAGTTCCCAGGTCCTGATGGACTTGATTGCAGGGTGTTAAAAGATAGTGGCTAGTGAGATAGTTGATGCATTAGTTTTAATTTTCCAAAATTCTCTAGATTCGGGGAAGGTTCAGTTAGATTGGAAAATAGTGAATGTAACTGCTTTATTCAAAAAGTAAGGGAAACAGAAAGCATGAAACTACAGGCCAGTTAGTTTAACATCTCTCTTAGGTAAAATGTTAGAAGCAATTATTAAAGATGATGTAGCAGGGCTTTTAAAAAGGTCAAGGTAATCCGGCAGAATCAACATGAGTTTGTGAAAGGGAAATCATGTTTAAACAATTTATTGCAGGTCTTTGAAGAAGTAACATGTGCTGTGGATAAGGGGCAATTGATGGATGTAATGTACTTAGATTTTCAGAAGGCCATTAATAAGGTGCCACGTCAAAGGTTATTGCGCAAAATAAAAGCTCATGGTGCAGGGGGAATAATATTGGCATGGATAGAGGATTGACTAGCTAACAGGAAACAGAGAGTAGGCAGAAATGGGCCATTTTCTGCTTGGCAAGATGTGACGAGTGGTCTGCCACAGTAATATGTGCTGGGGTCTCAACTTTTTACACTTTATATAAATGACTTGGAAGAAGGGACTGAAGGTATGGTTGCTAAATTTGATGATGATACAACGATAGATAGGAAAGTGACATGTGAAGAAGACATAAGGAGGATGCTGAGGGATATAGATAGGTTAAGTAAGTGGGAAACAAATGGAGTATTATGTGAGAAAATGTGAAATTTTCCATTTTGGCAGGTAGAAAAGAAGCATATCATCTAAATGGTGAGAGATTGCAGAACTCTAAGATAGAGGGGGATCTGGGTACCCTTGTGCATGAATATCAAAAGGTTAGTATGCAGTTTCAGCAAGTTATTAGGAAAGCTAATAGAATGATATCATTTATGGGAAATTGAACATAAAAGTAGGGAGGTTTATGCTACAGTTATACTGGAAATTGGTGAGACCATGTCTGTAGTACTGTGTACAGTATTGGTCTCCTTATTTAAGGAAGGATGTAAATGTATTTGAAGCATTCAGAGAAGGTTGACCAGACTAATACCTTGAATGGGCAGGTTGTCTCAGGAGAAAAGGTTGGAAAGGCTCGGCTTATATCCACTGGATATAAGAGCAAGAGGCGACTTGATTGAAACATATATGATACTGAGGGTTCTTAACAGGGTGGATGTGGAAAGGATGTTTCCCCTTGTGGGAGAATCCAGAACTAAGGGTCACTGTTAAAAAATAAGGGGTCGCCCATTAAAGACAGAGATGAGGAGAATTTTTTTTCTCTGAGGGTCGTGCGTCTTTGAAACTCTTTTCCTCAAAAGGCAGTGGAAACAGTGACTTTGAATATTTTTTAAAGCAGAGGTAGATAGATGCTTGATATGCAAGTGGGTGACTGGTTATTGGGGGTAGGCGGGAATGTGGATTGAGGTTACAATCAAACCAGCTATGATCTTATTGAATGGTGGAGCAGGCTCGAAGGGCCAAGTGGCCTACTCCTGCTCCTAATTGGTATGTTTTATGTTCGTATGACAAGTCCCCAGGATTAGATGGCCTGCATACTAGGGCCTTAAAGTATGTAGCTGCAGAGATAGTGTAGGCATTGATTATAATCTTCCAAAATTCCTTAGATTCTGGATGGATCCCAGCGGATTCGAAAATAGAAAATGTAACACATTTGTTCAAGAAAGGAGGGAAACAAAAAACAGGAATCTATAGGCCAGTTAGCCTAAAATCAGTCATAGGGAATTGCTGGAATCCATTGAAAAGGAGGTTATAGCAGCATACCGAGAAAATCATCACGGGATCAGACAGAATCAACATGGTTTTGTGAAAGGGTAATCACATATAACTAATATATTTAAGCTTTTGAGGAAGTGACAAACAAGGTGAATAAAGGGGCATCTGTAGATGTGGTGCATTTGGATTTCCAAAAGGCACGGGATAGGGGGTAACATATTGGCATGGATAAAGGATTGGTTAGCTAACAGGAAACAGAGACGAGGGATAAATGGGTCTTTTTGTGTTGGAAAACAGTAACTGGTGAAGTACTACAGGGATCAGTGCTGGGGCCTCAACTATTTACAGTCTGTATCAATGACTTGGGTGCAGGGACAGGATGTGTGGTCGCTAAATGTGCCGATGACAGCAAGATGGGAAGGAAAGTAAGTCGTCAAGAGGGGGCAAATAGTTTACAAAGGCATATAAATAGGTTAAGTGAGATCGGCAAAAACCTGGCAGATGGGGTATAATGTGATAAAATGTGACGTTGTCTACTTTGGCAGGAAGAATAAAAAAGCAGTATACTATTTAAATGTAGAAAGCGTGCAGAGCTCGGTGGTACAGAGGGATCTGAGTGTCCTGGTACATAAATCAGAAAGAGTTAGTATACAGGGACAGCAAGTGATTAGAAAGGCAAATGGAATGTTAGTGTTTATTTCAAAGGGAATCGTGTATAAAAGTGGGAAGTTTTACTGCAGCTGCGCAGGGCTTTGGCGAGAATTCATCAGGTGTACTGTGTACAGTTTTAGTCTTCTTATTTGATAAAAATAATATAATTGCATTCGAGGCAGGTAAGGCAACGTTCACTCGAATCATTCAGCGAGTGGAGGGCTGATTTTATGAAGAAAGGTTGAAAAGGTTGTGCTATAGCCATTGTATTATGAAAGAACAAGAGGTGATCAGAGTGAAACATGGAAGATCCTGAGTGGACTTGATCGAGCCGATACCGGGAAGATGTTTCCTCGTGTGGGGAGACTGGAACCATGGGATGCAATATAAAAATAAGAGTTCAGCCATGTTAAGCCATGCTCTTATCGAATGTTGGAGCAGGCTCAAAGAGCCGAATTGGTTACTCGTGTTTCAGAGTCCCATGTTCCTATGTCCAGCAACGCCTCAATGTTAATATTCTCACTCGTGTGATCAATATCTCCATGGCCTCACCCCTCTGTGTCTCTCCCTGACCACACATTGCATCTCTCCAGCTCCAAAGGTGCTGCGGAAGTTTGGATCCATAAAATTGTGTGAACTGCACTGCCAGTCACATCAGCACATTGTACAGGACACCCAGGCTGGCCGGGGTGATAGCGTGGGTGTAACGTGTATGTGTCTGTAACGTGAGGAGGGTCTGAATATGGTGTCAAGCAGATATTCCGACAGCTTTGATGTACGTCTTTGAAACTTGGTCTGTGCATGTCCACTGACCATCTGTGTTAGTCACTCTCAGCTGAACATACATTCAGCAGCACGAGGAACCCCCTCTAGTGTTATTTAAAAGAACCAGGCATCCAGCTTACAGGTGAGGGGCCTTTGACTTACTTCTGCTATTCTAAGGTTAGTGGAGATGCTGTGTACAGTTTTCTGAAGGTTGTGTAGTGAGCTGCTGCAGACATTCAGGGAGGCCAGAGGATTTGGTGACCCAACTCTGGACGAGGTATGGGGACTGTAACATGATCAACAAATGGAGCAGAGGCTGCAGAGAGGGGATGCTCTGTAAAGAGGGAGAAGGAGGGGTATCTGCCCTACCCACCCCAGGTTTTCCAAGAACAAAAAGAGCAGTGGTCCTAATACAAAGCCCTGGGGAACACCACTGTATACTCCCATCGAGTCTGAACAACAACCTTTCACCACTTCACTCTGTTTTCTGTTCTTTAGCCAGTATTAAATATTTGGAAGACTGAAATCATTGCTTTCACTCCCCACTCCAACTTTGTTCCCTTGCTATTGATTCCATTCCTCTCCCTGCCAACAGTTTGAGATTAAGACAGTCTGTTTGCAACCTTGGTGTCACATTTCACCACAAAATGATCGTTAACCTCATTTTCTGGATATCATTACAGCCGCCTATTTCCACCTTAGTAACATCACCCGACTTCACCCCTGTCTCAGTCCATCTGCAGCTGAAACCTCATTCATGCCTTCGTCACCTCTCGATGTGATTATTCTTACTCACTCCTGGCTGATCTCCCACATTCTACTCTCTGTAAACCTGAGGTCATCCAAAACTCTGCTGCCCATGCCTTAGTTCACACCAAGTCAGTTTCGTCTATCACTGACTGACATTGTCTCCCGGTTAAGCAATGTCTTGATTTTAAAATTCTCCACCTTGTTTCCATATCCCTCCATGGCCTCATCCCTCCCTACCTCTGGTATCTCCTCCATCACCACAACCCACTGAGATATCTGTGCTCCTCTAATTCTGGTCTCTTGTGCATCCCTGATTTTAATCACTGCACCACTGGCGGCCGTGCCTTCAGCTGCCGGGGCCCTAAGCTGTGTAATATCTTCCCTACACCTCTTCACCTCTCCACATCGCTTTCCTCCTTTTAGACACTCCTTAAACCCTACCTCTTTGACTAAGCTGTTGGTCATCTGACCTAATATCTCCTGTAGTGTCTCAGCGTTATACTTTGCTTCTTAATGCTCCTGTGAAGCACCTTGGGATGTTTTACAATGTTAAAGGCATTATATAAATATAAGTTGTTGTTGTTGAATTTTGTCAGACATGATTTTTCATGAGCATATCCATGTTGCTAGCCAGTTAGTATCCACTGTTTTTCCAAGTAACAAATATTTTTCTCCTGGGTTGTCACCTCTACATTTTCCCCCAGTGGTGACACTAGTATGTTTGGTTAATAATTGTAGGGTTTCTGCTATCTCTCCTTTTTTAAACAGGTTGCAACATTTGCAACCGTCAAGTCCTCTGTCACCACTCCCATATCCAAGGAGAATTGAATGATTCTGGCCAGTGCCTCTGCTATTGCCACCATTCCTTCCCTCAGCAACCCTCATACATCCCATCCAGACTGGGTAAATGTTCAACTTTATTGTGATACAGAAAGTGCCTGGATTGAAAGTGGTTAACTGAACCTGTTTGTTCAGTGACTGTAATTAATGTCAGTCTCCATGGATCCTAATTGTGTCACTGGCGGGTTTCCATCTTCTATTAAAATGGGACTCCTTTCAATGTGTGATCCCATACTGTGAACTGGAGCATAACCCGGGCACTAACATTGGTCAGCGGCTCCAGAGAGATGGAGAGGATGGATCAGAATCTGGGAACAATAGATTGGAATGTTACAACAATGGATCAGAATCTGGGAACAATAGATTGGAATGCTACAACAATGGACAGGGGTCTATCCTGGGATATCTACATTCTTTCTACATATTATGATTGGTTCTCATTAAACTCGCGATTCCATCATGCACTTAAGATTATTCAATACATTTACTATCCCATTCTCGCTATTGTTGGTGTCCCTGGTAAGTCTCGCTCTCTCTCTCTGTCCAGCTATTAATTCTATAAATGGTTTTTAACTGCATTACTGCTCCTGTCATTTACTCTACCCTGCTTGCTGCTGTTATTATTCTTGGTGAATATCTCCAACTATTAGCTCTATAAACCATTGCAAATAGTCTTTCAGTTTTTGTCATTTACTGTCTCATCTTTGCTTCTGCTGCTGTTTCTATTTCCAGCCAGGAGATCTCTGAAATACGGTTCTGTAATGTACCTTCGGGAAGCCGGAAGCCGGTGTCATTGGTTTCCATACAAACTCCATCCCCTATCTGTCAAACTCATCCCCCACCCTGGCTAATGTCTGAGGCTGAACCAGACTGTATACAACCTCTGTGTTCGAAATAAACCTGAGATGAGTTCATCTCCATATTCTCTCCATCATTAACCGTCCCGACTCCCACCTCTGTAATATCACATGTCTCCAGCTCTGCCTCAGACCACCTGCTGCATAAACCCTCATCTGTACCTTTGTTAAATCCACATTTGACTATTCCAACTCTATCCTGGTCACCTCCCAGTTATAAAACTCCATAAACCACAGATCATCCAGAACTCTGCTGCCTGTATCCTAACTCACACCAAATCCCGATCACCCACCATCTCTGTGCTCACTGATCTACATTGAGTCCCGGTCTGACAGCACCTTATTTGTAATATTCTCATTTTTGTGTATGAATCTCTCCATGGCTCGCCCCTCCAATTAATCCCATTCCCCTGTCCATATTCCATATTCTTGAAAATCTTTATGTCCAATTTCCTTCATAAAGTGAGTTGTTTTAAATCCCTATCTTCCCCTGCTGCGATTTTCTATCTATGGCCCCGCTGGTGCCAACGCTATGGTAACCTGGTTTCATAAAATGACGTGAATTGCACAGCCGGCTACTTCTAGCGTGGTCAGCACAGTGCCCCATGCTGGACAGGGCTCTCGTGTGGTCAGCACAGTGTCCCATGCTGGACAGGGCTCTAGTGAGGGCAGCGCAGTGCCCCATGATGGACAGGGCGCTAGTGTGGTCAGTACAGTGCCCCATTCTGGCCACGCTCTAGTGTGGTCAGCACAGTGCCCCATGCTGGGCAAGGGTCTAGTCCTGTTGTAACATGCATGTGATGCTCATATGAGGAGGGTTTGAATGTGACGTCAGTGAGCGATTCTGACAGCTTTGATGTACGTCTTTGAAACTTGGTCTGTGCATGTCCACTGACCACCTGTGTTAGTCACTCTCCGCTGAACATACATTCAGCAGCACGAGGAACCCCCTCTTGTGTTATTTAAAAGGACCAGGCATCCAGCTTACAGGTGAGGGGCTTTTGACTTACTTCTGCTATTGTTACGTTAGTGGAGGTGCTGTGGATGGTTTTCTGGAGGTTGTGTTGTGAGCTGCTGCAGACATTCAGGGAGGACAAAGGATTTGGTGACTCAACTCTGGACGAGATATGTGGACTGTAGTTAGAGTGTCTCTTGGTCTGTAGCACGAACAACAAATGTGGCAGAGGCTGCAGATAGGGGAAGCTCTGTAAAGAGTAAGGAGGAAGGGGAATCTGCCCTACCCACTCCGGGTTTTCGAAGAGCACTTTTCCTACCTACTCCTAACCCAGGAGCAGTGTGTGAGGTGACTCTGATTCAGTAATGATGTGGTCACAGAGCTGTGTCACGTCCTGTAAGACGACCTGGAGCCTCAGACCAGGGTGAGGACGTAGCTGTCAGTGGCTGTTAAGATCACAGTTTCATTGAACTTCTATGCATCTGGATCTTTCCAGGCAGGAGCAGGAGACATATCTAACATAGAGTCACAGAGAGTGATAGAGACATCTACGACACAGGAGGAGGCCATTCGGCCCCTCCGTGCCATCTCTGTGTGGAACCATTCAGTCAGTCCCACTCTCCCACTCAACCCCCTATCCCTGCAAGTTCATTTCCTTCAGGTGCCCATCCAGTTTCCTTTTGAAATCATTGATTGTCTCGGCTTCCACCACCCTCATGGGCAGTGAGTTCCAGCTCATTAACATCCACTGTGCAAAAAAGCTCTTCCTCATATTCCCACTGCATCTCTTACCCAAAACCATCCATCTCTGTCCCGGAGTCCGTGTTTCATCAGTTAATGGGAACAGCTTTTCCTTGTCTATTTTATCTTCTTCTTCTTTGGCCTCCTTGTCTCGGCACACAATGGGTAAGCGCCTGGAGGTGGTCAGTGGCTTGTGAAGCAGTGCCTGGAGTGGCTTGTGAAGGCCAATTCGAGAGTGACAGACTCTTTCACAGGTGCTGCAGATAACATTGGTTGTTGGGTCTGTCCCACAGTTGGCTTATCTAATCTTACCTAAGCCTATCATAATCTTGTACACCTTTATCATACCTCTCTCATCCTCCTTTACTCCAGGAGAACAACTCCATCTTCTCCAAACTAACCTTGGAACTAACCATCCCGCTCCCCTGCCCCACCCCCAACCAACCCCCTCCCCCCAATCCCTGGAACCATTCTGGTAAATCTCCTCTGCACCCTCTCACGGACCTTCACATCCTTCCTAAAATGTGCTGACCAGAACTGGATACAGTTCTCTAGTTGGGGCCTAACCAATGCTTTATAAAATTTCAGTACAACTTCCCTGCTTTTGTATCTTTGCCTCTGATCATTAAGCCCAAGATCTTATAAGCTTTGCTTAACACTCTCCTGATATGTCATTCCACCTTTAATGATCAATGCATATAGAGCCCCAGGTCCCTCTGCTCCTGCACAATCTTTAGAACTGTCCCATTAAGTCTATATTGCTTTCCTATTCCATCTGATAAAATGCATCATCTCACACTCCTCTGTATTAAATTCCACCTGCCACTTCTCCGTCCATTCTGCTAGCCTATCTATATCCTGTTGTAGGCAGTTTGCATCATCCTCACTGTTTAACACATCTCCAAGTATGGTATCATCGGAAAATTTTGAAATTCTAATCTGAATTCCAAGATCCATCTTGTATATATATAGCAAAAAAAAAAGCAGTTGGTCCTCGCACTGACCCTTGGAAAACATCACTGTCTACCATCCTCCAGTGTGAAAAATAACCGTTCACCAGCACTCTGCCCGAACTATCTCTTCTTTGAAGGTAGCCCATTGTTCAGCTCCTGTTTTCCTGCCAAACGTTGACTCTAATTTATTCGCCGCAGCTCCATTTTTACACCGGATGACTTATTGAAGTTGACATTCTCACAGTTAATTATTCTTACTCTGGATTGCTCTTTGTCCTTTCCCATAGTCAACAAAAACCTTATGATACAATGATCACTGTCCCCTAAATGTTCTCCTACTGATACTTAATCCACTTGGGTCCAGCTCATTCGCAAGAACCAGGTCTAGCAGTGCCTCCTTTCTCGTTGGACTAGGAACATATTGTCGTTTAAAAGTTTCCTGCACACACTGTAGTAACTCCTGCCTCCCTCCACCCTTTACATTGCTACTATCCCAGTCCATATTAGGATAATGAATGTTCCCCCATTGTAACTACTCTATAATTCTTGCATCTTTCAGTAATTTTCTTGCAGATTTGTTCCTCCACATCCTTCCCATTAGCTGATGGCCTATAGACAACACCGAGCTATGTAAATGCACCTTTTTTTGTTCTTTTGCTCTATCCAAATAGATTCTGCCCTTCACCCACCTACGCACCCACCCTCCCCCACTCCCACCTCCCCATACACGTCCCCGGGACTTTCACTCTCTCCAGCACTATAATGTTCTCCTTAACCAATACCACCACTCTTACTCCTTTTCTCCCTTTCTTATTTTTCCTGAACACCTTGTATCCAGGAATATTTAACACCCAGTTCTGCCCTTCTTTGAGCCAGATCTCTGTTATAGCCACAACATCATATTTCCACATGGCAATCTGCACCTGTACCTCACCAGTCTTATTAACCACACTCCGTATTCACATACATGCACATCAACCCTGATGTAAACTTTATTACTTCCTCCCCTACTCAGACCCCAACTAATAACTTTCTAAACCCTACTATAGTGTTATCCATCTCTCCCAGTATTCTGTGCACTTTAGAATTCCTTTCTGATGTTTACTCCTGGTTTCCACACCCATGCCATTTAGTGTTAACCCTCTCCAATAGCACTAACATATCACCCTGCAAGGAAATTAGTCCAGCTCTGTTCAGGTGCAACCGTCCGGCCGGTACAGATCCCCATTCTCCAGAACTGGTCCCAGAGTCCAGAAATCTAAACCTCACCACTTCTGCAGCAACCTCCCAGCCACACATCCATCTGTACTATCCTTCTATTTCTATACTCATTCGCACGGTGTACTGGGAGTAATCCGGAGATTACTACTTTGAGAGGCTAACTTCTTTCCCAGCGCACGGAATTCTGACTGCAGGACCACCTCCCTCTTTCTGCCCAGTTCATTCGTACCGATGTGGACGATCACAGCTGGCTGTTCACCAACACCCCCTCCCCACTCCCCCCACCCCGCCCCCCCCCCCCCCCCACGCCACGTTCAGGATGCTCTGCAGCTGCTCAGTGATATCCTTGACCCTGACACCAGGGAGGAAACACATCATCCTGGATACATGTCTGCGGCCTCAGAAACGCTGGTCTGATCCCGTGACTATCGAATCTCCTGTCACTGTCAACATTGTACATTCTACTCTTCCCTGTACCTCCCCCCCCCCACCCCCCTTACAGCTGAGACAGCCGTGGTACCATGGCCTTGTCTCTGGCTGAAGTCCGCTGATAAAACATCACTTTCCTCAGTATTGAATACTGGTTGGAGTGTGAGATGCACTCTGGGGTCTCCTGTGCTCCCTCTCTGATTCGTCTTGACTGTCTGGTGATCACCCATTCCCTCTCTCCCTGCATGCCCTTATGCTGTGGGGTGACCACATCTAGAAACGTGCTCTCCACAAATCACTCAAACTCATGTATACATCACAGTGACATCCATGGTCCCACCATCTGCAGCTTGTACATCCCCACAGACAGCAGGATGAGGGAGAGGTGTGAGCTCAGCAGGTACATGAGGCAGGAACATAGCACCTTCCTGAATTCTCTCGGTGATGCCGGATGCTACGAGCTCTGTCACAATTGTTCCCATGAGGGGGAGAACCATCTCCTCCCTCAGGCTCAGGGGATGAAGGTAAGCCTGGTCCCCGCTGGTTCAATGCTGCTCCCTGTGATTATCGGCCACCTTGTCCTGTAAGAGAGAGGGCAGAAAGTCAGTGATTGTTTTGCAATGTGTTTGGGTGATGTGCCTGTCATAACTGGATAGCTGGTGGTATGCGAAGGCAGTGAGAGGTGGATGTGAGGCTGGTATCAGTGGAAGGTGTGTGAGGGTGAGGTGGAGTATGTGAATGTTAGGTGTGAGTCCTGAGTGTTCGGGACTGTTGATGGGTGAGTGATGGGGTTGTGATACATTGAGCAGTGTGAGAGGTTGGTGGTTTTGGGGGTAGGAGACGCCATGTGGAGATGAATTCACTGACGTTGACCACCCGTGTGAGCTCATTAAACTTCTCTGGCACCGCTGCCAGGTCCTCAGGGCCAGACATCTTGCATTGACCTCCCTGGCCACCTGCTCCCATTCCCTGCGGAGTGCGTTTCTTGAGGGTCTCCACCCCACCCCACAGAAACATGGCCTCTCTTCTCCTGTCACCCACCATGACTAAGGCCTCCAGCACCACATCCGTGAACCACAGAGCCCTTTCTCTGTCTTAGTATTCCATCTACCTTTTCTCCAATTGCAGCATTCATAGTCAGCAGCAGCAGCCTACTGTGATTTAGTGCAGCTACCCTTTAAGGGGGACAGACTGCCTTTAAGGGCTCAATCCTGTCTGAAACATGTGCTAGACTCAGACCCAGTTAGGTCTCCTGTTCAGTGTGCAGACAGACAGCAGTGCGGGTCACACTGGGCGGCCCGTAGAATTAATGGAAATGAGGAGGCCGCAGGAATTTTGCGTCACCTGCCTCAACAGGAATGGGCATGGGCAGCTCATGACCCTTCTGCCCAAAAACCGATGCAAACCCGGTTTTCTCTCTCTTTCTATTTTCCTTTCCCCCTTTCTCACTCTCTCTCCCTTTACTCTGTCTCCTGCTCACAGAATTAGAGACAGATGCAGCACAGAAGGAGGCTGTTCGGCCCTTTGTGTTAGTGCTGTCTCTTTGAAAGAGCTGTCTAATTATTACTACTCTCCTCCTTTTTCCCCAGACTAAATTCTCTTTTGAAAGATATTATTGAATCTGCTTCCATCATGTTTTCAGGCAGTGAATTCCAGATCCCAACAACTCGCTGTGAAGGAAAATTCTCCTCATTTCACCTCTGGTTCTTTGTCAATTACCTTCAACCTGTGTCTTCTTAATACTGAACTTTCTGACACAGGAAACAGTTTCACATTAATTACCCTATCAAAACCCTTCATGATTTTGAATTCTAGATTATATCTCCCCTTACCCTTCACTGCTCTAAAGAGTACAATCCCAGCTTTTCCAATCTCTCCACGTAACTGAATTCCCAGATCCCTGGTACAATATGTTTCAAATTCTGCTATTCCATGTGTCATGTACTGGGATATGCTGTAGTGTTTTATATATATTTAACATAACTTCCCAGTTTTGTTTTCTGTGCCTCTATTTATAACGCCCAGGATCTCATACGCTTTATTAACTGCTTTGTTAACCCCTCCTGTGACCTTCAAGGATTTACACATAAACTCCCCAGGTATCTCTGTTCTTGCACTCCCTTTACAGTTGTAACATGTAACTTGTGTTGTCTCTCCACATACATCCTTCTAAAATGTATTACCTCACATCTCTGCTGTGACAATTCAAATTTGAGAAGATTGAAGACATTGTTTTCAGTCCTTGCTCCAAACTTCATTCCCTAGCTACCGACTTCATCCCTCTCCCTGGCAATTGTGTGACACTAAACCAGACTGTTCACACCTTGGTGTCATATTTGACCCCGAGATGACCTTCTGACCACATCTACACACCTTCACTAAAACAGCCTATCTGCACCTAGAAAATCATGGAAAAGTCATTTAAAAAATCATAGAATGCTGACAACACAGAAAGAGGCCACTTAGCCCATTGTGTCTCTGCTGCCCAAAAAATGACCTCCCCAGCCGAATCCCACCTTGCAGCATTTGGTCCCTTGCTCTGCAGATTAAATCACTTGAGGTGTAGCAGGTACATTTAAAATCTACCCTTTCAGAAAGTGAGTTCCAGACCCCGCCCCACCACACTCTGGGTGATTTTTTTCCTCATCTCCCCTCTACTTTTTCTACCAATCATTTAAATCAATGCCCTCTTGTCACTGATCTCTTTGCTAAGGTGAACAGACGCTTCAACCCCACTCTATCCAGAGCCCCTCAAAATTATGTACATTTCAATCAGATCTGCCCTCAGCCTTCTCTGTTGCAAGGAGAACAACCCCAGCCTATCCAATCTTTCCTCAAAGCTGCATTTTCCCAGTCCCAGCAACATGTTTGTAAATCTCCTCTGTACCCTCTCTCGTGCAGTTACATCCTTTCTGTAATGAGGTGACCAGAACTGCACACATTACTCAAGTTGTGGCCTAACCAATGATTTATGCAGTTCCAGCAGAACCTCCCTGCTCGTATATTCAATACCTCGGCTAATAAGGGAAAGGATTCCATATGACCTCTTAACCACCTTATCGAGCTGTCCTGCTACATTCAGCTATCTGTGGGCATTCACTCTAAGGTCTGTCACTTCCTCTACACTTCTCAGTATTCTCCCAGTAATCGTGCATTCCTTTGCCTTATTTGACCTCCCCAAATGCATCATATCGCACTCATCCAGCCTGAATTCAATTTGCCACTTCTCTGCCCATCTGACCAGTCCATCAATAACTTCCTGCAGTGTACAGCTATCCTCCTTGCAATCTACCACACGGTCAATCTTTGTATCGTCTGCAAACTTCTTGATTATGCCCCTACCTTTACTTCCAAATCGTTAATGTATGCGACATAAAGCAGGGGTCCCAGTACTGAGCTGTGTGGAATTTGCTTTTTTTTATTCATTCGTGGGATTTGGGCGTCACTGCCTGGGCCTGTATTTATTGCACATCCCTCATTGCCCTTGAACTGAGTGGCTTGTGAGGCCATTTAATAGTCCATCACATTGTTGTGGGTCTGGAGTCACATGTGGCCAGACCAGGTAAGGACAGCAGATCTCCTTCCCTAAAGGACATTAGTAAACCAGATGGGCTTTTCAAACAATCGACAATGGTTTCATGGTCACCATTCGAGTCGCTGTTTAATTCCAGAACGATTAATTGATTTCAAATTTCATTATGTGTCATGGTGGGATTCGAATCCACGTCCCCAGAGTGTTAACCTGGGTTTGCTGGATTTACAAGTGCAGTGACATTGCCACTACACCACTGCCTCCACTAAATGCTGCTGGAAACATCCGTCCAGTCGCGAAAACGCCTGTCAACAATAACTCTTTCTTTCCTGTCACTGAGCTAATTTTGCATCCGCCTTGCTGCATTTTCCTGGATCCCCTAGAATTTTATTTTTAACAAGTCTGCTATGTGCGCCCTTGCCTAAAAGTCATGCTAAAATCCAAGTAGACCGCATCAACTACATTAACCTCATCTATCGTCCTTGTTACTTCATCAAAATAATCTTGCAAGTTAGTCAGACACAATCTTGCCTTAACACATCTATGGTGATTATCCCTGAAAAACCTGTGCCTTTCTAAGTGACAGTTTATCCTGTCTCTCAGAATAGATTACAATAATTTTCCCACTCTGAGGTTAGACTGACTGGTCTGTAGTTATTCGGTCTATCCTTCGCTCCCTTTTTAAACAGTGGTTCAATGTTAGCAGTTCTCCAATCCTCCATCACCACACCTGTATCCAGTGAGAACTGGAAAATCATGGACATACCTTTGGTTATTCCTTCTGTTGCTTCTTTTAACAACCTGGGGTACATTTCATCACGCCATGGTGATGTATCAACTTTCAATGAGGCTAATTCCATTAGTAATTCCTCTCTGCCGATGTTTATCACATCCAATAATTCACACTCCTCCTCCTTAACTACAATATCTGCACCGTTCCCCTCTTTTGTGAAGACAGACACAAAGTATTCATTAAGAACCATGTCAGTAACTACTGTCCCTACACATAGGTTACCTTATCGGTCATTAATGGGCTCTGCTCTCTCCTCAGTTGTCTCTTAGCCTTAATGTATTGAAAGAAAAAACATACATGGGTTCACCTTGATTTTGCTTGCCAATATTTTTTTAATGATCTGTCCTTTATGTCGTAAATTCCTTTTTGATATCAGCCTTCCACTTTCTATACTCCTCTTGTTTTTCTGTTGTATTGAGTTCTCGGTGTGGGACATAAGCTTGCCATTCTTGCTGTATCTTACCCTGTAGGCTCCTTGACATCCATGGAGCTGGGGAATGAGACTGACTTGATTCATCTGCAAACCACTGGCACGGACTCGATGAGTTGAAATGTCCCATTCTGTGCCAGAATTGATTATGCCTCGATGACTCTATGACATGGGTATTCTATTACAACAACTTTCCTATACTGGGAAAGTTTATAAAGGACTGGGCAGTATCACCCTATTAAACCCCGTGATGTAAGTGAAATGTTTGATGCCCCAGAAGATGGTTAACAAATGTCCTTCACAAACAGAGTAAATCAGTTCAGCCCCACTCACAATTCTGGAGTCATTCACAATGGGGAGTAGTTTCTCCTGGTTTTTACTACATAGGACAGCATCCAGGCTTTTCACTGTGTCCCCCACCTCCATGTGGAAAGTCTTGTCAGGGTTAGGTGAGATAAGACACGTTGCCTGGGCGACAGATTTCTTCAATTGTGTTACTGCTTCTGTGCTCACTTCAGTCCAACCGGGTTAAATCTGGTCATCACCATCATTAGGTGGTTCATAAAGAGGAGTCACAGTCTCTGCAAATCGAGGGATGAGGGTCCACTGATACCCCATCAGTCTGAGGATAGGACACAGGGCAGTCTTTGAGGTGGACAGGGCTAGACACTGGATGAGGGTCCACTGAAACACCACCAGCCTGAGGTTAGGACACAGAGCAGTCTTTGAGGTGGACAGGGCTAGACACTGGATGAGGGTCCACTGAAACCCCACCAGCCTGAGGATAGGACACAGAGCAGTCTTTGAGGTGGACAGGGGTAGACACTGGATGAGGGTCCACTGAAACCCCACCAGCCTGAGGATAGGAAACAGAGCAGTCTTTGAGATGGACAGGGGTAGACACTGGATGAGGGTCCACTGATACCCCACCGGTCTGAAGATAGGACACAGAGCAGTCTTTGAGGTGGACAGGGGTAGACACTGGATGAGGGTCCACTGAAACCCCACCAGCCTGAGGAAAGGACACAGAGCAGTCTTTGAGGTGGACAGGGGTAGACACTGGATGAGGGTCCACTGATACCCACCAGCCTGAGGATAGGACACAGAGCAGTCTTTGAGGTGGACAGGGCTAGACACTGAATGAGGGTCCACTGAAACCCCACCAGCCTGAGGATAGGACACAGAGCAGTCTTTGAGGTGGACAGGGGTAGACACTGGATGAGGTTCCACTGAAACCCCACCAGCCTGAGGATAGGACACAGGGCAGTCGTTGTGGTGGACAGGGGTAGACACTGGATGAGGGTCCACTGATACCCCACCAGCCTGAGGATAGGACACAGAGCAGTCTTTGAGGTGGACAGGGGTAGAACCTGGATGAGGGTCCGCTGATACCCCACCAGCCTGAGGATAGGACACAGGGCTGTCTTTGAGGTGGACAGGGGTAGACACTGGATAAGGGTCCACTGAAACCCCACCAGCCCGAGGATAGGACACAGGGCAATCATTGAGGTGGACAGGGGTAGACACTGGATGAGGGTCCACTGAAACCCCACCAGCCTGAGGATAGGACACAGAGCAGTCTTTGAGGTGGACAGGGCTAGACACTGAATGAGGTTCCACTGAAACCCCACCAGCCTGAGGATAGGACACAGAGCAGTCTTTGAGGTGGACAGGGGTAGACACTGGATGAGGTTCCACTGAAACCCCACCAGCCTGAGGATAGGACACAGGGCAGTCTTTGTGGTGGACAGGGGTAGACACTGGATGAGGGTCCGCTGATACCCCAACAGCCTGAGGATAGGACACAGGGCGGTCTTTGAGGTGGACAGGGGTAGACACTGGATGAGGGTCCACTGAAACCCCACCAGCCTGAGGATAGGACACAGGGCAGTCTTTGTGGTGTACTGGGGTAGACACTGGATGAGGATCCATTGATACCCACTAGCCTGAGGATAGGACACTGAGCAGTCTTTGAGATGGACAGGGGTAGACACTGGATGAGGGTCCACTGATACCCCACCAGTCTGAAGATAGGACACAGGGAAGTCTTTGTGGTGTACTGGGGTAGACACTGGAATAGGGTCCACTGATACCCCACCCGCTTGAGGATAGGACACAGAGCAGTCTTTGAGGTGGACACGGGTAGACACTGGATGGACTCGACCTGGTGTTGGTCTGGGCTGATGCTGGATGATGCAATCTGGACAGCTGGAACGGTAACACGATGTTAAAATGTGTCTACTTCAACGCCAGGAGTATCCAGAATAAGGTGGGTGAGCTTGCAGCATGGGTTGGTGCCTGGGATCTCGATGTTGTGGCCATTTCGGAGACATGGGTAGAGCAGGGACAGGAATGGATGTTGCGGGTTCCGGGATTTAGATGTTTCACTAAGAACAGAGAAGATGGTAAAAGTGGGGGGGGGGGGGTGTGTGGCATTGTTAATCAAGGAAAGAATTACAGCGGCAGAAAGGACGTTTGAGGACTGAGGTAGTCTGGGCCGAGGTTGGAAACAGGAGAGGAGAGGTCACCCTGTTGGGAGTTTTCTATAGACCTCCAAATAGTTCCAGAGATGCAGAGGAAAGGATAGCAAAGATGATTCTTGACAGGAGCGAGAGCAACAGGGTAGTGGTTATGGGGGACTTGAACTTTCCAAATATTGACTGGAAATACTATAGTTCGAGTACTTTGGATGGGTCTGTTTTTGTCCAGTGTGTGCAGGAGGGTTTTCTGACACAGTGTGCAGACAGGCCAACCAGGGGCGATGCCACATTGGATTTGGAACTGGGTAATGAACCCGGCCAGGTGTTAGATTTAGAAGTTGGTGAGCACTTCGGTGATCGTGATCACAATTCGGTTAGGTTTACCTTAGCGATGGGCAGGGACAGGTATATACAGCAGGGCAAGAATTATAGCTGGGGGAAAGGAAATTATGATGCGATTAGGCAAGATTTAGGATGCAGAGGATGGGGAAGGAAACTGCAGGGGATGGGTACAATCGAAATGTGGAGCTTATTCAAGGAGCAGCTACTGCGTGTCCTTGATAAGTATGTACCTGTCAGGCAGGGAGGAAGTTGTCGAGCGAGGGAGCCGTGGTTTACTAAAGAAGTTGAAGAGCTTGTCAAGAGGAAGAAGAAGGCTTATGTTTGGATGAGACGTGAAGGCTCAGTTAGGGCGCTTGAGAGTTACAAGCTAGCCAGGAAGGATCTAAAGGGAGAGATAAGAAGAGCAAGGAGAGGACACGAGAAGTCATTGGTGGATAGGATCAAAGAAAACCCTAAGGCTTTCTATAGGTGTATCAGGAATAAAAGGATGACTCGAGATAGGTTAGGGCCAATCAAGGACAGTAGTGGGAAGTTGTGTGTGGAATCGGAGGAGATAGGGGAAGTGTTAAATGAATATTTTTCGTCATAATTTACAGTGGAGAAAGAAAATGTTGTCGAGGAGAATACTGAGATAAGACTACTAGGCTAGATGGGATTGAGGTTCACAAGGAGGAGGTGTTAGCAATTTTGGAAAGTGTGAGAATAGATAAGTCCCCTGGGCCAGATGGGATTTATCCTAGGATTCTCTGGGAAGTCAGGGAGGAGATTGTAGAACCTTTGTCCTTGATTTTTATGCCGTCATTGTCGACAGGAATAGTGCCGGAAGACTGGAGGATAGCAAATGTTGTCCCCTTGTTCAAGAAGGGGAGTAGAGACAGCCCTGGTAATTATAGACCTGTGAGCCTTACTTTGGTTGTGGGTAAAATGTTGGAAAAGGTTATAAGAGACAGGATTTATAATCATCTTGAAAAGATTAAGTTCATTAGAGATAGTCAGCACGGTTTTGTGAAGGGTAGGTTGTGCCTCACAAACCTTATTGAGTTTTTTGACAAGGTGAACACACAGGTGGATGAGGGTAAAGCCGTGGATGTGGTCTATATGGATTTCAGTAAGGCGTTTGATAAAGTTCCCCACGGTAGGCTATTGCAGAAAATACAGAAGTATGGGATTGAAGGTGAATTAGTGCTTTGGATCAGAAATTGGCAAGCTGAAAGAAGACAGAGGGTGGTGGTTGATGGCAAATGTTCATCCTGGAGTATAGTTTCTAGTGGTGTACCGCAAGGTTCTGTTTTGGGGCCACTGCTGTTTGTCATTTTTATAAATGACCTGGATGAGGGTGTAGAAGGGTGGGTTAGTAAATTTGCGGATGACACGAAGGTCGGTGGAGTTGTGGATCGTGCCGAAGGATGTTGTCGGTTCCAGAGGGACATAGATAGGCTGCAGAGCTGGGCTGAGATGTGGCAAATGGAGTTTAATGCGGAAAAGTGTGAGGTGATTCACTTCGGAAGGAGTAACAGGATTGCAGAATACTGGGCTCATGGGAAGATACTTGGTAGTGTAGATGAGCAGAGAGATCTTGGTGCCCAGGTACATAAATCCCTGAAAGTTGCCACCCAGGTTAATAGAGCTGTTAAGAAGGCATATGGTGTGTTAGCTTTTATTAGTTGGGGGATCGAGTTTAGGAGCCACGAGGTCATGCTGCAGCTGTACAGAACTCTGGTGCGGCCGCACCTGGAGTATTGCGTGCAGTTCTGGTCACCGCATTATAGGAAGGATGTGGAAGCTTTGGAAAAGGTGCAGAGGATATTTCCTAGGATGTTGCCTGGTATGGAGGGAAGGTCTTATGAGGAAATGCTGAGGGACTTGAGGTTGTTTTCGTTAGAGAGAAGGAGGAGAAGAGGTGACTTAATGGAGACATATAAGATAATCAGAGGGTTGGACAGGGTGGATAGTGAGAGCCTTTTTCCTCGGATGGTGATGGCAAACACGAGGGGACATAGCTTTAAGTTGAGGGGTGATAGATATAGGACAGATGTGAGAGGTAGTTTCTTTACTCAGAGAGTAGTAAGGGCGTGGAACGCCCTGCCTGCAGCAGTAGTAGACTCGCCAACTTTAAGGGCATTTAAGTGGTCATTGGATAGACATATGGATGAAAATGGAATAGTGTAGGTCAGATGGTTTCACAGGTCGGCGCAACATCGAGGGCCGAAGGGCCTGTACTGCGCTGTCATGTTCTATGTTCTATGTACACCAGCTGGGCCTTCGTGGATGGTCTTTTAGTCCAGCTCACAAAGTAACTGGAGTAGTTCCTTTAAAAGGGTTAAATGTATAGACATGGTCTGTGGTGATGAGGAGGAGATCAGCGACATATTGCAGCAAGCAGAAAGACTGTGAAAGGCTCATAAGGGCCCCGGCCATACGTTTGGGGAAAATAGTGGGGTTATTGTGGAACCCCTTGTGACAGACATGTCCAGGGGTATCTCTGGTCCTCAGAAGTGAATGTGAATTTAAATTGTTTCTCGAGTTTTACTGGGCCAAATCGGGCAGTTAGTAGTAAATATCTCTTTGTGAACTACACCCTGGTATAACAGTGACCTGATGGTGGCTGGAATATAAGATATAATCTTAACTCGGTAAGAATACTTTTTCATGGAGCATGCAATGGTCAGTTAATTTCTTCAACTCTGCTCATGTTTCCACAGTCATCTTTATGGGTTGTGGATACACTCGACACCGACTCGAGAATCGCCTGTACCTCGGGGTGATCAGAGGTTTCTGGTTCCCAGTCCTCTGATATTTTATTTATGAATATTGAGGGTGCACTGGACACCAGAGTCGGGGTATGTTTTCATGTTCTACAATATACAAATATAGGGATAATCAATTACTGCTGATAATCTTTGAGCACATTACTGCCCAGTAGTCCCTGTCCATTGTGCAGGATCATATAAAAGGGAGTCAGGACTTTGAAATGAACTCTGTTCCCTCTCCTATACCACTGTAAGATCTGATCTCGGGTCACAGTTTAACCAAAAGTTGGTCCAACAGTCGCAAGCAGTTTATTGCAAGGAAACTATTGGAAAAACAAATCGGAGGGGCAGGATTAATGTCCACTTGGAGAGGCACGGATTAATTAGAGATCGACAGCAGGGCTTTGTCAGGGGGTGATGCTGTCCAACTAACTTGATTAATTCTTTTCGAAGCAGTGACTTGATGTGTAGATGAGGGTAAAGCAGTTGATGTAGTCTACATTGACTTTTGTAAGGCTTTGATCTGGTCCTGCATGGGAGATTGGTTAAGAAGAATTGCCCATGAGATCCAGGGCAATTTGGCAAATTGCATCCAAAATTGGTTTAATGTTTTTGTGAGTGGAAGCCTGTGATCACTGGTGTACCACCGGGATCGGTGCTGGGACCCTTACTGTTTGTAGAGTGCATTAATGATTTAGACGTGAATATAGCAGGTGTGATCAGTAAGTTCGCAGATGACACTAAAATTGGTTGGGTTGTAAATCGTGAGGAGTAAAGCCTTAGATTACAGAATGATATAGCTGGTCTGGTAAAATGGGTGGCGCAGTGGCAAATGGAGTTTAATCCTGAGAAGTCTGAGGTGATCTCCTTTGGGAGGACTAACAAGGCAAGGAAATATACAATGGCTGGTAGGACCCGAGGAAGTACAGAGGGACAGAGGGACCTTGGTGTACTTGTCCCGAGATCACTGAAGGCAGCAGCACATGCAGATAAGGTGGTTAGGAAGGCATGTGGGATACTTTCCTGTACCAGCTGAGGCATAGACTTTAAGAGCAGGGAGGTTATGATGAAGCTATGAAGCTGTATAAAACGCTATTTAGGCCACAGCTGGAGTACTGTGTACAGTTCTGTTTGCCGCACTATAGGAAGGATGCGATTGCACTGAGAGGGTGCAGAATAGATTCACCAGGATGTTGCCTGGGCTGGAGCATTTCAGCTATGAAGAGAGACTGAAAAGGCGAGGGTTATTTTCCTTAGAGCAGAGAAGGCTGAGGGGGACTTAATTGAGATAGACAAAATTCTGAGGGGCTTCGATAGGTTATATAGGAAGAAACCTTTTCTTTCTTCTTAGCTGAGAGGTCAATAACCAGGGGACATTGATTTAAGGTTAGGGGCAGGAGGTTTAGAGTGGATTTGAGGAAACGAATTTTCACCCAGAGGGTGGTTCGCTTCTGGAACCCACTGCCTGAAGAGGTGGTGGAGGCAGGAAACCTTACTACATTTAAGAAGTATCTAGATGAGCACTTGAAACGCCACAGCATACAAGGCTACAGGCCCAGTGCTGGAACTGGGATTAGAATAGTTAGGTGTTTGATGGCCAGAACAGACATAGTAGGCCAAAGGGCCTGTTTCTCTGCTGCATTTCTCTACATCTGTATGACTCTATTGAGGAGTAACAGTTCAAATACAGCACAACATCAGAATAAACATAGTAGACATACGACCTGTGGCAGATGAGAAAGGCTTTCTGGCAATGGATCAGATGTTAGAAGCTATTATTAAAGACTCTATAGCAGGGCACGTAGAAAACTTCAAGGTAATCAGGCAGAGTCAACATGGTTTTGTGAAAGGGAAATGATGTTTAACCAATGTATTGGAGTTCTTTGAAGAAGTAACATGCAGTGTGGATAAAGTGGAACTGATGGATGCACTGGACATAGATTACCAGAAGGCATTTGATAAGGTACCACATCAAACGTCATTGTGGAAAATAAAAACCAATGGTGTAGGGGGTTAACATATTGACATAGATAGAAGATTGGCTAGCTAACAGGGAACAGAGAGCAGGCATACATGGGTCATTTTCTGATTGGCAAGATACAACGAGTGGTGTGTCACAGGGATTATTGCTGGGGCCTGAACTTTTTACAATTTATATAAATGATTTTGATGACTGGAACGAAGGTATGGTTGTAAAATTTGCAAATGACTCAAAGATAGGTATGATGGTAAGTTCTGAAGAGGACATAAGGCGGCGACAAAGGGATATAGATAGGTTAAGTGTGTGAGCAAAGATATAACAAATGGAGTAGAATGTGAGAAGAGGTGAAATTGTCCATTTTGGCTGGAAGACTTGTCTGTTAACTCGAGACTTGACTATTCTAATACACTCCTGGCTGCTCTCCCACATTCTACTCTCTGTAACCTTGTGGTCATCCAAAACTCTGGTGCCATCTTCTAATTTACACCAAATTCAATTCACCCAACATCCCTGTGCTCAGTGACCTACATTGGCTCTTGGTCCAGTAACACCTCAATTTTAATATTCTCACTCATGTGATCAAATCCCTCCATGTCCTCACCCCTCTGATTATCCCAATCCCCTGTCCATTTCCAATATTCGTGAATCTTGTTCATCTTAAAGTCTTTTTCGAATTCCCTTTTTAAAGTGAGTTTCTTTCTATCTGTCTATCTGCCTGACCGCACATTTCATCTCTCCAGCTCCACTGGTGCTGTGGAGGTTTGGATCCATAAAAAGGTGTGAGCTGCACGGCCGGTCACATCCAACACATTGTACAGGACACCCAGGCTGACCGGGGTGCTCGAGTGGGTGTAACATGTGTGTGTCTGTCGCGTGAGGAGGGAATTGAATGTGAGGTCAATCAGCCATTCAGGCAGCTTTGATGTACGCCTTTGAAACTTGGTCCACTGACCACCTGTGTTAGTCATTCTCAGCTGAACACACATTCAGCAGCAGGAGCAACCCCTCTAGTGTTATTGAAAAGGACCAGGAATCCGACTTACAGGTGAGGGGCTTTTGACTTACTTCTGCTATTGTAAAGTTAGTGGAGGTGCTGTGGATGGTTTTCTGGAGGTTGTGTTGTGAGCTGCTGCAGGCATTCAGGGAGGACAGAGGATTTGGTGACCCAACACTGGACGAGGAATGTGGACTGTAGTTACAGTGTCTCTGGGTCTGTAACATGAATAACAAATGGAGCAGAGGCTGCAGAGAGGGGAAGCTCTGTAAAGAGGGAGGAGGAGGGGGCTCTGCCCTACCCTCCCCGGGTTTTCCAAGAGGCACTTTTCCGACCTACACCTAACCCAGGAGCAGTGTGTCGGTGACTCTGATTCAATAAGGAGATGGTCACAGTGCTGTTTCACCTCCTGCAACACGACCTGGAGCCTCACACCAGGTGTGAGGACGAAGTTGTCAGTGGCTGTTCAGGTCACAGTTTTATTGAACTTCTATGTATCTGGATCTTTCCAGGCAGGATCAGGAGACATATCAAACATAGATTCATAGAGAGTGATGGAGTCATTCACAACACAGAAGGAGGCCATTCGCCCCCTCCATGCCAGATCTCTGTGGAACAATCCAGTCATTCCCACTCTTCCGCTCAATCCCCATATCCCTTCAAGTTCATTTCCTTCAGGTGTCCATCCAGTTTCCTTTTGAAATCATTGATTGTCTCGGCTTCCACCACCCTCATGGGCAGTAAGTTCCAGCTCATTACCATCCACTGTGTAAAACAGTTCTTCCTCATATTCCCCCTGTATCTCCTACCCAAAACCTTCCATCTGTGTCCCCTAGTCTGTGCTTCATCAGTTAATGGGAACAGTTTTTCTTTGTCTATCTTATCTAAACCTGTCAAAATCATGAGGGGTCTGGACAGAGTAGGTGGGGAGAAACTGTTCCCACTTGTCAAAGGATCAAAAATGGATGGGCACAGAATTAATGTACTTGTTTAAAGAAAAGAATGCGAACATGAGGAAAACATTTTTGTACAGTGAGTGGTTAGGTTCTGGATTGCACTATCTGAGAGTGCGATGGAGGCAGGTTCACTTCAGGCATTGGAAAGGGAATTATATAGTGACCTGAAAAGGAATAATGTACAGGGTTATGGGAAATAGGCACTAAGTGAATTGCTCACTCAGTGAGCCGGTGCAGATATGATGGGCCGAATGGCCTCCTTTTGTGCTGCAATAAATCTGTGATTTTCTGTGATTCAGTCACAATCTTGCACACTTCTAGTAAATATTCCCGCAATCTCCTTTGCTCCAGGGAGAACAATCCCAGTTTTTTCCAGATTAACCTTGTTGCTAAAATCCCCCATCCCTGGAACCATTCAGGTAAATCTCCAGTGCACCCTCTCAATGGCCCTCACATCCTTCCGAAAGTGTGGTGAACAGAACTGGTCACAGTACCCCACTTGGGGCCTAACCAGAGCTGTATACATTTTAAGCATAACTTCCCTGCTTTTGTACCCTATGCCTCTATTTATGAATCCCGAGGTCTCATATGCTTTGTCATCACTCTGTCAATATGTCCTGCCACCTTCAAAGGTTTATACACATCCACACACAGGTCCGTCTGTTCCTGCACATACTGAAGAACTGTACCATTCTGTCTGCATCGCCTGACACTATCCCTTCTGCCAAAATTCATCACCTCACACTCCTGTGTATTAAATTCGATCTGCCACTTCTCTGCCCATTCTGCCTTTCTATCCGTGTCCTGTTGCAGGCAGTTTGTATCATCCTCACTGTTTGCCTGTCCTCCAAATTTGGTATAATCGGCAAATTGTGAGACTCCACTCTGAATTCCAAGATCGAAGTCATTTATGTATAGCAAAAAAAAGCAGAGGTCCTAGCACTGATCCTCGGGGAACACCCATTATCTACCATTCTCCAGTCTGAAAAACAAACATTTCAAACAATTCTCTGTTTTCTGTCCTGAAGCCAATTTTTGATTCAATTGGACACCGACCCTTCAATTTCATGAAGCTCAGTTTTGTTCACCAGCCTTTTATGTGGCACCTTATCAAACGCTTTTTAAAAAACCTTTATAAACAGCATCCACCACATTCCCTTCATCATTGTTATCTGATAAATCATCAGCAATTCTATTAGATTAGTAAAGCATGATCTTCCTATTAAAAAAATCCATGCTGACAATCCTTAATTAACTCAAACCTCTATAAGTGTGTGTTGATAGTGTCTTCCCTTGATTATTGTTTCTAAAACCTTACTCACCACTGATGTTAAACTAACTGATCAGTAGTTACGAGGCCTGTGTGTTGTCCATTGATAATTCAGTGAGGTGAGGGTGACCATCTATCTCATCATTTTCTCCCTCATCAGGGAGAAGCTGGATGAGAGATCCAGTGGCTTTGTCAGGATAGCGGGATTCCTGATGGTGTAGGTGGCTCTGCCGGGCCCCCATATCAACAGGGAGAGGTACAGGGACTGAAAGAACTCTCACTCCATTCATGTACAGTTGGTGTGTAAGCATGTCCACTAACCTCGCAGCAGCCACCATAACTCCATTCTGAAGCAGTCAGCCGGTCCCAACACTTCGGGGCTCCATGCAGAACCAGAATGTGGTTCACCGGAGATAAATAAACCCCCCTCTAGACACGGCTCATGTTTCTACATCCTCAAACCACCCCCACCGCCAACCATCCTCACACAATTAACATGTGTATAATGTGAGCAATGGAGTCACCAGGAACATGGTGGGACAGGCCATCGGTGTGATGAAGCAATGCTTCCAATGTCTGAACCGCACGGGGAGAGCCCTCCAGTACACACTGGAGCAGGTGTCTGAGCTCATGGTGTTCTGCTGCACCATTCACATCATCACCATCATGAGGGCACAGGCATTGGCATCAGGAATTCGGAGGCTACCTCAGGAGCAGGAGGAGGAGGCAGGAAGGATATTTCCTGGATGCCTTCCAGCTGGACAGGCTGTCGTAGAGACCCTGCTAAGATTCGAGCTCCCATAGGACAACTTCCCTTTCCCTCCATGGATCCCCCATTCTCCACCATTACACCCATCTGAGACGCCTCATCACAGCGTCCCCTTGGTCACCATCCTGCTATGAAACAATCAGAATTAATATATTACAGAAGGATCAATTCAGCCTTTCGTGTCTGCACTGGCTCTCTGAATGAACAATTCACTGAATGCCGTTCCCTGCATTCTCCATGTAACCTGCACACTCTTCCTTCTCAGATTAAAGTCTATTCCGCTTCAGTTGAACCTGCCTCCACCACACTCTCAGGCAGTGCATTCCAGACCCTGTTTCACTGTGTGAAAAAAGCTTTTCCTCATGTCGTCTTTGAACCTTTTACCCATTACTTTAACTCTGTGCCCTCTCGTTCTTGATCCTTTCACGAGTGGGAACAGTTTCTCTCTGTCTACTCTGTCCAGACACATCATGATTTTTGAAACCTCTAATAAATCAACTCTCAGCCTTCTCCAAGGAAAACAGTCCTAACTTCTCCAATCTATCTTCATAACTGAAATTCCTCATCCTGGGAATCATTCTCGTGAATCTTTTCTGCACTCTCTCCAATGCCCTCACGTCTTTCCTCAAGTGTGGTGTACAGAACTGGATACAATACTCCAGCTGAGGCCGAAGTAGCGTCTTATGCAAGTTCAATATAGCATCCTTGCTCTTGTACTCTATGTCCCTATTAATAAAGCCTAGGGGATTATATGATTTATTAAATGCTCACTCAACCTGTCCTGCCACCTTCAATGACCTATGCACATATACACCCAGGTCGATCTGCTCCTTCACCCCCTTTAGAATTGTAACCTTTATTTTACATTGTCTCTCCATGTTCTTCCTACCAAAATGAATCACTTCACGTTTCTCTGCATTGAACTTCACCTGCCACCTGTCTGCCCATTCCAACAACATTTCAATGTCCTTTTGAAGTTCTTCACTATCCTCCTCACAGTGCACAATGCTTCCAGTTTCATATCATCTGTAAACTTTGCCTGTACACCAAGGTCTAGGTCATTAATATATATCAGGAAAACAAAGGATCCGAACACTGATCCCTGGGGAACTCCACTACAAACGTTCCTCCAGCCTGAAACACATCTATTAACCACTACTCTTTGTTTCCTGTCACTCAGCTAATTTCGGATCCATGTTGCAACCCCCGTCCCTTTTATTCCATGAGCTGCAAGTTTGCTCACAGGTCTGTTGTGTGGCGCTGTGTTAAAATGTTTTTGCACGCAGAGAGTGGTTAAATGTCTGGAATGCACTGCCTGAGTGTGGCGGAGGCAGGTTCCATTGAAACTGAGTAGACTGTTATATGAAAATCCATGTTTACCACATCAACAGCATCACCCTTATCAACTCTCTCTGTTACCACCTCAAAAATCTCCAGCAAGTTAGTTAAACATGATTTTCCCTTAAGAAATCCATGCTGGCTTGCTTAATTAACTCGCATATTTAGAGGGATACAGCACTGAAACAGGCCCTTCAGCCCACCGAGTCTGTGCCGACCATCAACCACCCATTTTATACCAATCCTGCACTAATCCCATATTCCTACCACATCCTCACATTTCCCTACCACCTACCTATACTAGGGGCAATTTATAATGGCCAATTTACCTACCAACCTGCAAGTCTTTTGGCTGTGGGAGGAAACCGGAGCACCCGGAGAAAACCCACGCAGACACAGGGAGAACTTGCAAACTCCACACAGGCAGTACCCAGAATTGAACCCGGGTCACTGGAGCTGTGAGGCTGCGGTGCTAACCACTACACCACTGTGCCGCCCATATGTCCATGTGATTATTGATTTTGCCCAAAATTATTCTTTCTAGAAGTTTTCCCACCACTGTAGTTAAACTGACTGGCCTGTTGTTGCTGGGTTGATCTTTACACCCTTTTTTGATCAAGGGTGTAACGTTTACAATTCTCCAGTCCTCTGGCATCACCCCGAGTCCAAGGAAGACTGAAAAATTATGTCCAGTGCCTCTGTGATTTCCACCCTCACCTCCCTCAGTATCCTTGGATACATCCCATCTGGTCCTGGTGTTTTATCCACTTTAAGTACAGACAGCCTATCTAATACTTCCTCTTTATCAATTTAAACCCCACTCGTGTCTGACTTACCTCCTCTTTCAACATTGCCTGGGTTGCATCTTAGAACCATAGAAAGTTTATGGCACAGAGAGAGACCACGGCCCATCGTGTCTATGCTGTCTGAAAAACGATCCATCCATTCCGATCCAAACTTCCAGCATTTGATAGATTACAGCACTTGAGGTGCATATCCAGACACCTTTTGAATGAGTTGTGGGTTTCTGCCTCAACTACCCTTTCGGACAGTGAGTTCCAGGCTCCCACTAACCGCTGGGTGAAAAATAAAATCCGCAGCTCACTTATAATCTTCCTACCAATCACTTTAAATCTATTCCCCCTTGTCACTGACCTTTTTGCTAAGGGGAATAGACCCGTCACCTCCACTCTAACCAGGCCCCTCAACATTTTGTACATTTCAATCAGATTTCCCCTCAGCCTTCTCTGTTCCAAGGAGAACAAGCTCAGCCTATCCAATCTTTCCTCATGGCTGCACTTTTCCAGTCCTGGCAACATCCTCATAAATCTCCTCAGTACCCTCTCTAGTGCAATTACATCCTTTCTGTAATGAGGTGACCAGAACTGCACACAGTACTCAAGTTGTGGCCTAAGCAATGAATATTACTGTTCCAGCATAACCTCCCTACTCTTATATTCTATACCTCGGCTAATAAAGAAAAGGATTCCGTATCTTCTTCCTTGTTAAAGACAGATGCAATGTATTTATTTAGTACCTCAGCTATGCCCTCTGCCTCCATGTGTAAATCCCATTTCTGGTGCTGAGTCAGCCCCATTCCTCCTTTTACTACCCTTTTTACTATTTATATGTTTGCATAAAACATTGGAATTTTCTTTTATGCTAGCTGCCAGTCTCTTTTCATGCTCTCTCTTTGCTTCTGTTATTTGCTTTTTCACTTCCCCTCTGGACCCGCTATATTCAGCCTGGTTCTCAATAGAATTTTCCACCTGGCCTCTGTCATAAGTTTGAACATCGGTGAATAACTTTCTCAACTTTTCGTGCGACCTTCAAAGATCTGTGTGAATACACTCCAAGTTGTTCTGTTCCTGTCTCCTCATTTAAACAGTACCCATTTGTTTATATTGCCTTCCCTTACGCTTCCTGCAAAAACATATCACTTCACACTTCACAGTGTGAAATTACATCTGCCATGTTCCTCCCCATTTCACCAGTCAGTCTCCATCATCCTGAAGTCTGTTACTATCCTTCTCACTGTGTATTAACATTTCCAACTTTCCTGTCATCTGGAAACTTTGACATTATCCCCTCTGTACACAAGCCCATTGCATTAACATACAGCAACAGTAACCCCAACACTGACCGTGGGGAACCCCACTGTGTACTTCCCTCCAGACTGAACAATAACCATTCTCCAATACTGCCTGCTTTCTCTCACTGAGCTAATTTCCTGCATGCTGCCATTGAAAATAAAAGACTTTCATTGATATAGCGCCTTGAATGACGACTGCATGTCCCAAAGTGATTTACAACAAATGAGGACTTTCTAAAGTGCAGTCATACTTGTAATGTAGGAAACAGGGCAGACAATGTCCGCTCAGCAAGATCCCACAAGCAGCAATGTGATCATGATCAGATCTGTTTTTGTGATGTTGATTGAAGGAGAAATATTGACCAGGACAACGGGAATAATTCCCTTGCTCTGCTTCTACATAGTGCGGTGGGATCTTTAACATCCACCTGAGAGGACAGACTGCAACTTTGTTCAAAGTTTCATTCGATAGACTGCACCTCTGACAGTGCAACACACCCTCAGGACTGCACTGTAATGTCAGCATTGATTCTTGTGATCAAGTCCTGCAGTGACACTTGATCCTGGAAGCTTGTGACTGAAAGAGGAGAGAGATACAAACTGAGTCACGGCTGATATTGGTCCTTTAATCGCATGTGAATCTAATTTGGCAACATGGCTGTTATTAGAATTAGAAATAGAACATTACAGCGCAGTACAGGCCCTTCGGCCCTCGATGATGCGCCGACCTGTGAAACCATCTGACCTAAACTATTCCATTTTCATCCATATGTCGATCCTTTGACCACTTAAATGCCCTTAAAGTTGGCGAGACTACTACTGTTGCAGGCAGGGCGTTCCACGCCCCTACTACTCTCGGAGTAAAGAAACTACCTCTAACATCTGTCCTCTATCTATCACCCCCCAACTTAAAGCTATGTCCCCTCGTGTTTGCCATCACCATCCGAGGAAAAAGACTCTCACTATCCACCCTATCTAACCCTCTGATTATCTTATATTTCTCTATTAAGTCACCTCTCCTCCTCCTTCTCTCCAACGAAAACAACCTCAAGTCCCTCAGCCTTTCCTCGTAAGACCTTCCCTCCATACCAGGCAACATCCTAGTAAATCTCCTCTGCACCCTTTCCAAAGCTTGCACATGCTTCCTATAATGTGGTGACCAGAACAGCACGCAATACTTCAGGTGCGGTCTCACCAGAGTTTTGTAAAGCTGCAGCATGACCTCGTGGCTCCGAAACTCGATCCCCCTATTAAGAAAAGCTAACACACCATATGCCTTCTTAACAGCCCTATTAACCTGGGTGGCAACTTTCAGGGATTTATGTACCTGGACACCAAGATCTCTCTGTTCATCTGCATTACCAAGAATCTTCCCATTAGCCCAGTACTCTGCATTCCTGTTACTCCTTCCAAAGTGAATCACCTCACACTTTTCCGCATTAAACCCAATTTGCCATCTCTCAGCCCAGCTCTGCAGCCTATCTATGTCCCTCTGTGCCCCACAACATCCTTCGGCACTATCCACAACTCCACCGACCTTCGTGTCATCCGCAAATTTACTAACCCACCCTTCTACACCCTCATCCAGGTCATTTATAAAAATGACAAACAGCAGTGGCCCCAAAACAGAACCTTGCGGTACACCACTGGTAACTAAACTCCAGAATGAACATTTGCCATCAACCACCACCCTCTGTCTTCTCTCATCTAGTCAATTTCTGATCCAAAGCTCTAAATCACCTTCAACCCCATACTTGTGTATTTTCTGCAATAGCCTACCGTGGGGAACCTTATCGAACGAATTACTGAAATCCATATACACCACATCCACGGCTTTACCCTCATCCACCTGTTTGGTCACCATCTCGAAAAACTCAATAAGGTTTGTGAGGCACGACCTACCCTTCACAAAACCGTGCTGACTATCTCTAATGTACTTATTCTTTTCAAGATGATTATAAATCCTGTCTCTTATAACCTTCTCCAACATTTTACCCACAGCCGAAGTAAGGCTCACAGGTCTATAATTACCAGGGCTGTCTCTACTCCCCGTCTTGAACAAGGGGACAACATTTGCTATCCTCCAGTCTTCCGGCACTGTTCCTGTCGACAATGACGACATAAAGATCAAGGACAAAGGCTCTGCAATCTCCTCCCTGGCTTCCCAGAGAATCCTAGAATAAATCCCATCTGGCCCAGGGGACTTATCTATTTTCCTACTTTCCAAAATTGCTAACACCTCCTCCTTGTGAACCTCAAACCCATCTAGCCTAGTAGTCTGAATCTCAGTATTCACCTCGACAACATTTTCTTTCTCTACTGTAAATACTGACGAAAAATATTCATTTAACGCTACCCCTATCTCCTTTGATTCCACACACAACTTCCCACTACTATCCTTGATTGGCCCTAATCTAACTCTAGTCATTCTTTTATTCCTGATATACCTATAGAAAGCCTTAGGGTTTTCCTTGATCCTATCCGCCAATGACTTCTCGTGTCCTCCGCTTGCTCTTCTTAGCCCTCCCTTTAGATCCTTCCTTGCTCGCTTGTAACTCTCAAGCGCCCGAACTGAGCCTTCACGCCTCATCCTCACATAAGCCTTCTTCTTCCTTTTGACAAGCGTCTTCAACTTCTTTATTAAACCGCGGCTCCCTCGCTCGACAACTTCCTCCCTGCCTGACAGGTACAGACTTATCAAGGACACCCAGTAGCTGCTCCTTGAATAAGCTCAACATTTCTATTGTGCCCATCCCCTGCAGTTTCCTTCCCCATCCTACACATCCTAAATCTTGCCTAATCGCATCATAATTTCCTTTTCCCCCAGCTATAATTCTTGCCCTGCGGTATATACCTGTCCCTGCCCATCGCTAAGGTAAACCTAACCGAATTGTGATCACTGTCACCAAAGTGCTCACCTACATCTACATCTAACACCTGGCCGGGTTCATTACCTAGTACCAAATCCAATGTGGCATCGCCCCTGGTTGGCCTGTCTACATACTGTGTCAGAAAACCCTCCTGCACACACTGGACAAAAACTGACCCATCTAAAGTACTCGAACTATAGTATTTCCAGTCAATATTTGGAAAGTTAAAGTCCCCCATAACAATGACCCTGTCACACTCGCTCCTGTCTAGAATCATCTTCGCTATCCTTTCCTCTACATCTCTGGAACTATTCGGAGGTCAATAGAAGACTCCCAACAGGGTGACCTCTCACCTGTTTCTAATCTCGGCCCATACTACCTCAGTAGACGAGTCCTCAAACGTCCTTTCTGCCGCTGTAATACTCTCCTTGATTAACAATGCCACACCCCCCCCCCCACCTCTTTTACCATCTTCTCTGTTCTTCCTGAAACATCACAATCCCGGAACCTGCAACATCCATTCCTGCCCCTGCTCTACCCATGTCTCCGAAATGGCCACTACATCGAGATCCCAGGTACCAACCCATGCTGCAAGCTCACCCACCTTATTCCGGATGCTCCTGGCGTTGAAGTAGACACACGTTAAACCAGGTTCTTGCTTGCCAGTACCCTCTTGTGTCCTTATAACCTTATCCCTGACCTCACTACTCTCAACATCCTGCACACTGGAACTACAATTTAGGTTCCCATTCCCCTGCTGAATTAGTTTAAACCCCCCCGAAGAGCACTAGCAAATCTCCCCCCCAGGATATTGGTACCCCTCTGGTTCAGGTGAAGACCATCCTGTTTGTAGAGGTCCCACCTACTCCAGAAAAGCCCCAATTATCCAGGAAACCAAAACCATCCATCCTACACCATCCCTGCAGCCACGTGTTCAACTCCTCTCTCTCCCTATTCCTCGCTTCGCTATCACGTGGCACGGGCAACAACCCAGAGATAACAACTCTGTTTGTTCTCGCTCTCAGCTTCCACCCCAGCTCCCTGAATTTCTGTCTTAAATCCCCAACTCTCTTCCTACCTATGTCGTTGTTATGTGGTACTTTCTCAAACGCATGTTGAAAGGATCGGAATATTGTGAAAGTACAGGCAGGAGCAATCATAGAATCATAGAATCGATTAGACTGAATGAGGTCATTCGGCCCATCAAGTCTATGCTGACCCTTTCAAAGAGCATTCCAATTAGTCCCACCCCCTGGCTCATTCACTATATTCTTGAATTTGTTTCTGCTTCGGATATTTATCCAATTCCCTTTTGGGATATACTATTGAATCTGTATCCATCAGCCTATCAGACAGTGCATTCCAAATCCAAACCACTCAGAAACAAAAATCCTCATATCTGCTTCTTTTCCCAATCGCCTTAATTCTGTGTCTCTGGTTAACGGCCCCTTGGAAAGTGGAAACAGTTTCTCTTTATTTAATTTATCTGAACCCTTCCTAATGTTAAACACCTCAGTCAAATATCCTCTGAAAGTTCCCTGCTCCAAGCAGAACAACCCCAGCTGCATAACTGTAATCCCTCATGCCTGGACAAATTCTAGTAAAACAGTTCTGTACCCTCTCCGAAGGCTTCATGTCCTTCCTAAAGTGTGGTTCCCAGTATTCGACACAAGACTCCAGGTGCAGCTGAACTAATATTTTATATATGTTTTACATAATGTCCTTGCTTTTGTTCTTTTTGCCTCTATTTATAAACCCTAGGATCCCATACATTTATTAACTGTCAAGTTAAACTTTCCTGCCACCTTCAAAGATTTGTGTACACACACCCCAAGTGTCTCTGTTATTTCACCATCTTTATAGTTGTACCATTTAACTTGTATTGTCTCTCTTCAATCATCCTTTCAAAATGTATTACCTCACACATCTGCAATTCCAATTAAATATTGAGAAGATTGAAGTCATTGTTTTCTGTCTCTGCTCCAAACATTTTCTTGTTACACACTTCATTCCTCTCCTTTGTAATTGTTTGAGACTAACCGAAACTGTTCACATACTTGGTTACATAGTTCACCTTGAGATGCCTTGAGATGAGTTTCCTACCAAATATTCACACCATCACTAAAACGGCCTATCTCCACCCTTGGTGGAGTTGCATGCTGGTTAAAGAAGAAATGAATGCAATAGTGAGGCAGGATATTAGCTCTGACGATGTCGAATATGTATGGGTGGAGTTGACAAACACTAAGGGGCAAAAAACCATGGTGGGGGTTGTATATAGACCCCCAGACTGTAGTGCTGAATTTGGGAATGGCATTGAACAGGAAATTAGAGACACATGCGATAAAGGAACATCTGCAATTATAGGTTTCTTGAATCTGCATATAGATTGGGCAAATCAAATTGGTCACAATACATTGTGGAGGAATTGCTGGAGAATATACGGGATGGTTTTCAGGACCAATCCTTTGAGCAACCAACTGGAGAACAGGCCATCCTAGACTGGTTATTGTGTAATGAGAGAGGAATAATTAACAATCTAGATGTGCGAGATCCCTTGGGGATGAACGACCATAATATGATAAAATCCTTCATCACGATGGAGAGTGACCTAGTTGATTCTGAGACTAGGGTCGTGAATCTTAATAAAGTAAGCTACGAAAGTATGAGGCATGAGCTGTCGATGATACATTGGGAAACGTTACTTAAAGAGATGACCCTGGATAGGCAAAGGCAAACATTCAAAGAGCGCATGGATAAACTGCAACAATTGTTTACTCCTGCCTGGCGAAAAAGTAAAACGAAAAAGGGAGCCAAATCATGGCTGACAAGGAGAAGTAGAGATAGCATTCGATCCAAGGAAGTGGCATATAAATTTTCCAGGAAAAAACAACAGACCTGAGGATTGGGAGCAGTTTAAAATTCAGCAAAGGAGCACCAAGGGATTGATTAAGAAGGGGAAAATGGAGTATGAGAGTAAGCTTACGGGAACATAAAAACTGACTGTAATGGTATGTGAAGCGGAAAATATTGGCGAAGACAAATGTAGGTCCGTTACATTCAGAAACAGGGGAATGTATTCTGGGAAACAAAGAAATGGCTGACCAACTAAATGCATACTTTAGTTCTGTCTTCAGAAAGGAGGACACCAATATAATCCCTGAAATGTTGGTAAATACAGGGTTTAGTGAGAGAGAGGAACTGAAAGAAATCAGTATTAGTGGAGAAATGGTGTTGGGGAAGGAGATGGTATTGAAGGCCGATAAATCCCCAGGGCCTGATAATCTAAATCCCAGAGTACTTAAAGAAGTGGCCCTAGAAATAATGGATGCATTGGTGGTCATCCTCCAAGATTCTATGGACTCTGGAACAGTTCCTACAGATTGGAAGGTAGCTAATGTTATCCCACTATTAAAAAAGGGAGGGAGAGAGAAAGCAGGGAATTATAGACCAGTCAGCCTGACATCGGTCGTGGGGAAAATCCTGGAGTCCATTATTCAATATTTTGCAGCAGAGCACTTAGAGAACAGTAGAATCGGACAGAGTCAGCATGGATTTATGAAAGGGAAATCATGCTTGATAAATCTACTAGAATTCTTCGAGGATGTAACGAGTAGAGTTGATGAAGGGGAGCCAGTGGATGTGGTTTATTTGCACTTTCAGAAGGCTCTCGACAAAGTTCCACGTAAGGGATTAGCATGTAAAATTAAAGTGGACGAGACTGGGGGTAGTATATTGCGATGGATAGAAAATTGGTTGGCAGACAGGAAACAAAGCATTGGAACATACGGATCTTTTTCTCAATGTCAGACAGTGATTAGTGGGGTATCGCAGGGATCGGAGCTAGGACCCCAACTATTCACAATATATATTAATGATTTAGATGAGGAAACTAAATGTAATATCTCCAAATTTGCAGATGATACAAAATTGAGTGTGAGGGTGAATTGTAAGGAGGATGCAGAGAGGCTTCAGGGTGATTTGGACAAGTTGAGTGAGTGGGCAAATGCACGGCAGATGCAGTACAATGCGGATAAATGTGAAGTTATTCACTTTACTAGCAAAAACAGGAAGGCAGATTACTATCTGAACGGCTATAAACTGAGAGAGGGGAATACGCAGCGAGACCTGGGTGTTCTCGTACACCAGTCACTGAAGGTGAGCATGCAGGTGCAACAGGCGGTAGAAAAAGGAGAATGTATGTTGGCCTTCATAGAGACAGGATTCGAGTACAGGAGCAGGGATGTTTTGCTGCAATTATACAGGGCCTTGGTGAGGTCACACTTGGAATATTGTGTGCAGTTTTGGTCTCCTTATCTGAGGAAGGATGTTCTTGCTATCGAGGGAGTGCAGTCGAGTTTTACCAGACTGATTCCTGGGGTGGGAGGACTGTCGTATGAGGAGAGATTGGGTCGGTTAGGACTGTATTCACTGGAATTCAGAAGAGTGAGGAGGGATCTCATCGAAACCTATAAAATTCCAACATGACTTGACAGGGTAGATGCAGGAAGGATGTTCCCGATGGTGGGGGACTCCAGAACCACGGTTATAGTCTAAGGATATGGGGTAAAACCTTCAGGACTGAGATGAGGAGACATTTCTTCACCCAAAGAGTGGTGAGCCTGTGGAAACCTCTCATCACGCCCATGTCCAAGGGAGATTGGAAGGTTCTGGTCAGCGCCTCCGCTATTTCCACCATTGCTTCCCTCAGCAACCCCCATACATCCCATCCAGACTGGATAAATGTTCAACTTTATTGTGGTACAAAAGTGTTGGATTGAAAAGGGTTAACTGAATCTGTTTGTTCCGTGACTGTAATTAATGTCAGTCTCCATGGACGCTAAAATAAAAGCAAAATACTGCGGATGCTGGAAATCTGAAACAAAAACAAGAAATGCTGGATTCACCCAGCAGGTCTGGCAGCATCTGTGGAAAGAGAAGCAGAGTTAACGTTTTGGATCAGCGACCCTTCTTCGCAACTGACAAATATTAGAAAAGTCACAGATTATAAACAAGTGAGGTGGGGGTTGGGCAAGAGATAACAAAGGAGAAGGTGCAGATTGGACCAGGCCACATAGCTGACCAAAAGGTCACGGAGCAAAGGCAAACAATATGTAAATGGTGTGTTGAAAGACAAAGCATTAGTACAGATTAGGTGTGAATATACTGAATATTGAACAGCAGCAAGTGCAAACCTGAAGAACAACAACCTTTAAAAAACAGTGGGTAAGCAAACTGAACAAAGTAAGATGAAATGAAATAAAAGCAAAAAAATATTGTAAAAAATGTAAAAAGGAATGTAAAAAAAAAGGAAGAAAAAATAACTAAAAATGACTAAAAATGAAAGTAAAGTGGGGGGCTGTCATGCTCTGAAATTATTGAACTCAATGTTCAGTCCGGCAGGCTGTAGTGTGCCTAATCGGTAAATGAGATGCTGTTCCTCGAGCTTGCGTTGATGTTCACTGGAACACTGCAGCAATCCCAGGACAGAGATGTGAGCATGAGAGCAGGGGGGAGTGTTGAAATGGCAAGTAACCGGAAGCTCAGGGTCCTGCTTGCGGTCTGAGCGGAGATGTTCCGCAAAGCGGTCACCCAGTCTGCGCTTGGTCTCCCCAATGTAGAAGAGACCACACTGTGAGCAGCGAATACAGTATACTACATTGAAAGAAGTACAAGTAAATCGCTGCTTCACCTGAAAGGAGTGTTTGGGGCCTGGGATAGTGAGGAGCGAGGAGGTAAATGGGCAGGTATTACATCTCCTGCGATTGCAAGGGAAGGTGCCCTAGGACGGGGACGAGGTAGTGGGGGTAATGGAGGAGTGGACCAGGGTGTCGCGGAGGGAACGATCCCTTTGGAATGCTGACAGGGGAAGGGAGGGGAAGATGCGACTGGTAGTGGCATCATGCTGGAGGTGGCGAAAATGGCGGAGGATGATCCTTTGGATATGGAGGCTGGTGGGATGAAAAGTGAGGACAAGGGGAACCCTGTCACGGTTCTGGGAGGGAGGGGAAGGGGTGAGGGTAGAGGTGCGGGGAATGGGTCGGACACGGTTGAGGGCCCTGTCAACCACAGTGGGGGGAAATCCTCGGTTGAGGAAAAAGGAGGTCATATCAGAAGCACCGTCATGGAAGGTAGCATCATCAGAGCAGATGCGTCGGAGACGGAGAAACTGGGAGAATGGAATGGAGTCCTTACAAGAGGTAGGGTGTGAAGAAGTGTAGTCGAGGTAGCTGTGGGAGTCAGTGGGCTTATAATGGATATTGGTAGACAACCTATCCCCAGAGATGGAGACAGAGAAGTCGAGGAAGGGAAGGGAAGTGTCAGAGATGGACCATGTAAAGGTGAGAGAAGGGTGGAAATTGGAAGCAAAGTTGATAAAGTTTTCTAGTTCGGGGCGGGAGCAGGAAACGGCACCGATGCAGTCATCAATGTACCGGAAAAAAGAGTTGGGGGAGGGGGACTGAGTAGGACTGGAACAAAGAATGCTCGACATATCCCACAAAAAGACAGGCATAACTAGGACCCATGCGGGTACCCATAGCGACACCTTTTACTTGAAGGAAATGCATGGAGTTGAAGGAGAAGTTGTTCAATGTGAGAACAAGTTCAGCCAGGCGGAGGAGGGTGGTGGTGGATGGGGACTGGTTGGGCCTCTGTTCCAGGAAGAATCGGAGAGCCCTCAAACCATCCTGGTGGGGGATGGAGGTGTAGAGCGAGTGGACATCCATAGTGAAGAGGAGGCGGTTGGGACCAGGAAACTGGAAATTGTCAAAATGACGAAGGGCGTCAGAAGAGTCACGGATGTAGGTGGGAAGAGACTGGACCAGCGGAGAAAAGATTGAGTCTAGATAGGAAGAAATAAGTTCAGTGGGGCAGGAGCAGGCTGACACAATGGGTCTGCCGGGACAGTCCCGTTTGTGGATTTTGGGAAGGAGGTAGAAGCGGACTGTCCGGGGTTGCGGGACTATGAGGTTGGAAGCTGTAGAGGGAAGATCTCCAGAGGAGATGAGGTCAGTGACAGTCCTTTGGACAGTGGCTTGATGATCGGTGGTAGGGTCATGGTCCAGAGGGAGGTAGGAAGAGGTGTCTGTGAGTTGGCATTGAGCTTCTGCAAGGTAGAGGTCGGTACGCCATCCAACAACAGCACCACCCTTGTCTGCAGGTTTGATGACCATGTCGGGGTTAGACCTGAGAGAACGGAGTGCCTCAAGTTCAGAGGGGGACAGGTTAGAGTGAGTGAGGGGGGCAGAGAAATTGAGACGACCAATGTCTCGCCGACAGTTTTCAATGAAGAGATCAAGAGCGGGTAAGAGGCCAGGGGGAGGGGTCCAGGTAGAGGGAGAATGCTGGAGGCGGGTGAATGGGTCTGCTGGTCGGGGGGAGGACTCCTGGTCGAAGAAGTGAGCCCGGAGGCGGAGGCGACGGAGGAAGAGCTCAACGTCATGCCGGGCGCGAAATTCATTGAGGTGGGGGCGTAAGGGGAAAAAACTGAGACCTTTGCTGAGTACAGAACGTTTAGCATCAGAGAGGGGGAGGTCAGAGGGTATAGTGAATACACGGCAAAGTGTCAGATCAGAAGGGATGGGGTCAGAGGGAAGTGAAGCGGAAGAAGGATCTGGAGGGGCATTAGTCCCCATCAGCTGCTGGAGCTTGCGTTCCTTAACACCTGAAAGGAAGAAAAAAAGTTTTTTGTTAATGCGTCGGATGAGACGTAAGATGAGATGAAACTGCGGAGTAGAACAGATTTGAGATAAGGTGAGACGGTGCTGCTGGAGAGAGAGGTCCAGTGTGTGCATATGGCGGCGCATAGCACTGAGTGTGGATCTCAGGATGCGGCGAGAGTAGCAGTCCGAGGAACGTTGTATTTCTCGGAGATACCTGTGATCCTGGGTGGTTTCAAAGCATGATGGGTGAAACTGCAGTTGGAATCCACGTGGAATCAGTCGGAGCTGGAGACAGTCACTGAGGAAGGAGATGTGGCTGTGAAAACGAGTTTTGGTAGATACCTTATCAAACACCAGGAGGGAAATAGAAAGCAATGAAGGTGAACAAGGTAAAAGAGACAAACGAAAATCCCGTCGGAGAGAAGAGCAGAACTTCTTCAAGGTAGGCATTCCTGGAAGAGAAGTGGCAGTGAATTAAACGCTAAAATAAAAGCAAAATACCGCGGATGCTGGAAATCTGAAACAAAAACAAGAAATGCTGGAATCACTCAGCAGGTCTGGCAGCATCTGTGGAAAGAGAAGCAGAGTTAACGGTTCGGGTCAGCGACCCTTCTTCGGAACTGACAAATATTAGAAAAGTCACAGGTTATAAACAAGTGAGGTGGGGGTTGGGCAAGAGATAACAAAGGAGAAGGTGCAGATTGGACTAGGCCACATAGCTGACCAAAAGGTCACGGAGCAAAGGCAAACAATATGTTAATGGTGTGTTGAAAGACAAATCATGAGTACAGATTAGGTGTGAATATACTGAATATTGAACAGCAGCAAGTGCAAACCTGAAGAAAAACAACCTGAAAAAAACAGTGGGTAAGCAAACTGAACAAACTAAGATGAAATGAAATAAATGCAAAAAAAAATTGTAAAAAATGTAAAAAGGAATGTAAAAACAAAAGGAAGAAAAAATAACTAAAAAAGACTAAAAATGAAAGTAAAGTGGGGGGCTGTCATGCTCTGAAATTATTGAACTCAATGTTCAGTCCGGCAGGCTGTAGTGTGCCTAATCGGTAGATGAGATGCTGTTCCTCGAGCTTGCGTTGATGTTCACTGGACCCTAATTGTGTCACTGGAAGTTTCCATCTCCTATTAATAAGGGGCTTCTTTCAATGTGTTATTCCATAGTGTCAGTGGGAACATCAGCCCCGGCACTTACAGAGATCAGCTGCTCCAGAGAGATAGAGAGAGGATAGGTTAGAATCTGAGAACAAAAGACTGGAATGTTACAACAATGGGTCAGAATCTGAGAACAATAGATTGGAATGTTACAACAATGGGTCAGAATCTGAGAACAATAGATTGGAATATTACAACAATGGACAGGAGTTTATCCTCGGATCTTTACTCTCTTTCGACATATTATGATTGGTTCTCATTAAACTCTCGTATCTATCTCGCACTGAAGATTATTCAATACATTTACTGTCCCATCCTGGCTATTATTGGTGTCCCTGGTAAGTCTCTCTATCTAGCTATTAATTCTTTAAACCATGTTTAACTGCATTACTGCTCCTGTAATTTACTCTGCCCTTCTTGCTGCCGTTGTTATGCCTGGTGAATATCTCCAGCTATTAGCTCTATAAACCATTGTCAACTGTATTACAGTTCTTGTCATTTACTCTCTCACCTTTGCTGCTGTTGCTGTCTCTATTTCAGGCTAGTAGATCTGCAAACCCTGTTTCACTGAAATACTGTTCTGGAATGTAAATTTTGGGAAGACTGAAGCCAGTGTCATTGTTCTCCATCTCAAACTCCACCCCCTATCTGGGAAGCACATACTCCACTCTGCCCAATTTCTGTGGCTCAACCAGACAGCTTACAACTTCTGTGTTACATTTAAACCTGAGCTGAGTTCATCTCCATATTCTTTCCATCACAAACCCTGCTGAAAACCATCTCTGTAATATCACCCATCTCCACCTCTGCCTCAGCCCCTCGACAGCGTAAACCCTCATCCACATCACAGTTAAATACACAGTTGACTATTCCAATTCCATCTTGGTCACCCTCCCAGTTATAAACCTCCATAAACCACAGCCCATCCAGAACTCTGCTGCCTGTATCCTAACTCACACCAAATCCCGATCACCCATCACCCCTGTGCTCACTGATCTCCATTGGCTCCCGGTCTGGCAGCACCATAATTTTAATATTCTCATTCGTGTGTTTGAATCTCTCCATGGCCTCACCCTTCCATTTATTCACTTTCCCCTGTCCATTTCACATATTCCTGCAAATCTTTCGACTTCAATCTTTTTTCTGTTCTCCTTGTAAAGTGAATTTATTTCCCTCTGTATGTGTCCCGAGACAGGATTATAGACTCTGCAGCAAGACTGCTGCTGACGGTACAGAAGCTGGGATTCATAAAGAGATGTGAATCGCACAGCCGGCCACTTCCAGTGCGGTCTGCACAATATCCCATGCTGGGCGGGGCTCCAGCCCAGTCGTATCATCTATGTGCTGTTAGCGTGGTCTTCACAGCCGGCCACTTCTACTGTGGCCTGCACACTGTCCCAAGCTGGGCAGAGCTCTAGCTCAATTGTACCTTGTATGTGTTGTTCCTTTGAGGGTGGATTTGAAAGTGATGTCAATGTACCATAGCAGCAGCTTTGATGTACTTCTTTGAAACTTGGTCAGTCCAATGACCGCCTGTGTTAGTCACTCTCAGTTGAACATACATTCAAAGGATGAATTTAAAAGGACCAGTCATCCAACTGACAGGTGAGGGGCTTTTGACTTACTTCTGCTATTGTAAAGTTAATGGAGGTGCTGTGGATGGTTTTCTGGAGGTTGTGTTGTGAGCTGCTGCAGACATGCAAGGAGGACAGAAGATTTGGTGACCCAACTCTGGACGAGGTATGGGGACTGTAGTTACAGTGAAACTGGGTCTGTCACATGAGCAACAAATGGAGCAGAGGCTGCAGAGAGGGGAAGCTCTGTAAAGAGGGAGGAGGAGGGGGCTCTGCACTACCCACCCCGGGTTTTCCAAGAGCACTTTTCCTACCTACACCTAACCCAGGAGCAGTGTGTGAGAAGACTCTGATTCAATAAGGAGGTGGTCACAGAGCTGTGTCACCTCCTGTAACACAACCTGGAGCCTCACACCAGGGTTAGGACGGAGCTGTCAGTGGCCGTTAAGGTCACAGTTTCATTGAACGGCTATGTATCTGGATCGTTCCAGGCAGGAGCAGGAGACATATCCAACAGAGAGTGGTAGAAATCGATAGTCATTTACAATACAGAAGGAGGCCATTCAGCCCCTGCATGCCGGCTCTCTGTGGAACAATCCAGTCAGTTCCACTTCCCCGCTCAATTTCCGTATCCCTGCAAGTTCATTTCCTTCAGGTGTCCATCCAGTTTCCTTTTGAAATCATTGATTGTCTCAGCTTCCACCACCCTCATGGGCAGTGAGTTCCAGCTCATTACCATCCACTGTGTAAAAAGGTTCTTCCTCATATTCCCCCTGTATCTCTTACCCGAAACCTTCCATCTGTGTCCCCTAGGCTGTGTTTCATCAGTTAATGGGAACAGTTTTTCCTTGTCTATCTTTTCTAAGTCCATCATAATCATGTACACCTCTATCAAATCTCTCTCAATCTCCTTTACACCAGGAGAACACCTCCATCTTCTCCAAACTCACTTTGTAACTAAACTCCCATCCCTGGAATTATTCTGGTAAATCTCCTCTGCACCCTCTCAGGGACTTCCACATCCTTCCTACAGTGTGGTGACCAGAACTGGACACAGTTCTCGAGTTGGTGTCTAACCAAAGCTTTATGAATGTTCCGCATAACTTCCCTTATTTTGTATCTTTGCCTCTAATGATGAAGCCCAATATCTGATATGATTTGCTAAACACCCTCCTAATATGTCCTGGCACCTTCAAAGATCAATTCATATGGAGCCACAGGTCCCTCTGTTCCTGCACAATCTTTGGAACTGTGTCATTAAGTCTATATTGCCTTCCTCTTCCAACTGACAAAATGCATCACATCACACTCCTCTTTATTAAGTTCTACCTGCCACTTCTCTGTCCATTCTGCTAGCCGATCTATATCATGTTGCAGGTGGTTTGTGACATCCTCCAAGATTGCAATCATCAGAAAAAATGCAAATTCTTCTCTGTATTCCAAGATCCATATCATTTATATGTAGCAAAAAAAAAGCACAGTATTCCTCGCACTGACCATTGGGAAACATCACTGTCTTCCATCCTCCAGTCTGAAAAACAACCATTTAACACATTTCTCTTTTTTCTGTCATTTGGACAATTTTTGATCCAAATGGATGCTATTCCTGAGATTCAATTTTTTTAACCAAGCTTTTGTGTGGTTGTTCATCAAACAATTTCATCAAATCCATGCAAACTACATCCACCACATTCCCTTCATCAACCTTCTCAGATCATCGAAATAAATTCAATTCGTTCAGTCAAGCATGATCTGCCTTTTTAGAAATCCGTGCTGACAATCCTTAAATAACTCAAACCTCTCCAAGTGTGTGTTGATTTTTCCCTGATTATTGCTTCTAAAACCTGACTCACCAATGATGTTAAACTAACTGAACAGTAGTTGCGAGGCCTGTGTGTTGTCCATTGATAATTCTGGGAGGTGAGGGTAACCATTTATGTCATCATTTTCTTCCTCAGCAGGGAGAAGCAAGATGAGTGATCCCGTGGCTTTGTCAGGATAGCGGGATTCCTAATGGTGTAGGTAGCTCTGCGGGGCCCCCATGTCAACGGGGAGAGGTACAGGAACTGGAAGCACTCACACTCCATTAATGTACAGTTGGTGTGTGAGCATGCCCAGTACATCATGTTGGTGAAGTCCACTATCCTGGCAGCAGCAAGGATACCTTCATTCTAAAGCAGTCAGCCGGTCCCAATACTCCGGGGCTCCTTGCAGAACCAGAATGTGGCTTCTCGGAGGCAAAGGAAACTCCTCTAGACACAGCTCATGTTTCTGCACCCCCAAAACACATCCCACACCAACCAACCTCACAAAATTACCATGTGTATAATGTGAGCAATGGAATCGCCAGGAACATGGTGGAACAGACCATCGGTGTGATGATGCAATGCTTCCGATGTCTGAACCGCTCAGGGGTGCCCTCCAGTACACACTGGAGCAGGTGTCCAAATTCATGGTGTTCTGCTGCATCCTTCATATCATTACCATCATGAGGACACAGGCATTGGCACCAGGAATCCGGAGGACACCTCAGGAGGAGGAGACATGGAGGATATTTCCTGTATGCCTTCCAGCCGGACAGGTTGTCGGAGAGTCCCTGCTAAGATTCCGGTTCCCATAGGACAACTTCTCTTTCCCGCCATGGATCCCCCATTCTCCACCATTACACCCATCTGAGATGCCCCATCACAGTGTTATTACAGCATAGAAGGAACTATTCAGCCAGTCGTGTCTGCACCGGCTCTCCGAATGCACAATTCACCTAATCCCATTCCCTGCCTTCTTCCCAGAACCCTACACGTTCTTCCTTCTCATATACCAGTTTATTCAGCTTTGGCATATTCATAGATGTGGTCACCACACTGCTGAAGAGCATGCAGGCAGAGAGGGAATGGGTGATCAGCAGGCAGTCAAAAGTTATCAGGCAGGTAGTGGGGGAGACCCCTGAGTGCATCTCACTCTCCAACAGGTATTCAGTTCTGTATACTGAGGAAAGTGATGCTTCTCCTGGGGAGTGCAGCCACAGCAAGTCCATGTCAACATGGGTGGCTAAGCTGCAGAGCGGGATACAGGGATGACTGGAAGAGCCATAGTGATCAGTGAGTCAATAGTCAGGGGAACAGACTGGCGTTTCTGTGGCCACAGACGTGAATCCAGGATGGTGTGTTGTCTCCCAGGTGCCAGGGTCAAGGATGTCACTCAGCGACTGCAGAGCATCTTGAAGGAGGAGGGGAACAGCCAGAAGTCGTGGTCCACATGGGAACCAACGACAGAGGTAGAAAGAGGGATGTGGTCTTGCAGTCAGAATTTAGGGAGCGAGGGAAGAAATTAGCAAGCAGGACCTCAAACATAGTCAAAAAGTAGAATTCTCCAGATTACTCCCAGTGCCAGGTGCAACTTAGTATAGAAATGGAAAGATAAGGCAGACGAATGTGTGGCTGGAAAGATGATGCAGGAGGGAGGGATTCATATTCCTGGGACACTGGGACCGGCTCTGGGGGAGATGGGACCTTCACAGGCCGGATGGGTTGCACGTGAACAGAGCCAGGACTGGGCTCCTTGCGGAACGTTTTGCGAGTACTGTTGGGGAGGGTTTAAACTAGTTTAGCAGGGAGGTGGGGGACCTGAGGGTAGACTCAGCTGGGAATAAATCAGAAATGAAAATGGAAGGTGGCAAATTAATGGATGAGTCTAGAAGACAGAGGATATGAGGATGAGAAAATGAAAAAAAGGTTTGGCAGTGCTCAAGGGTATCTATTTCAATGTATGGAGTGCTGCAAATAAAGCAGATGAGCGGAGGGCAAAGATAGACATGTGGCGGTATGATATCATAGTTATTACAGAAACATGGCTTAAGGTGGGACAGGAATGGCAACTCAACATTCCTGGTTACCGGGTTTTCAGACGCAATAGGGAGGGGGTTAAGAAAGGAGGGGATTGGCAATTCTGGTCAAGGAATCTTTTGCAGCTGTGAGGAGGGATGATATGTTGGAAGGTTCATCAAGTGAGGCCATATGGATTCAGCTAAGGAACCACTGCTGGGAGTTTGATCTCGACAGCCAAATAGTCAGAGGTTGATAGAGGAGCAGATAAGTAGGCAAGTCTCTGAGAAGTGCAAGAACAATAGGGCAGTAATATTAGGGTATTTTAATCACCCCGATGTTAACGAGGATAGTTTTAGTATGAAAAGA